>NC_044391.1:32281208-32594708 GCF_006542625.1 Nomascus leucogenys | reverse complement strand
AATTAAATAAATGTCTTAAAAATCATTCTTGGTGAACTTTAACTTTTTAAACTTTTGGTTGGTGAGAAGTAACTCTTAACTAGGGAGATGTGTAGAGTTGTCAGACACAAAAGCACTGAAGATCAAGCATAAGAAGTATCCACATGGCAGCCAATTGGCAGGCACTGGCCACCTCTTCTAAAGTAAGTTTAAGATCAAGCAATTGATCAAAAGTCCTCCCCTCACAGCCATTTGTCGTGTTTTCTGGCATTAATTTTGTATATATTTTCTGTATTTTCCATGAACTCAATGTCAGTAATGCTTGTGTGATACCCAAGAAAACCTGAGAGATTAAATATTAAGAATAAAATTTTCTTGGGAAAGGTTTAGCTGCGGAGTCACAAACCACTTTAATTTTGCATTTTTGCCCCCATAAGAGCCAATGTTTGTCCCCACTGAAAATGCATAGCATATGTCTTATATATTAAGGTCCTAACAAAATGTTAGTAGTGGTTATTTCTTGAATATTTTTATCTTTACATAGTAATTGTTCTCCAAGTTTTCTATAATAAGCATGTGCTAGTTCATAATTTTTTTAAAGTAATTAAAATAATTATGACCATGTTGACCACAGACATCATAATCAGACCACAAATGTTTGGTCTTCATGTCTAACTAAATATCTAGACAAGTCTTTTTGAAACTACAGAATTTCTTGGTCTCATATATCTAACCTTATGTTTATATACATTTGTTTATTCACTTTTTTCTTTACCCTACATATCCAAAACATTTGTAGTGTACAAAGTGAAATACACATGATTAAGAATTATAAATGCATTTCTTAAAATTTTGATACTTTCTAGGATGTTAGAATAGAATATGGCAAAAGACATGCTCATCCTCCACTTTTTTAAGATAAAAAAATAATAACTATGCAGAAGACTTAAACATAAAAAAGGAAAATGTAATTCATTTTTTACTTGTGAATGCTGAAATGAAATTTCTGAAAATCTAGATTCATTCATAGTACAGAATACATTACTCTGGTAATCATATTATTTGTGGGTTAAATGATTAAATATGCTAAAATAAAGAGATAAAAACAGCCAGAGGCAAAAGGCCTAATACTGATTTTTCAGCTCAGATAAAAATGAAAAGTTCTAAATTCCTTCAGTTTGCATCTTGAAAAAAAATTATAATTAAAATTCTGACAGACCAGAACTATTTAACAGCATCACTGCCACCACGGCATACAATAGATTTGGCACTGCGGAAGTCACAACAGTGACCACATTGACCTTACAGCATTACACTGACCTTAATATGTGATGAGAAATGAAGGATTTTACCATGTAAGAAATGCAAATAGAACTCATCTTAAGAAGAAAGGACAAGAAGCTAGGTTTGAAAGATGACAGAATTGTAAACTATTTTCAACAATGTTACTTATGAATACCAAAAGCTTACCAATTATTTTTTCTACCTTTTCTTCTCTCTTTTTTAATACCAGTTAACTTTAACGAGGAATATCTGAATATTAATTCTTTATCAGTTTTCATACATCATCCTTTACCTTGGTCAGCCAGCTGAAAATTATGTAAGCTATAAATTAGCTTTAAACAAGCTTTGAATCAGGTTAGAACTGGTTTTCAAATTAAAGAGCCTTCCGTATATTACAAGGTGCTGTCATTTTATTACCCCAATCAATTCTGTGTGGCCTGAGGTAGAAGGAAAATGAATGCTGTCTTCATTTGCAATGGGTTTATCTCTTATAGCAGGCTGTGGAAATATAACCACGGCAATGAATTGAAAGCTATAGTTACATTTAACATTGCCAGTGCAGGAAATTGTTGCTCCTTAATGAAGATGGAGTTTCAATGGGAAAAAAAGAACATTTCTTTACTGTAAAAAAATACACAAAAATTAACACTGATTAAAATTAAATTTAAAATAAAGAGCATTTCCAAAAATTATAGTTCAGCCAGCATGGTATCAAAATAATTTTAAATGGTCTTCAAATAAAGAAATGAAAAACACAATAGATGTGCTTTTTCTAGTGCTTCAGAAGTATTAATCTATTTACAAATATATTTTTCACTTTTATCTTAATGAAAACCATTTCTTTTCCCTGTGGACATGTGCAACTAAACAGAAGAGTGAATTAGGTATTGGTCAGGTTCACTGTCATCATCACTAGATTCTAAGAAAGTGACAGAAGAGCCCCCCCTCAAAAGCCCTGATAAGTAGGTGTTATTATTGTCTCCATTTTAACATGAGGAAACTGAGGCACAGAGAGATTATGCCACTTGCCCAAGTTTACACAGTTACCTAAATAATTTGATTCGAAGTCTGCATTCTTGAAGGAGAGTATTTGACTAAAAGTACAGGCACATTGAGTACATCTAAGAAACTAACTTCTCAGGAAACATTTTGTAACAGATGCAATAAGGGGTATTGCTGAGAGGAAGTTAGAGACCTTAGAAGGGTCTGCCAAGTGAAGAAAAAGGTGGGCTTCATTGCCAGAGGACAAAGATACCAGCATGTTTATGCGCAAGTATTCATATTACACACACATAAGAATGCATTCAGTCTTTTGACAAAAAGTTTACTTGGTGGTCTATATGTTGCTCTACCTAATTATTCATTGTGTATCCTTCTATAGTTTGAGTTTACTCATGTTTTTTTGCAAAATTATTTTACATATTACTTTTCAGCACTAAACTTTTTTTTGAGACGGAGTCTCGCTCTGTCGCCCAGGCTGGAGTGCAGTGGCGCAATCTCGGCTCACTGCAAGCTCCGCCTCCCAGGTTCACGCCATTCTCCTGCCTCAGCCTCTCTGAGTAGCTGGGACTACAGGCGCCCGGCACCACGCCCGGCTAATTTTTTGTATTTTTTTTAGTAGAGACGGGGTTTCATCGTGGTCTCGATCTCTTGACCTCGTGATCTGCCCGCCTCACCCTCCCAAAGTGCTGGGATTACAAGCGTGAGCCACCGCGCCCCGCACTTGTTTTTAATTACTGAACAGATTTAATGACAAAATTACGATAATTTCTGAAGTGCTTCATGATAGACTGAACCAATAAATGATGGCAGAAAGAACACTGACCAGAACTGACCTGGTCATAGCTCTGTCATT
The DNA here is from genome assembly GCF_006542625.1 of Nomascus leucogenys. Taxonomy (NCBI): domain Eukaryota; kingdom Metazoa; phylum Chordata; class Mammalia; order Primates; family Hylobatidae; genus Nomascus; species Nomascus leucogenys. The sequence goes on along the minus strand of NC_044391.1, from coordinate 32,591,590 downwards.
AACTAGCTGTCAAAAAGTTGTATGGCTACTCTGAGGTTACCTCTCCAGGTCTCACTTTCCTCATCTATAAAATAAAGCGCTTGGACGAGATCAATATTTTTCAAATTGTTTAACCATATAAGTGGCAGTAAAATCAATTTAGTGGATACTGATTAACTTTTTAAATCTAAAAATAAAAGAGCAAAAATTATCAGCATACTTTACTCCATGAAATCTTTAAATTATATAGCAAACAATATAAAATGAATCTTTTGTTTAAAAAGTTTGCACGTCTCTCTAAATGATATTTCAGGTCCATATTAGCTATTAAATTCTATAATTCTAATATATTTAAAGATATATCTTTTAAAAGCGGCAAAATGTTCACTCATAAACTTTAGATTTTAAGGTCTTTTTTGAATTGAAAATACAGGCAGTACTCAGTTTCTAAACAAGTTAGATTCTACAAGCCTACTGGAAAGTTCGTCATTTTAAACTTAGAACACTGCCCCAAAAAATCTTTTAAATGGGTTATAGCACCACCACAAGGCCTATTTCAAATTCTGACTCCTGACAAGACAAGAAAAATTTCCCAGGCACTGGATAGTCTTTGATAAACGATTAAAGTGGGAAGGCTAATTTGTCAACTCCTCTTACTACTTAGTAGCTTTCTACTTAAGTGATTAATATCCTTAAATTCCCCACTTGGGTCACCTGATCCAGGTTAGTCCTTACCTTAATAAAACTTCAAACTCCAAAATTATTTACCACAAACTCTTCTATAAACTAAAACTTCCTTTTCTATCACTGCATACTGCAATTGTTGTGTTTAGTAGATAAGTATCCAGGAGGAATTGTTTTATGATGTAAATATGTGCAATATAATATAAAGATGTGTTTATGGTTGAGGATAATCCAAATGTATAAATAGCAGAACTGTGAGCAGATGAAAAGTTCAGTAAGGACACTGCCCTAAACTCCGTATTACATGTTCTACTTTGAAAAAGGAGTGTCTTCTAGGGGAAGTACTCTGGAGATTAGCTTTTCCTGTCCTCTTCTGATCCCTAACTTCCTCTAAAGGGCTCCAAATAGATTTGCAGTGGCTATAAACTCATGACATAATATTTACAACCCTTTAGGATATGGTCTCAATCTAATGCCCAACTATTTTGCATTAAAAATATATTACTGAAAAGACTATATTTTCTTTACTGAATTGCCTTTGCTGCATTGTCAAATATCAGTTAACTATACTTACGTGGGTCTATTTCTGGGCTCTCTATTCTGTTTCATTGACCTATTTGTCTATTCTTTTACAAATACAACACTGTCTTGATTACTGTAGCTTTATAGTAAGTTTTAAAGTTGGGTAGTGTCAGTCCTCTGACTTTGTTCTCCTTTAATATTGTGTTGGCTATTCTGGGTTTTCTACCTTTCCATATAAACTTGAGAATCAGTTTGTCAAAATCCACAAAATAACTTGCTGAGAGTTTGATTGGGATTGCACTGAATCTACAGTTTAAGTTGAAAAGAACTGACATCTTGAGAATATTGATTTCTCCTGTCCATGAACATGGAATAGCTTTCTATTTATTTAGTTCTTTTTTTCTTTTATTAGAATTTTGTACTTTCTCTCATACAGGTTTTGTGTATATTTTGTTAGATTCATACCTAAGAATTTCATGGGTTTTCTGGTGCCAAATCAAATCGTATTATGTTTTAAATTTCAGACTTGAATAGACATTTCTCCAAAGAACAGATAAACATCATCAATAGGTATATGAAAAGGTGCTCAACATCACCAATCATCAGGGAGATGCAAATCCAAACCACTATGAGATACCATCTCATACTCATTAGGATGGCTAATTATCAAAAAGTCAAAAGATAACAAATGTTGGTGAGGGGGTGGAGAAAAGGGGAACTCATGTACACTGTTAGTAGGAATGTAAGTTGGTATTACCATTATACCATTACAAAAAAACACTATAAAGGTTTCTAAATAAATTAAAAATAGAACGACCATATGACCCAGAATCCCTCTTCTAGGAATATACTCAAAGGAAATGAAATCATCACCTCATAAAGATACTTGCACTCTCGCGTTCACTGCAGCATTATTCACAATAGCCAAGATACAAAAACAACCTAACCGCCCATTAACAGACAAATGGGTAAAGAAATTGTGGTATATAAATGGGATGTTATTTGTCCCTAAAAAAGAATGAGATCTTGCCATCTGCCACAACATGGATGGACCTGGAGGACACAAGACTAAGTGAAACAAGCCAGGCACAAAAAGAAAAATATTAAATGGTCTCACTTTTATGTGGAATCTAAAAAAAAAAAGAAATCTCAGTTATACAGAGAGAACAGAACACTGGTTATCAATGGGAAGAAAATGGGCAAGCAGAGGTCAGAGGATGTAAAGCAGCAGAAATATAAGATGAAAAAGGTCTAGAGATAAAACATACAACATGAGGGCTACAGGTATACAATTGTACTGTATTTGGAATTCATGCAAAATGAGTAGATTTTAGCTATTCTTGCCAAAACCTTCCCTCCCAAAAAAAGGTAATTATGTGACATAATGGATATGCTAACTTGAACTATAGTAACCTTTTACCATATATATGTATCCCAGAACACCATGTTGTATACCTTAAATATACACAATAAAAAATTTTTACAAAGAACCCAAAAAACCCAACAAGAAAAAATTCCTGTAGTCTACTGCTGTAACATAAGAAAGCAACTGGCTTTTGAATATTAACAAATAGTGCTGGACCATATGGACCTCCAAATGTCAAAAAGAAAGAATGAGAGAGAGAGAGAGAGAGAGAATGTAGGCACATGTCTAACACCTTTCACAAAAATTAACTCACAATGAATCACAGACATAAACGTAAAATGCAAAACTATAAAACTCCCAGAAGATAACACAGTAGAAAATCTAGGTGACCAAAAATTTGATGATATAATACCAAAAATACAATCCATAAGAGAAAAAAATTAAGCTGGACTTCATTGACATTAAAAACTTCTACTCTGCAAAAAACAGTGATAATATTTGGCAAATTGGAGAAAATATTTGCAAAACACATATCTGATAAAGGACTGGCATTCAAAATATACAAATAACTCTTTAAAATTAAACAATAATTTTATAATCCAATTGAAAAAACAGGCAAAAGATCTGAATGGATATCTCATAAAAGATATACATATGGCAAATAAGCATATGAAAAGATGCTCAACACTACATGTCCTTATGAAATTGCAAATGAAAACTACTTCCCACATGTTAGAATGGCTAAAATCTAAAACACTGACAGCACCAATGCTGGCAAAGATATGGAACAACAAATCTCATTTGTTGTGGGATGAAATGCAAAATGGTACTGCCATTTTGGAAGACAGTTTGGCGGCCAAACAGACTCTTACCATATGATCCCATAATGGAACTCATGGGTATCTCCTGACTAAGTTGACTGGTGCCCACTTAAAAACTTGTACCTGAATGTTTATAATAGCTTTATTCATAACTGCCAAAACTTGGAAACAAACAAGACTGTTGTGTACAAAACAAATTTTACACGTACTCTCTCTTACCTTTCATAGGAGCATATCCATACAATAGAACGTTACTCAGTGATTAAAAAAAAAAAGCTCTCAAGCCATGAAAAAACATGACAAACCCCTAAATGCGTATTGCTTAGGGAAAGAAGCCAAATTGAACAGGCTACATACTATATGACTCTAACTATATGACATTCAGAAAAGGCAAAACTATGGAGACAGCAAAAGGATCTGTGGTTGCCAGCGGTTTGATGATAGAGAGGGAGTGGTGAATAGGCAGAGCACAGGAGATCTTTAGGGCAGTGAACTATTCTGAATGACACTGTAATGGTGGACATGTGTCATTATTACAACTATCAAAACCCACAGAATGTACCACACAAAAAATAAGTTCTAATGTAAACTACAAACTTTAGTTAATAATAATGTATCAATACTGGCTCATCAATTTTTAACAAATGTACCACATGAATGTAAGATGGTAACAGGGGAAACTAGGGGAAGGAGGAAGGGATGAGGGGGCATATGGGAAATCTGTAGTTTTAACTCCATTTTTCTATAAACCTAAAACTGCTCAAAAAGAAACAAAAAAATCAAAAATAACACCAAAAGGCTATTTAAAAAAAAGCAAAGAGAAAAAAAATCAAGAGAACATATTAGTAGCTATTACTAGTATAATTACTACATTTCACACTATTATGCAGTTTCCCCCATATAAACTGTACATACGTTCTCTCTGTCTCCAAGGATTTCCTTGAATCCTGGAATGAATCCCAGAAAGGCCTTGGAAGTATGGTAGCATATGGTGGTAGCATTATACTTACTGGCTTCTTAAAGTTAGGTTTGGCTGTGTCATCCGAGGAATGTGGCCTGGAGTGATATATATCAAATTCCAGATATGATTTTAAAAGCCAGTGTGACATTTGTGGTATTTCCTGCTACTATGGTGTGGATCACATATATTGAAATAAAACTTCCAACAGCTTGGGTCCCCAAGTGACTATAATGAGCAGAGCTGCTCTGTCAACCTGTACTGATATGTTATATGAATGAGAAATCAACTTATATTAATCGACTAAAAATTTAGGATTCTTTTTGTTTGCTGCATAACTTAGCATATCCTAATTAATACTTCTGTCAAATCCTACTAGCCTTTATAATTCTATTGAAATGTCATATTTTTTGCCAATCTCTTTTTGCTCGGTGCTGAAAGCAATCTTCCTACTCTCAAAATTCCCACAGTACCTTACCTATACTTCGTAATGGCACTTAACACTTTAAATTTGATATCATAATTAAATGCATACATGCTTTATCTATCCTACTAGAATCTAAGTTTTTTAAGGGCAAGATTTATGTCTCATCTTACTACATCTGAAGCACCTAGTGAAGTATATGGCACACCTTCTGAATACTATACAGATTTTTATCCAATAAAAATGAGACTCCTATTGCTAATATATTGGAAGGTCCATCAAGAGAAAGAAAATATCTTGGTAAATAAAAGGTTTAGTGTCTCTTAAATTTTATGTAAAGGCAAACACACACACACACACACACACACACACACACACACACACTAGGCATTTTCATTTGGATTAGTTTTATACCCTTTGACGATGCCAGTGTTCTTTATTCTGAAGGAGACAACTTACTTTCCTTTTAATTTAAAATGTGTCTCTTCCAAAGAAATCTGTTAACAAGTACTATTAAATGTTAACAGAAATGCTAAGTGAACTAGATAAGAAAATAATCTAAGAAAGAATATGATTTTAAACTTGCTGAACAGGTATCTTCTTGGTCTTTTTTGCATATTTGGGTCATGGCTGCCAGAAATTTATGTTCCAAACATCATTTGTTGTTTCAATAAACAGCCTTGGGCCTCTAAGGCAAAAACTAGAACCTGCACCACCTCTACTGCCATTTGGCAAAATAAAAGTTTTAAAAATAATTTCAATAACAACTAATAGAAAATAGGCTAGCAGTGGAGAACTACCAGGAACAATCTTAAATCTATCTTAGAAAAAAATATGCAACATTCAGGTTCCTTGCTTTAAGAAAGTATGACAGAAATATCCTCTGTTGTAAGGGAGTTTGTAATCTAGCTGGTAAAAATAACCCAGATATAAAAAGATCAATAGCAGGACAAAAAATGTCTACCAAATGTCAAATGAATAGTCTGGCAAAAAAAGTGCAAAAGAAATTGAATCTAGGCCTAAGGATTGTAGGGAAACTAGAAAACTAGAATTTAAACTGGACATTTAATTAAGAAGAAAAAAAACCTGATGATATATGAGGCTTTTTGCAAAAGAATAGTGAGAAAGAACGAGGGAGAGAGAAAGAGAGGGGGAGAGAGGAGGGAGAATGGGAGAGACGGAAGGAGAACAGGAGGAAGGCAGTGGGGGCGGGGGGAGAGAGAGAGACTGATTTACATCTAAAATACTAGCATGAGACTAGATTATATATGGCCTTGAATGTCAGGGATAAAACCCTGATGTCTATCCTATAGTATAGACAATGGAAAGCACCTTACTTTTTTCTTGGATTTTCTGACCTGGAAATTTGAAAAGTGATCTTTCCAAAAGAGTGACTGGGAAAAAGTGTGTAGAATGGCTTAATGAGAACAGAAACAAGTACTGAAGAGAAAGGAGATGTTTGGAATAAAGAACAGAGGAGGTAGTGGCACTTTTATTTTCTGAGACAGGAAATAGAATGAAGTAGGGAAAGTAACAAAGACTATTTTTAAGGCTGAGAGGAGAAAGATAAAAACATCACCCCCCTTTCCTCAGTGAAAATAAGAGACAAGATCATCTTGAAAAAGTAAGTGTGCTGGGAATAAAACTGAAGACTTGATATATATGTCAAAGATTTGAAATAATTGCTATAAGAAATCTGATAAGGAGCTCACAAAAGATAGCAATGAGGTCTGGTTTAAATTAGAAGGCATGAATTTGTAGTGAACTCAAGTCCATAAATTTCATGTTATTTCTGGCCAAAAAAGAAACAGTTGAGATAAACCAACACAGTGGATTTAGAGAAGTTGGGAAGTTACAATGGAGGACTCTAATGGTTTTAAAAAGTGCACATTAAAATGCCAAGTTACAACTTTAAAAAGGTGGAGGGGAGTAAATCGTGGCCTGGAGGTCTTGAGAGGAACTGGTATAAAGTGTTTGAAGAAGTGAAAGAAGTGATAATTATGAAAAAAAAAATCATGATTTAAGTCATGGTGACAGGATATTTGATTTAGGACTCATGGGTGAGTGAAATTTTCTCTCTCAATCTCTCATAAATGGTCTAAGATATTCATTTTTAAAGATATGCACTGATAAAATACTTCAGAAAATATTTTCTTCAAAGTCTTACACAAAATTTCGTATGGTAACTCATTAAAGGAGAAGTCTGAAGAATGAGGAAAGGTGAAACTGGAGAGTAAGGATTTCTTTAGAAGAGGTACTTTAAAGGAAGTCCCTCTCAGAAGAGGAATTTTCTAAAAATTACTCAGAGAGTTTGTCCCCTGGGAGTTTGGAGGACAAGGACTAGGTGATGATACATGCCTGTCTGTCTGTAGTAGCAAAGCAAAGATGCATGGCTGCAGTGGGAATGGCTGTTCTTTCTGAGCTTGTTAAGGCAAGGGGTTGTGTGTTTCCCCTAGGACAAAATGTGGGCCCGTTAAAGAGCAAGACTCTAGAAAGGAATCTAGCCAAAGAGGATAGGGTTGGTGGGATGGGGATGATGCCAATCAGAAAAGAGATAAAAGGAACGTTAAGTTCTGAAAAGGAAGTCACGAGTAACCCACAGAAGGCATCTCTCATATCAAGGCACCTCTACACAGAAAAGCTCTAGCAATGAGTCAAAAAAAAAAAAAGGGAGGGGCAAGAATCAAAATCTAGAATGCCCCACTTCCAAACTACAGGTTTCCCAGTTTAAAGGAGGTCTGAGCTGCTTGAGAATTGAAGCTTTTGACATTAAACTGGACTGGACTTTGATATTAAAAAAAGACTATTAATACCTAAAGGTAACTGGAAAAGCTGTAAGATTTGTCTGAGAGTAACTGGGGGAAAAAGGAAGCTCCAACAGAGCATGTTTAAAGGCACTGGGATGGAAGGAATCGAGCTCATTTCTGTTTGTACCTTGTCTTGGAATCAACAGCAAAATTTACTTAAATCACAATAAAAATGGAAGATTAGTCTGTTAAAAATAGCTCACTTGAGAATCCTCAAGGCATTTAATATGAAGAACAAATAAAACCACTTTTTTGTCTCTTTTTATACTGTTTAATTTGAAGAGTTTTTGTTTAATGATGTCAAATTCAGACTGTAGCTTTTTTTTTTTTTTCATCCTATTGCTATAAGGAGGTTAAAAAAAATACAGCTAACTGTATTTTATCCTATTAGGGACATTGCTATCTTAGGGAAGCTTTTTATTGATAAAGGAACATAAACATACTTGACAAATATATTGTCATGTTTCCAAATACTGCTTGGAAATGTGAAGGAGAAAGGAAGGAGTAGACAGGAAGAGAAAAGTTAGGGATTTTGAAACAGCTAAATAACGAAGAAAGAAAGTTTATTTCACTGCAAAAATTAGATTCATATGTAGTAGATTTGAGAATACTAAAAAATAAAGATTAAGATTGTACTTAATAGAGTCTTTATGCTGTAAATAGGTTAAAGCTTCAACATTGTCACAAGGAAAGGTAAAGAAATATCTATCCTTTATAGCACTTATCCTGCTTATAAAAGAGTAAATAATGTATCCTAAAAATACGTACTGCATTCACACTCTGAAAACTGTTCTAAGTGGTAAAAATTAATAATTAGGCAAATGACTGGATACTAGGATAAATTTTAAATTGAGTCATTAAGATGATTTGCTGTTGGTTGTTGAAATTGCTGCATTAAAATAAAGACATAATGCTGAAATACCTTATACTCATTACTTGCATTAAGCTACCAATACATCTGTGCTTTGGAAAAATGATTTACAAATAACTAATCATCTATATTTTGAAATCTGATTTGAGAAACAGAATATAAAGAATACTATTGGTCTTTAAAAATTGAGAGAATGGTCCAACCCTCAAGAACACCAAAGTGAACATATTGCTGACAAAAGTGCTTTGATATTGCTTGAACTTTTCAAAGTGATTCTTAAAATGTTAACCTCTATAAGCATACTTTAAAGAGTTTTCAAACCAGTGAAGCACATAATCATTTGCAGCCATTATTGAAGGTACATTTAACAAAAAACCGACTGAACTTCAATGAAGGTATAACACTACAACATAAACCTTTAAGAAACCTTCAGAGAAAATATTAAAATAGGTTGTATCTTAGGTGACCAGAGATTAGATTTAACATATGAATATAGTCCAGAGGAAAAAAAGAGAACAATATATTAAACCTAAAACAACTTGTAAAAGTCTGAAATCACAAAAAGAGGTGGCAGAGCTAGGTTACAGGTGGAAATATAGTAGAATAAAAACAGTTACATACAAACCTTTGTCTGTCAATGAGGCAGGAACCATTTCTAAACCTTTTATAGGTGAGGTAATAATTTTGTACTCCTTGTTTAATAATCAAAAGAATTAACAAAAGAATTGTCAGCAAAAGAATTAACACAAATGAGTGTAAACTGAATTGTATTTATACTTAATACACTTATAAGCAAGTATTCTTTTGAAAAAGAGAAACTTGTACTGCAAAAGAATGCTGATACTAGGATAAAAAAAATACAAAAACTGCCAGTGTACACAAAGTATAATAGCTGACACTACACAAATGAGAATATTCTTAAACTATCTTTGCAAAGGGATTGAGTGTGGCTGACTGTACTGTTCACAGTACAGGTTTTCAAACTTCACAACTCATGACAAACATTAAAAACTAAGATTTGACTCAGCTAAAATACAGTGCTTAGTGTCTAATAAAAAAAAACACCTTTAGATCCCTTTTCTTTACCTCCCTCCAAGTTCAATAGATTAGTTTCTGCTGTGTCTACATAAATCATCCATATAGTCAAATTGTACCTCCCCTAACACAGATCTTATTTAATTGAATTTCATGAAGAAAGGGCCCTGAGTTGAGTTATGTCATCTTCCACATTCATCTTCCCACACCATACCATAGCACCATCTTTAATCAACTTGTTTTAAAATATCTTTGTGTTTTATTCCCCTATCCATTAGAAAGACAAAAGCAGATCCCACTTAATAATATTTTTCCCTTTCCAATTAGAAGTCATGTTTATTTATAATAGAAAAATTATCTGAGTTTTACATGATGAAAATCTAAAATGGCTTTAGGACAAAATCTAATTTGAGAATCTCTTACAATAAGAAATAGAAAATACTTATTTTAATATATAAAATCTAGTTTCTAAAACACAGGCTCTAGAGTCAGGGAGATCTGGGCTTGAATCACTGTTATATCACTTATTAGCTGTGTAATCCTTAACTTCTCTGAATCTCATTTCTTTCTTTCATCTGCAGAAAGGAGATAAAAAAAACAATAACCGCCTTAAAAGTTGTGGTGAGGATTAAATAGAATTATACATTTTAAATGCTTAGATAATGCCAGGCACATAGTGGTGCTCAACAAAATGTTAACTTCTATTATTATTATTAGTATGGTACTTTCTTATTTTAAAAATGTTTATATTGTTTGATCTAGTCATTACATTGAAAGCATATTTGTATAAAAAATTGTACAGTACTTAAAAATAGATTATGTAAGAGTATTTAACAACATGGTAAACTGCCATACATACAATTATATTTTTTAAATACCATTATATAACAGAAAGTATGATATAACTGTAATTTTTTTTAAAGTAGGTTGTAGTAGGACATACTACCAAAACATGAGCAGAAATGTAGTATCTTTAGGTGCTAAATTGCAGATAATTTAAAATACTTTTCTTCTTTATGTTTAAAATTTTTTTCCAATATTCGACAATGACCATTTACTACCTTCACAATATTTTTAAAACCCCAAAGTGTATTTTTTTTTCCTGATACCAACTTTCTTCAGAAAAGTGGAGTTAGAATAAAGAAAAGGAAAAAGTAAGGAGAAAAACAGTGAGAGAGGCATGTATTTTTTAAAAGCAATATTTTATATAAAGGATATCAATTTTACTATATTAAACAAAATTCCTATTTTGAATTATTACTTTCTAGATTTTTTTTTTTTTTTTTTTGAGATAGAGTCTTGCTCTGTCACCCAGGGTGGAGTGTAGTGGCACGATCTCGGCTCACTGCAACTTCCACCTCCTGGGTTCAAGCGATTCACCCAGGCTGGAGTGAAGTGGCACGATCTCTGCTCATTCCAGCCTCCGCTTCCTGGGTTCAAGCGATTCACCCAGGCTGGAGTGTAGTGGTGTGATCTCGGCTCACTGCAACCTCTGCCTCCTGGGTTCAAGTGATTCTCCTGTCTCAGCCTCCCGAGTAGGTGGAACTAAAGGTGCGCACCACCGCGCCCAGCTAATTTTTGTATTTTTAGTAGAGGTGGGGTTTCACCATACTGACTAAGCTGGTCTCGAACTCCTGACCTCGTGATCCACCTGCCTCGGCCTCCCAAAGCACTGGGAATACAGGCGTAAGCCACTGCACCCAGCCAACTCTCTAGCTTTAAAGTTAATCAAAATTCAAGAGTCCAACACTTTAATTATAGCATATTTAATCATATCTTCAGAATAATGTTTAATTTGAAGATCAAATTAATATACATTTGCCTACTTAAGTAAATGTCATTTAAACTACTTAGCAAAAGGAGACTATAAGAGGAAATGGCCAATTAAACCATATATGTAAATTTATTGCTATATTGTCTTAATTACTAGACAAAAGGATATTTTAAAAGGCAAAAAGTCTCTCTTGAGGGACATTAACTCAGAGAAAGTAGATGGATCACTTAAATCCTAAATCCCAAGATTTCCTTTTGCAAAATGGGTGTGGTATTGAGCTTTGGGTATAGATGCTATCAACTGCAGTGAGAAAAAAAGACTGTGAAACCAACCTAGAGAAGCCTATCAAAAAAACCAAAGAAATGGTCCGCTAAGAAAAGGGGAACGCAGGAGAGAAGAAGTTCACTGAAGGCAAGAAAGAAGTATTTTTAAAAGGAGGAAATTACCAACAACGTGGATGAAACATGACACAGAATAATAGAGGAAGATTCTTGATTTTGACAAACTGAATTCACAGCTCAGAGAAGGTCCTGGACATGCAGCTGGGCAATTTCAGAACTTGGAAAAGAGAAAGGGAATATGTTTTATTGGTGACCAAGAAAACACTACTGAAGCTACTACTGATTTAATATACAGCAGGACTGGACTAAGCTGGAACTATAGGGCAGTGGAAGGACCATGTTGACCATACTCTTATAATTTGCCTTGTTAATGGCATTTTGCCAACGAAAAACATGTTAACAACAGCATTTCTGATATTCCCGAAAAAGATAATTCAATTTTTAAAGTAACATGAAGGGAAACAAATAAAGAAACACATGATATGATTAAGGAAGTATATCATTAATGGTTCCCTCTACTGGGAATCAGGACAGCCGGGGGTAGAAAGGGAAATAATTGTAGGGCATAAAGATAGGGTTCTGAAGAATTTATATGTATGAATCACTACCCTTTGACACACACACACACATATATATATATTTAAAGTACAATCAGTAATCTCCCCTTAACTGTGGTTTCGCTTTCCCAGGTTTCAGTTACCCATGGTAAACTGTGATCTGGAAATATTAAATAAAAAATTCCAGAAATACCATGGAATACTACACAGCCATAAAAAAGAATGAGTTCATGTCCTTTGCAGGGACATGGATGAAGCTGGAAGCCATCATTCTCAGCAGACTAACACAGAAACAGAAAACCAAACACCCCATGTTCCCACTCATAAGTGAGAGTGGAACAATGAGAACACATGGACACCGGGAGAGAAGCAACACACACCGAGGCCTGTCCGGGGGTGGGGCAAGGGGAGGAAGTGCATTAGGACAAATACCTAATGCATGCAGGGCTTAAAACCCCTGACGGGTTGACAGGTGCAGCAAACCACCATGGCACACATATACCTATGGAACAAACCTGCACATTCTGGACATGTACCCCAGAACTTACAGAAAAAAAAAAAATTCCAGAAATAAACAGTTTGGAAGTTTTAAATTGCATACCATTCTGAATAGCATGATGAAATCTCACGTTGTCCCACTTGGGACATGAATCATCCCTTTGCCCAGAATATGTCCACACTGTATGTGCTACCTGCTCGTTAGTCGCTTAGCTGTCTCAGTGAATAGATCGACCATCACAGTATTGCAGGGCTTGTGTTCAAGTAACCCTTATTTTACTTAATAACAACCCCGAAGTGCAAGAGTAGCGATGCTAACAATTTTGATGTGCCAAAGAGAAGTCATAAGATATTTCCTTTCACTGAAAAGACATGTCTAGGAAAAAAATAACTGGTTTAAGGCATCTTCTTGGAACATATCCCCTGCAATTAAGTAGGCGGTGGGTAGAGGCTACTGTACTGAGAGTCTACCTTTCTAAAAGAAAAGAATTAGTAGCATCGGAGAATTAGTACACATTTCCTTACTTAAGTGTAAGGTTTTCTTTTGCATAAACGCTGTAAGGCATATTGATGGCACATAATCATGCTCTGAAATTCTAAATGTGTTTATACAATATGTTCTAAAAGTTAAAAACCTTAAATTCCAGACTCGACAAGGAATGTGAAAGTGCTAGCCCAGATTTTCCAACATATCCATCCTTAAAAGATTCCACATGTATATAATAAAAAGGGTGTGTTGCTGATATTTACCTGTTAAAAAGTCATTCTTTAGGGTTGATGAAACTTTTATTATCAGAAACTGCATACACCTTGACAAAGTGGACTTATAAATTGTCTTACAACTGTCTTCAGTGGTTTGTTACATTTACATTTTACTTTATTTACTTTGTATTTTCATTTCATTTTCAAGTTTACAGTTTTAATGACCTTGACAAAGAAAAAAATATGCCTTTATAGTCTAAGAAAAATTTCTTGGATTATTTCTTCACTTGTTACTAAAATATGTCTTCAGTTAAAAACAAGTTTCCATATGAGTTAGATCTTTTCCTATTATTCATACCAGGCAGAGTCAGTGGCTTAAATATGGCTTAAACAAAACAAACCTTTTGTTTCTAAATATCATTCTCTCTACTTATAAAATAAATATATTAGTGCATGATTCAGAGGACCACAATTCTATATTTAAAGTGAAATATGAATTATCATCAATATTAAAAGTACTAACTATAGTACATTTAGAAAATCTGATAGGATAGCATATACTTTAAAAAATTTAGAGAGCCATGAATGCCATGGTTTAAAAATACATTAATTATAAAGATAGCTTTCATTGCCTCTTAACTCTACCAAGAAATTATAACAAATGGACTTTTTTCTACACGAAAAAGTTAGACATGACCTTCCTCTGTTTAGTGTGAAACTCTGAGACAGGAAAGATTTTCATTTGATGTGTGTGAAGGCAGAAAATGAAACAGAAAATTACTCTTCAGGTTACTTTTAAAAACCATTTCTTAACGTTTGAAAATCAGAATATTATCACTAATTTTGAACTTTTCTCTCTGTGCCTAAAATGCTTGTCACTTACTGAGCACCTCTATACTTCCCAGTATTGCCATTCAACCTTCTACAAATGAGCAACCTAAAGCTTAGGTGAAACAATTTGCTGAAGTTCACAAGTACTATAAATAGTTAAGACTTGAGCCCAGTTTGTTTCTTTTCAAAGCTCAGAAAAACGCTTACATCTACACCAAATTGCATACTTAACTTTCTATATAATTTAAATTATGCTATCTTCCTACTATACGACGCATCCAATTATAAGAACACCAATTCAATGGCAATTTTTTTGGGAAAAATAACTATTATCACTTAAAGATAAAAACTGCTTATAGATACACAATCTAATTTCAGAAACGTCAAAAATGAATATATTAAAAGGCAAATAACATGGCATGATGCACTTTATGTTTCTAACCTCTAATTTACAACTTCTTATCACACCTAGGAAAGATTCCATCAAAAAATCAAAATTAGAATGCTTAACTGTATTTGATTTCAAAGAACTCAATTCCATTAACTGCCAGAGTTCATTCTTTGAATTTTCTTGGCTTAGATTTGAAGGTTTTCTTGAAGAAGTCTCTTAGTCATAAGCAAAAGAGCACTTCTTAAACCACAATATGTAGGTTGGAAACAACATTTTTTAACAGATAATTTTATAAAATTATGAACTAATTAAAATGTTTAATAAATTAGAGGAACCAAATTACTCCCATTATATCTACATCTACAATGCATGCAATCTCACTTTGTTTTTTTGAAGCCAGGATTTAAGCATTTTCTATTATTTAGGCGATATTTTCACAATTGTGAGAATAGACTAGTTTAATTCCACTAGGACTATCTTTTCACAATGAACATGTCTCTCACACTCACACTACAAATAAAAACTGGAATAAAAATTTACATAATTAATATATTCCATGCCACTTCTGAATTTTATAACAGTATGATCTATGATGTATTGGTTGATTATATAACCTAATTTTAGTATTTCAAATGCTGGGTTAATAAGGTAAAAATACTTTTATTAACTTTTGTAAAGCTGTAATAACTCTCAGCATTTTAGTAGCTGAAATAATGAAATAACAAAAAATTAAAACACACAAAAAAATTTTAAACTAAAGGACAGTATGAGGTTTGTGACTTTTAAAAGACATTTATATGTATGGCACCCTACTGTACTTTGATTAATTATCTCAGCTATGATTTAGTTTCTCATCACATATGGTATTCCACAGCATGCTATGTAAATGCACAAGGCCACATGCCACTTAGAAAATGGCTTAGTTTTTCAAGTTTGTAGTAAGCATAATTTAGAAAGTGGCTTAGTTTTTCAATTTTGTAAATTATTAATTTAGAGAAAGATGGTCTATTTTTAGATGTTCTAACCATTTTCCTTTCTCTGTGAATTTGATATTTAAATATATCAAAATATGTGTATCATAAACACTGACAAACTTATCTTAATAAATCATATTTTCAAAATGATTCTTAAGGAATAATTTACTGAAGTATGTATGTTTAATATATATTATATGATTCCCATGAAAACTACCTTAGGTTATAGAACTAAACAGATCAATACTGATTCCAATTCTATTAATACTATTAAGAGTGACTAGTAAACAATCTATGTTTTACTGAAAATGATTACTTGATAAAAACATTGTCTAGAAATAGGTTTCAGAAAACACGTCTAGGACAATCAAGTATTAATAAAACCACCTACTTGACCAGGCAATAATGATGACTAATAAGTTCAATTCAGGATATAAATGTTCAGTATGAACAATAAAACACTCTACTTTTTTTTTTTTTAAAGCAAAGTACCAACTATAATTAGTGGGATTGTTAAGCAAATAATTATTAATAGTCCCAAAGTACAGCACTCAATTAGAAACTAAGGGATTAAAAGACATTTATACAAACAATTTCACTTGCCAAGGAACATGCTAGAAGCAATTAGCAACTGCCTGAACTTAGTCGAGGACCTGTTCTACAGTAGAGGATCAACTGGAAATCTGTGGGCTTTATCCCACCCACCAGGAAAGAGGAAATCTAAAGTTTAATACAAAACTAAAATCATCTTTGAGGATAACCACATACCACAGTTTTAATTCTCAGACTTTTAAAACACTGCAGATTTGTTCTATTTAATTCTAATATAGGACACAATAGAAACAACTTTTTTTTCCAGACTTTTTACATATCTGTATTAGTAAAAAAACAAATCAAAACTCAGTAAAGCTCCATGAAGCACATTTTTGCAAGCTTTTGTAAGCTTGTCCCACAAACGCTAGAAGAGTACTGAATTTAGACAGCTGAGTGGTATACATCTTACCTAAAAATGATTTCTCTGTCAGCCATGTAAAATCCAGAAACTTAGAATTCAATCTAATGTCAGATAAAATCCCAGAGGTCAAATGAATAGTTAAAATATTAAAAAATCCCTTTTTTATGCATCAGTTATATTATAAGCTTCAAATTTTAAAGAACTTTAAAGGATAATTCATTT
Organism: Nomascus leucogenys; assembly: GCF_006542625.1. Classification (NCBI taxonomy): domain Eukaryota; kingdom Metazoa; phylum Chordata; class Mammalia; order Primates; family Hylobatidae; genus Nomascus; species Nomascus leucogenys. The sequence continues at coordinate 32,574,878 of NC_044391.1, read as the reverse complement.
TAATTTTATAGTTTTCATAAATCTTCTCAATGCATAAAATTCAGACATTCAATTTCCAATATTACCAAGTTCAATTAAATGTAATTGTTTAATGTATTGTGGCAAGATACTCCTGAAGAGATTGTTCTGTTCTTAAAGAGACAAAATTCTCAATGACTGTTTTACTTGAAAATATATATTTATACATGTTGTTTTGACATAATTATAGAATTTATTTCAATGCAGAAAAGATAAAAAATAAAACCAAAATTAAAAATATCGTATGTCCTCTACTTAAAGATTTTTAATACAAATGATTATTGAGAAATATCACTTGCCTTAGCTAGTCTGTCACGCATTTGTAGTTCTAGAAAATCTCCCATAAGGACTTGGATGAAATTCCTATGCGTATGAATTCACAAATTATTAATACTCAAAAAATGTATACTACAAAGATCCAATAAGAGTGAACCAAATAGAAGTCTCCAAGCTAAGACAGTTCATCTTGTAGTAGTCAGATAATGACCTGTCATGTATACTCCATGGCTTCTCACAAAACATAGCTTTAAACAAAGATGAAAAGCTACAATAGTAACTGACATAGTCACGGTAAAGTACATGATGGATATTTAAATCCTCAGTGGCATCTGTGAATACATATGACCTGGAGGAAGCACTTTTAAAAGAAATATTTATACATGTTCATTTAACCATATTAAGACAAGTTATCGTCATTTTAAGTGTTTCAGCAGATACAAGTTGTTGAGATCTTTATCAAGAATATCCTGGAAAAGACTGAAGCATGAACTATGTCCTATTTTTTAAATTACAATACTAAGTCTACTTTATATCTTATATGGCAATATACAACATAATATTAAAATGTCAATTTGTTGACATTTGACTTGGGTTACACACATTGTGTATTTGTCTTAAAATTCCAAAAAGTTAATTTTTAGCTTCAAAACTTTGTAAAAACTGAAGTTTTTAAAAACCAGGTATAACAGTAGTTCTTATTCCTAACTGCTCATAAAATCACCTGTGGAACTTGTAAAAAATACAAATGTCAGTCCTCATCCCTTCTCTCCTCTTCCTGAACAATTCAGTTTAAAAGTTATCAGATGATAAGCAAAGTAGGTATCCATGTGGTTAGGGGGAGAGGGTGATAAGAGATTGGTTTCATATCAGGAGAGTAATGATATAAGAGTACATATTAAGGAAAATGGGAGCCAGTTTTCTGTCAGAGAGTTATTTACAAAGGAGTTATTTACAAAGATGAAAAGGAAGAAAATTAGTTTTCAGTGTCTATGAAAACAAAAATATAGATGTAAGTGTGGCTGTGTATGAATACGTAAACCTACATCTAGTCCTTGGCTTTTTCTACTGAGAAGAACCAGGAAAAGCAATATCCCAGTAACAATGACCACACCAGATCTTGGTTTCTAAATATCATTTTCCACTAAAAGGAACCTGGGCTCCTTGGAGAAACAGCTGATTCCAGGAATGGAGATAGAGACAGTATAAGCTGAGCCTGGAAGACTTTCAGCAAGAAAGTACTTGAAGATTGGTGGAATCATGTCAAAAGGACATAGAAGGCAGCTTGAAGTGGCTTTCATTAGCCGAGTTTGTAGTAATTTGAAAATAAAAATAAATAATAACATTCAATATAATCCCACTGAATAAAACAGAAAATGAAGGTTTGATGAGGAATAGGATATTTTTACATAGTCTCAAGGTTCTTCCCCAGAAATCACTAATTAATTAGAAAACTGGCAGACGACTCCTAAGATATAACATCATTATCTATAATTCAAATCAAAATTTTGTGTAGAATGCACACAGCATCACATCTGTGGTATTCTTATCAAAGATGCATAATGAATCTAAACCACAAGAAAATACTTGAAAAATGCACAGTGAAATACATTCTACAAAATAACTGCTCTGTAATTTTCAAAAGTCACAAGCTAATGAAAGTTAAGGAAAGACTAAGGAACTGTCCAGATTCAAGACAAAAGAAATATGAAAACTAAATGTAACCTGTGATTCTATACCGAATCCTTTTGCCATAAATGACCTTACTGGGATTAATAGCCAAACCTGAATGAAATCTCAGGATCAGACAGTAGTAATATACCAATGTTAATTTCCTAATCTGGCTGATTTTATTTTGGATATGAAGAAGAATGAAAAAACACTGACAGATTTCAAGCAGAGGTATGATAACTACATTTTCAGGAAGCTATTTTTGATGATGCATATCAATAGTAAAAACATTTTAAATATGCACCTCAACATAAATATGTATGTGTGAAGTTTTATGTACCTGTTCTATAGTACTAGCATATTTAAATCATGAAAATAGACTCAGACATGAAAATTAAAAAAGATGTTATATAGAATTAAATTAATTTAATGAGTCATTTTGTATATCTACTGCGGTGCAAACACTTCATTTAGAGGCCTCTAGTAAGCAGAATGGTTAAAAAGGGGATAAGTCTGGCATACCTATTTAGATAGCTTCTAAAACAGGAAGAACCATAACAGAATGAGAAGAAGCGAGGCAATAAATCAAGACACTAGTAGTGGAAAAAAGGAGCAAAGAGCAGACTGGAGAAATATTTAAAGAAGAAAACTTTTATAGGACTCAGGAAGTGATTTGCTATGTGAGATAAGGATGGGGAAGGCTTGAGGATGATTCCAGATATGTGACTTGGGTGAATGGATGGAAGAAGAAATGAAGGAAAAATAAGAGAAAAGTTGAGGTTAAGAGAGAAGAAAATACATTTATTTTCCAGGCATGTGGCATTTATTAACAACAGGATTTTCACAACACAGTAAAGAGCAAGAAAAAAAAGCCCTAATGCAGGGTGACAGGTAGCAATGAACTAGCTCCACTGAATATAAGCATAGTGCACTGTCTGGGTGGCTGCTGTCTTAGTCAATGGCTTTGAAGCATAGCCTATGGGAGAAGGTATGTTTTGTATACGAGTGTATGTGTCTCCATGTATTTGTATGTGTGTATATTTGTGCCTCCATGTATGTAAATACATGTGGATATGTTTGTGTCCATGTAACTGGCTATTTTTTATGAAAGTCAAAATGACTACTTAAGTTTATGAAGAGTTGATGAGACAGAGAAAGTCTTATGCTATACTTCATGGGTTTGGGTAGAATAAATAGTCATTCTTCTACTTTTAGGTAAATTGTTATTAAATCAATATTATTAAAACTAAATATTTAGGTGTATTTCAGCTTTCATGTGCTAAAACAAAAAATTGTGAATTCAGATATGATGAATCTTATTAGACTCTTATGGAATTTCTATAAAAGTAATAGGCAGGGGTAAAGATCGAAATTTTTGCCCTCATACAACCCCATATCAAAAACTTGTTACTTGAAAGACAAAGCAATATATAAATAGCTGCTGACAGTATAAATAGCAGTATTTTAGAGTTTCCCTTGGTCCACAGAATTTAGACAAAATGTTAAAGTGCAATTCATTTTTCTAGCAAATATTCAACTATACACCCTTGCTTTGTATTATCTAAACTTCTAGGCAAAACAAATAGGGAGTCAAAATTTCAAATAAAAGTGAAGACTTGTTGGACTTAACAACATGACTACCGCAGAGAAAGATGTTGGAGACATTTTACCATCTAAATTTATTTGCAATTGATTACTTCCTTTCTTATGGCAGTATTTCTCTTTTAGCTTTTCATTTCATTAAAATATATGAACACGGCAAATATGCCCAGTGCTACCTAGCAAATAATATTCCACCTAAGCAAATGTAGAAGAATAAAGGATAAGGCAAAGCATATGAACTTTCATTCTGGGTTTCTTTTAAGCCCTAAGATGTTACTAATTTTCTTGACTTGGATGTTAATAATATACAGCTTTACGAATGTAAAAGCTTCTGCAGCATTCACTGAATTATAAAGCATGACATTATCTATCAATGCTTTCTTCTTAGGCTCTAATACTAGCAAACATCTTTCAGAAGAAAATGCAAACAGAAATTTACTACCACTGGTCATGAATGGAAGTCTTCCAAAGTAAGAAAAACCACTGATGCAGCACAAATATTCAAGGTAATCAATTAAGTCTCTGTAAGTTTCAGCTTAAATAGTATATTAAATTTAATTTTTCATTGGAAAATAGTAGTATATTAATAGTCATATAAGTATAACGAAAATACAAATCCATTTCACTGTTGTTTCATTCCTCACGGTAAACTGCTGTGACATTCCAATATTAGAAACCATATTTTATAAAATTTTGAAAATGTTAGTTGTTTATATTGGTATTCAACCACAGGTCAAACAGAGTACAGAAAATACAAAGCAAGTTTTGTAACAATGTGCCTTCCTAATGCATTTCCACTCAAAGTCCAAAGACCCATTCTGTGGTAGAGAAAAAAACAAAACTAAAACCTTATCCAATGGCTACTGGCACCTATGGCATGTACAAAATGTATGCTATATTTCAAAAAAATCTGAAATATGCCCCCTTGCCTTTTCAATGTTCATTAAAAACATTACTATATAACTTAACATTTAACATAATACTACATATTTATAGTATTACTGAGCCTTCTCAAAAGAATATATGCAAAAGCTATGTTTAAAAAAGGTGGGAAATCCTGATTCAAAAATCGCTTTCCTAACTTGTTTGTTGGGGGTAGGAGAAAATCCCAAACAAAAAATGCACTTAAAAAAACTTATTAAAGAGACTCATAAGACAACTATTTAAACTCTATAGTGTTTCATTATTTTTACATTTAAATAAAATTTTGGGAATACATTTTTGAATTATGCAATAAAATCTTTAAAATTAAATATGTTCTCTCTTTAATCTAGGCCTTAATAAAATGCCTGGAAAATAATTCTTGCTACTATATAGTTTACAATTTTAGGTTAAAATGCTTGATTATTAAATAAAATATATGCAAATATTATATTTTAATAATCCTCATACAAATATTTATAATTTTTTTTTTTGAGATGGAGTCTCGCCCTGTTGCCCAGGCTGGCATGCAATGGCGCAATCTCGGTTCACTGCAACCTCTGCCTCCCGGGTTCAAGTGATTCTCCTGCCTCAGCCTCCCAAGTAGCTGGGATTACAGGCACTCGCCACCATGTCCGGCTAATTTTTTGTATCTTTAGTAGAGACGGGGTTTCACCATGTTGGCCAGGCTGGTCTCAAACTCCTGACCTCATGATCCACCTCCCTCGACCTCCCAAAGTGCTGGGATTACCGGTGTGGGCCACCACACTTGGCAAAAAATATGTATAATTTTAAATAAATTCTGATATTTAAAAAAAGTTTAGTTTCTTTCTATAACCAAATGTCTTTTTGCAGTTTTTAATAAACTTTTGCAGAAGGCCTCTGTGGTAAGCTGAAGCAAATCATTTTAGTTAATGATAAAATAATGTTTTTGATTACATGATCAATTTTAATTCACTCTAGGACCAAAAAAATCATTTAAGTAGCATTGAAGAAAGATGGCTGGATGTCCATAATACAGAAGACAGTTAATTTTCATCATCTTTTTTGAGAAAGAAAAATCTGATTAATCTACAGTTGACCAGAATGTCTTCATTCAAATGTATTCAGTATTTCTGCCAAATGAGTCAAAACATTAGGAGTCTGGCTATTTACTTACTCACTTTAACGAACCACAAAATAAACTACGGATTACTACAATGTAAGTTTAGAATGTTAATATTAAAAAGATGTAATTTTCAAATTGATTTGGGGGTATAATCTATTAAACAAACTTATTAGAAATTTCATTCTTTCTACACAGCTAAAATAAATATCAGAAATAAGATTTAGGATATTAAAACTATTTTGTTTTTTTTTTAAGGGAACAGATGCTGTAAGATATTACAATATATTGTATTTTAAAATAAAACATCTATAAAATTCTATTTAATTGGTTATTCTGTTAGCTAACATAATTTATTATGACTCCGGGTGGAATTTTCCTGCCATTCTCAAGTATGTTAAGTTAGCAGAGAGTGATCTGTTTGGGCTTTTGGAGCACTATTTAATATGTTACAATAATAGAGAATACATAAAACAACTAAATATTCCATAGAGAAAATTCACATAATTTAGTAGAGTTGTTTTCTTCCTTAATTTAAGAGCAAGAAAATAACCATAGCAATATATTCTTAAGGTGTACTGGCTAAAATGTTGGTTCTTCCTATTCCAAATATCTTTAAAGAAGCTAATTGTGTGACATGAGAAAGCTATCGAATGGAAGGAAAACAATTCCTTTTCTTATAGACTTCTCCCCTTACCTTGGAAGATGAAGAATCACATTCCTGACATATCCATCCATAGCCTGTCTGTTTAGGAGACTTTTTCAAAGGAGGATCCAAACAGCCAAAATGGTAGCAGAGTCTGCATTCATCACACCTGCAGGGTAAACAGATTTATAGGTAGGTGTATCTAAATAATATAAAAACCATCTACTTCAAAGACAAAAAGACAAACTATTGTATATTTCAACTTCAACACTGTTAATTTTATCCTTGGCTCACAAGATCATTAAATTAATGATGATGATAAAGGCAAACTAAACCTGAAATAAATGTTTTAGCAAAAACAAAATACAATAGCAATAAAATCAACAAACAAAACAAATATTTAGAACACTGATAGTAGAAATATTAAGAGCATATGAATGAATGTACATGTATAATCATGTGTTCAAAACAACCACAATTTCAACTGTGAACTTAAAGAATTAATCATTTGCCCATTAAATCATTTTAAAGTATTTAATAAGATACATATATAATTCAAGGATATAAATTCAATAAAATACATTTTGATTATTTTAAAAAATTTTAAAACTCAGAAATTCTACTAGGCTACAGTAGGTTGCAATCAATGCCATACAATTTGGACCTGATTTCTTTCTTCAAGTTAAAGTAGATTGTAAGTGAGCTTTCTAACATTTATAGCATGCTAACACAATCTACAGTAAATAAAAATAAACTTTACATGTTAAATCACAGAACATTTAAATATACAAACAGGTAAGACACCACCCCAATAATTTAGTTTTATTCTCTCAAATTTACCTGTCACTTTCTTCAGACCATTTGGTTTTACAAAGTACTTCCTAGTACATTTAAAAACTTATAAATGTTTTGATAGTGTCTTTGCCACCTATGATGTACAAAATCTAAGAAAACTATCATACCTATTCTTCGTTTCAGACAATCTCATCCTGCTGACAATGAAGAAAAATCTGTATTATTTCAGTGCTTTGTAAAAAGAATTTTGCATCAGTTGGAATAACAAGACCAAAATTTAACAACAAATAACAAAGTGTATACATCTTATAGAAGGGATTGCATTCCTCATTTCATAGTTTAAAAACAATTAAACAATAATACTTTCTCAACCAATCTGTCAGATTTTCTTTATTGTTTATCTTTCACTGATTTAAAACTTCAAATGTCAACAAATCTACAATTAAGAAACCAAAGGGGTAAATTTATAGAACATGTTATTACTTGATTAAAGTTAAAAACTATTCAATAACCTTTTAGGAAAAAAGGGGGAAGAAGCTCTTCTTACATAAACAACACATAAAGAAAAACAATTGACTTTAAGAAACCATCATAATAAAAGGGACTGTAAATCTACATTTTTAGTAGAAATTTCATATTATGATACAAAAATCCAGTCTTCCAAAAACTCATTTGGGGAATCAAGAGTTGCAGAAAAGTTAAGCAACTTAATTAAGTTACTCAGATATAGAGAAGTTTAAAACACAATTGAATGTCCTAAGTTTATGCATTTCTTCCTCTACAACTTTCTCCTTATGAATAAAATAAGCTTATGTACTTTTCCAAAAACCTTGTAGATTCAAGACTTTAAAAAATGCTTACTATGACAGTTCTAGCTACAGGAATAGATAAAATCAAATAGGACCAATAGGACCAACAGTATTTTACTTACTATGACAATATCACGTATCTAAAAATATATTTAAAAGCAGTTAAAATGTTCAAATACCTGTTGTTCTGGCATTAAGAAAGAATAATAAATAATATAAGCTAAGTTCAAATGCGACATAAAGAGACTAACTGGCAAGCCCACATAATTTTATGCTCTTTCTCAATACAACATATTTTTCATTAGCCAAAATTTTGATTAAACTTATGGATATAGAAACCTTCAAAGTATAAGTATTTCTGATTTATGAGAAGGCTGAGATTTCTAAATAACTGAGAGCATACTCCTTCATACATAAAAACTAGAGTTTTAATCATCTTTGATGCGAAATTTAAAAATAATCACATTGCTTGTTTCATCAAATAAACATATTAAATATAATTTATATTTGTCATCTCAGGTCATCAGTAAGAATAACATATGCTGCTACAGGTCTAGCAGTGTGTCAGCCTTTTGTCCTTGGAATGAGGACCAGTAGTCGGCTGTTCTATTTGAATTATTGTATTCAATTTTTATAGATTTTCAGGGTCCTCGCTTGCCTGAAAACTATCAGCCACTGCTTCCTGATATTGTCAGTGTGTTTGCTTAAGCATAAATTCCCCAACAACAATCTGTTACGGATTCAGAAACCAGACCACTAAAACTTACTGAGGCTATGTAAACTGACAGTAAAAATACATGAAAATGATCATTTCTACTGAGTTAAGTAAATGGGCTCAATTTTGTTTGTTAACTATAGTCTTTTTTCCTTAACTTTAGGTTTTTGGGTAGTGCGCCATATAGTTCAGATTGCTAATAATCAAAGTTCTTGATGAAGTATTAACATTTTCCTAGTTCATATGAATTTACTACCTAATTACTGCATATTTACTTTATAACTGTCATAATAATTTTCAAATTATGATTTCTAGTGTATAACTTGAGGCAACTATCATGATGAATGTGTATCATAATTCATTATCTATCACCTTAATGTACATAATTCTTGTTGATATAGCTATGAAATTCCAGCTAATAAACCAAGAACAAGTTTGCTACACTAATACAGTTCCAATCTGTTGCTGATTTCAACTACTCGTACAATCAAATTATCTTTCAGCTCAAGAACTAATGAAAAGAGGAAGAGAAAGATTTTATATGCTAGCTTATCAGAAGATAACAAATACATGCCATTTAAAAATGATCTAATCCTTACTGATTGATTCCTTCATTAGTGATACCTTTCAGAATTACTTAGTCAACATGTGGAACTCTCATGTATTTGTGATGCATTCCAAAGGAAACAGAATTTGCTTGTTAGAATTAGGGGTGATAGGGAAGTTCTCTGAAGTTCTAGCTCATCAACAGTAAATAAAAGCTTCAGCTTCAAGACTAAGTAGCAAAAAGAAGTAGTTAGTACCCTTAGGAACTGCCAAAATGCAAAAAAGAGAGGGGAAAAAAAGAAAAGAATCCAATCTTAAAGTCAATAGCTTTGGTGATAAATAAATATACAAATATAAGATCTTTGTAAAGATGTCCCAAATTATTTCAATGTGAAAAAAATCTGTTGTTTCTATCTTAGAATATTGAATTGAAAAAATCCATAGCTTTATGTGCTAATCACAGAAACATCTTACTGGACACAAGTGAACTCTAGCAGAACTTGCAAGAATTAATAAACTGTGGACAAATATAAGAGATACCATTAAGAACCCAAGAAATCAAAGAACACTGTGGATGGCCAAAATAGTGGCTTATTAATTTTACACACAAATACCACTTTGTAATCTTTATCAAATCCTGTCACCCAACAAACTCTGGGCTATGTTGCAAATTTAGACCATTTAAAAAACTCGAAAATCAAAAACTCATAAGGGTCTATAATCATCGCTACCTAAAAGCTGCAATGGAGTTAAAGTAGTTATTGACCTATTTATGGTTTCTACCTTTATTTATTACATAAACTTGGAAACACATGCAGCACATAATATAGGACAAAATTTACCAAAATAAATAGTGAATAAAATGTTTTAAAAAACTTTTGCAAAAGCAGTCATTGACCCACAAAAGTATAGGGATATAACACAATATACTTTATTAAATAACACAAATGTCTATGTAATAAAAACAGATTATACGAATAACACATTATTAAATAGGAAGGCAATGTCTTAAAATATTAAAAAATACAAAACTAACCTGTAAAGAAACACTAAGACTTTTTAATAAAATAAAAACTGGATGCTTAAAGAAGTATCATTTAAGCCTCTAATAAACACTGTACACATTAACACTATAGAGCATAAAGGAATCCCAATCATAAGATAAAAGCGAACCTAATTAGATTCTTACTAAATACAACTTCCTAGATATCAGATTAATAACAGATATAGATGTAAATAACAAAGTAGCTTAATATATGGTCTTTTACCCATTAACAAAATGCAGTGACCAAGTAAACATAGTCTATATGTATGTAAAATACTTACTTAGTATATTATTAAGAATAGCACCCTAAACAAAGAAGACGGAAAAAAATGATTTACCTTCATATGTGCTACGATCCATATAACAAGCAATTAGTCAGGTGTTTACTTGACTACTGAGAATATGCAAACAAGTAAAAAGCAGCAGCTGATTTATACTTCACTGGATGCCTAAGAGGCCAAAAGTCAGTGTTCCAAAGGGTTTCTTTAACATCTCTAATTTCTAAGGGATAATTTCATTAGAGGAGTAAACTAAAACTACTTTTTAAAACCTAACTGAAACAATTAAGTGCACCTCCTATGCAAATAATTTATAGCCATTTGTAAGCTAAACTTTAGAAAGAAATAAAATCCATAACAGACTTGAACAAGGATGTACATTTTTATGATCAAGTTGATTGTGATAATCACATTATCTTTTATGCCAATGGAACATTTTACTTGTAGCCCCTATAAGTTTATATAAAGCAAAACAAAAACTGGACTCTGGAAATATAGAATATTATGTCTGTCCACTTAAAAAAAAACTAGATATCCAGAGAACTGATGGGTTGGATTTTCCAACTTTTTCATTTCTGTGTAAAAATTCCATCACAAGAATGTTCAAAAAAATTAGTCCTGAATACTGTCATTACTTAAACAAAAATCTCAATAGCAGCTCAAACATCTACGCAAATCTATTAACAGGTAGTGATGAGTTCTTTCATTGAATAGTGGCCAATTATTTCGATTAAACATCTTAACAGACGGAGAGAATACAAATTGTGGTCAATGAGTTAAATCACTTTACAAATAATACAAGCTTGCACAAAGTTCTGCATTCTACCAATACTGAATAACATTTAGTATCAATAAGTACAATATTTTATTCCTTGTAATTTACAACAATTTTAGTGCAAATTACCTACATAAGCAGTTTCTATACAAAATAATTAGAAAATGTTTTTTAATCGTTTCACAAATATAAGACTAATGTGGAGGACTTGAACCTATTTCATTAATACCACTACAGACTTCTGTATCAGCCAATAATGAATGAATGGGTAGTAAGAAAGACAAAAAATTCTTTACACATAAAAGTACACATAAAAATTAATTTTAAAAAATTAGAAAAATATGCAAATCCAAATCTGTATCTAATAGCCACTCAAAGAGTGTGATCAATTCAGTTAGCTATATCTGCAGGAGCCAGATTACAAGATTAAATGTGAAACAAGAAAATGAAAGATGAGACAAAACAATTCATATAAAAATACACAATAAGGTCAAGCAACTCTTCACAGCATGAGAGAAGAATTAGACATTTCCATACCTGAAACACGTCTGCTTTGTTCTTTAACAAACTGATTTCCATCTGCTCATGCCCTTGGAAATTTTTCAGCAGTACAACCTGCTGTGCTCAAGCTCCATGTAACTTTGTATTTCCCTGTTCATAATTAACTAATTATGCTCTAATCAATAGCGTAGATCCTGATTTTACAATGTAAATCAGATAAATGAGATAATTGCTGGGGGTCAATCTCATTTTATTTACAAAGCCCAGCATGCACATCCAATTACATTACATCTTATGTACCTGAACAGCAGTGAATCTTATCGGCAGGCCTACAGAAAGCCTTAAAGTGAGCACTATGGGAAAGAGGCTTCCACTTTTATAAAGAAAGATTCAGACAGGTAGAAAAAATGATTCTGCCTTCGTATGTCAGGAAACTCCAAGTTGAGTCTCTTAAACAAGTTTCAATTGCCATTTTTAAATTTCTTAAAAAATTTAATAATGTAAATATTCTGCTCTGCTGGAGAGTCCTTCTGAATTCCTTGAATAAATTTTGGTGAAATATTCATGAAATATTCTCATATTGAGAATCAAGTAAAATAGTGGTGAGTTTTATGAAATGAGTATCTTTGTATACTTATTGAAAACCAGTGGTTTTCATTAATAGGATGTGAATACAGGGAAATAGAATAGACTGTGAATATTTTATTATTTATTGGTTAGCAGTCTATTTTTAACATCATAAATATAAAATCAGATGAACACTCAAGCAACAATGAATGACAATGATCTATAAACGCATAAATATAATTTCTAAAGTTAAGATGGATAAAAGCTAAGGCTAAATTTTGTTTTCATGTTAAAACATAACCCTAATTTCAAGTCTTTTTATAACAAAAGGGTGAGTGAATTGTGAACACAGGCTACGTTTATTGATTTCTTTCTGTATCTAAAATAGTGCTGTTTCCATAGTCAGTGTAAAACAAACATTTAACTAAATTTTATAAAATTAAAAAAAATTGTATGTGTTGCAGATGAAATTACTAATTCTTTTATCTAGAGGAAATCTAAGGGCCCTTTTAAGGAGATTTTAAAAGCACATTCCTTTATCAATCAATGTTAAGCACAACACAATGATTTTTTAAAAAAATACTACCTATGAATGATTCTTAATGTGGTGTTCCAGGCCAGTAGCATCAGCATCACCTGGGAACTTGTTAGAAATGCAAATTTTCTACTAAATCAGAAACTCCAGGGTGAAGGGGGAGGGAGTAAAGTGGGTAGAGGGCGGATGAGGAGATGAATAGGGTAGTCACTTGTGTTTTTACAAATCCTTCCTGTGATTCTGATGCACAACGTTTGAGAACCACTACTTACTATTATGTCATTCTTCTTGTATTTCAGAGACATTTCATCTCCTTCCTGATATTTTAATGTTTCTTCCTTTCCCTACTGTGTGATAAACAACTATCATTTACCTGAGGTGCCATTTTTTTCTTATGTACGTCTGTGAAATATGAATCATTTAGTACATATTTTCTTAAGCACACATCAATTTTCTCCTTATAGTAGTTGGACCAATTATGGACACGGAATAATTTTATACTGAGGATATGAGAGCATTTAAGAGATTATTAGGAGAAAGTATTCTATTCTAGTTACTTCAAAAGTTTTCTTACTTCAACTATACTTTTTGCAGGACCTATATCTTATGAATTTTGCAGTCTATATGTATAACATGTGACAAAGATTCTTAGGACTAGCACCAAATGTGGAACAGAATATCCACCACCACTGAAAATGCAAGATGGAGAATGATGATAATATAGTATTGTAATTGGAATCAAAGTGAAAAGGATTTTGATTAACAGTGATACCAAAACAAGGCCTAAGAGTTTCTCAAAAAACCTAAAATAAAGCAACTGCGAGTAATTTCTCACTAAATATTAACAAAGGGCCATGGTCTAATGGATTAGTATATTCCACTTAGAAAATGTCAATGTGTCATTTTGCTTAAAAGCAGCCAGAGTTCAGCAACAGTAATAATTACCAACATTTCCTTAAGCTAATATGGTAATAACTAGTCCTATCTTACTCTTTTAAACAAAAGTCTACTAGTTTTGCTAAAGATTATGAATATTTTTCCTCCAATGTTATGAGATCCTTCAATAAGTTAATAATCTGTTTATATGTAATTTCATACACATTTTACTTTTATCAAACATCTCATCCAATCATAGGGTTCTCCACTATAACTAGAGATTACTAGATTACAGCAGCTTTACAATTACAATTGCTTTTGATTATCTATAACATTACCTACTCTATTCCTAAAGTTTAAACTATTTTCCATTGTCACTATATCCAAAAAGATGTCCAAAACCACATTTATTAATCAGAAAATTCCAAATTACATGTTGACAATTTACATGTATATGTGCAATTCAATTTCAGCAAAGAGTCTCTTCTAAATCAGTTCAAGATTGAGTGACGAAATATTCAACATATTTCTGCCGTTGACTTAAAACTGGATCATTAAAGCTTGAAGATCAAATTTTAATTCTGTATACCTCTGGAAAGATACAGATGTTGATGAAGATCTTTCTTTCAGCTGGTAGGTTGTATAGTCAATAATCTTTGTACTTCCCTCCTTATTTCCTAAATTCATATTTAAGGTTGAGAAAAATAAAATTACACTGAACACAGAAAGTTTATATTAAAACAATAAGGATTGAATATATCTGGGTATTACTAAAAATATCTAGAGATCAACACAGATATATTTTTATTCATGAGCTTCAAATCTGAAGTTGTAAAAATTTCATGCTAATAATATTAATGCTTTCACACTAGGACTAATAAGTCAAAAATAGAATGTCATATGCTTCACAAGTCTTTCACTTTTGCTGAATATTATAAATAGAAATAACATTTACTATAAGAGTCTATAGTTGTTTTACAATGTAGTACTTCACATATGAATCTACGTATGAAGTTGAAGGAAACAGAATAGCAGACTAATGGAATGCATTCTTTCTTGTTTGTTATTTGTATTGTTCAATCACAACAGGGAGTAGCATATTGTATTTATTAAGTCCCACAGGCTTCAGTAACTCTTCAGTAAGTCCAAACACTGTGTATCATCATTTGCCAAAGAAGCAAGAGGGAAAGACATTACTTAATACGACAATTCTGACAAGACATGTATCCAGTATTTTTCAACAATGCACATATCAAGTATCTCTGATTAGTGCAAAAAAAGCAAAAAGAAGAAAAATAGGAAAAAAAAATCCACACAGGCAAATCTACTGCCTTGTTAGTCCAAGTAACAAACCAATCAATTATATTCTATCCAAACCTGACAATCAAAAGGCAACTTTTTGCAGTGACAAGCTTATAGAAAGGACAATATAGCTGTTCTCCTTTACTTTATGTACTCTATCGAGAGTTTAATCCACATTTTTAAAATCACACTTATAAAAGAGGTTTCCGGGATTGCCTCCGAGGATGAGCTGTGGCAGAGTTGGGTCTCATGAAGGGTATCTACACAGTAAAGTGATAAGAAAAGAACATTAACATTTAAAGATCATAGCAGCTCTGCACTATGTCTTATGAAACATACTAACAAACCACACTAGATTCAAATAACATATGATCTGGTCCAAAGAGATAGATACTCTAAACCTAAATGCCATGATCTTGTGTAGGTTCCTATTGGTTAAAATTGAACTATTTTATCATTTGAAACATTGAGTTGCCTCCTCTTGTATTATTATTATTACTTTTGGTTGTCAAAATAAACCTATCTTTCTAAAGCAAAAAAGAAAATACTATTAAAATGATGAAGGGCTTGTATTTATAAAAGGAAACATTTGATCAATAAATGTTTTGAAAAATTTCAATTTGCTATTTTTTCATCAAATATGGCAATTTAACATTGCTTGAGAAAACATGCAACCGTACTGAAAATAAGCATGTTACAGTGCTGGTTATACTCAAATACAGACACTCCCAGGGAAGAAATTTTCAAATGATTCTTATCCTGTGCCTAAGCTGACTTTGTTTTAAAAAGACTATATTAGAAATATGTTTGGTTACAATTATTTGTTACCTTTTTGTCTTTATTTTCAGGGGAGAAATTTTAGTGATTAGAAGTAAAATGTTTTGACTGGGGTAAACATAAAAAGTTATCATTTCCTTCAAACATTTAGATCTGTGAAGATGAGGTAAAAATGCCAAGTAGTCATACATCACAGAAGAAGTTCACTTTTTTATATTAACAATTAGAGATGTGTTTAATGCTTCTAGGTTCCATTGAGAAAAAGAAAGTGAAAAGTGGCACACAGACAAATAAAGCGTTATTGAGGAGAGCTATCATGCCAAACTGAATAACCTCCAAAGAAAGTAAAAACAAAATTGTAAACACCCCCCCAAAAGAATACAATGTGAAACATAATTTTCAAAGACATGTTGTATTTATCAACATATAAGAAATAATAGAGGTCAATTCGCTTGTTAAATAGTAAGATCACACGTGCTAACTTTTTTCAGTGCTTCAGTCTCTAAGTGAAGAGCTTTTGAGCACATTCTGAATCTGATATTCTGAGAACTGCTTTGTCTGTAGTTTACTACTGGAAAAGTATAATGCAAGAGGAAGCAACCAAATCATTTATAATAGAAATACAATTAACTCTTAATTACATGCACAAATAATGGAGATGAGAAGACAACTGAAAATATGTATTTGTATTTGACTTTGAAATGCATCTGAATATAGACACATTAGATATGGAAATCTGCTTTAACCCCCAATTAAATTCAAGTTGATAAGTCAAGTTTGATAAAAACTAAAGAGCTATTGCTAATATCCCTACATCCTAAATTTCACTAAAATAAGCTAGAATAAGCAATGTGACTTGTCTTGGCTCCTATCTTCCCAGGACAAAAAACTGTGCAGTTAAATCAAAGATCAAGTTTGGGCTTTGTATTTAATTCATATGCAGCTAGTAAGCAAATTAATGTAGAAAAAATTGTTTTCAAAGGGCTTCACTGATGCACATACCAATAACTATCAATATATTCTGTATCTTATATAGTTAGAATTGCCTGTCCAGAGGAAGTATCTACTTTGTTTGTCCCAACAAAGTCAAATATGCTAAAGCAGTGTAGTGCGGTGAGGTGGTATGCCTAATGATTAGTGCATGAACTGTATGGTTAAGACTGCCTAAACTCAAATTATAATTCCACCATTTTCCAGTTGTATAATCTTGGGCAAGTAATTCTTCTCATTTTCGTCATGCATAAGATAGTAATGAAGTCAATATTTATCTCATGCAGTTGTTATGAGGATTAAATGGGATCAAATGTGGAAGGCACTGGCACACTGACTGGCATATAAGCCCTCAATAAATCTTGGCAACTAATGTGAAGGCCAGTAGATTTTTTTTTTTTTTTTTTTTTTTTTGAGACAGAGTCTCGCTCTGTCGCCCAGGCTGGAGTGCAGTGGCGCAATCTCGGCTCACTGCAAGCTCCGCCTCCCGGGTTCACGCCATTCTCCTGCCTCAGCCTCTCCGAGTAGCTGGGACTACAGGCGCCCGCCACCACGCTCGGCCAATTTTTTGTATTTTTAGTAGAGACGGGGTTTCACTGTGGTCTCAATCTCCTGACCTCGTGATCCGCCCGCCTCGGCCTCCCAAAGTGCTGGGATTACAAGCATGAGCCACCATGCCCGGCCAAGGCCAGTAGATTTTATTAAACACTATGGTAGTATTTTTCTGGAAGGGAAGAAATTACATTCTAATACATGATTTACATAATATCATTTTTTTCTCTTTATTATTATTTATTTTATTGTTTTTATTATTATACTTTAGGTTTTAGGGTACATGTGCACAATGTGCAGGTTTGTTACATATGTATCCATGTGCCATGTTGTTTTGCTGCACCCATTAACTCGTCATTTAGCATTAGGTATATCTCCTAATGCTGTCCCTCCCCCTTCCCCCCACCCCACAACAGTCCCCGGAGTGTGATGTTCCCCTTCCTGTGTCCATGAGTTCTCATTGTTCAATTCCCACCTATGAGTGAGAACATGCGGTGTTTGGTTTTTTGTCATAATATCATTTAAATATATAATTGGAACAATTTCTATTTCACACTGCTTAGTGTCTACGTACCCTAGTTACCTCTCTTCTAAAATGGAGATATGTATACCTCATAGGACTGTTGTAAGAACTGAATGTGATAGTAGAGTCAAAAATCAGAAAACATAGTCTGGGATACAGTAAGCATCTAACATTATCATTACTATAATTCCCAGGCCAAAATTACTTTAAAATAACATTTTGCTGGGGAAATCACTCAGATTTCAAAATTTGTGTCCAGTCCTATTTTCAAATTCATTTCACCTCTTGTTTCATTATTATGTCTATTTCAAATGTCTATTTCATTTGTCCAAAGAAATATAAAATCAATACAAATAAAAACCTTGATATAGGAGTAACAGATGAAACAGAATGCTTAATTTAAAAATGAAAGAAAAATCAAAAACAATATAGTTGGGTTTTCAATTAGAAGCTAGATTATACTTGTTTTGTATGACTCCAAGTGTTGAAATTTTTAGTAAAGACATATCATCAGCTCACTTAGAGAAATTGTCAAGTCAATTGTTAATAGTTCCTGCCACGAGGGAAGGGGCTCACAGCTCTATCCCTGACAAAGCTAATTCCCTGCTGCTTAGTAGTGATGCTAGGCAGATAAATCAAGTGTCAGATGAATGGTGAGATTACAGACTTTAGGATCTTTTTTGAAACTGTATATTTGTTTTGAAATCTCTGTTATAAAAGTTACATAACTTGAGAAAAAATGAAGTTAATGTCTTCATTTTAAAGATAAGACAATGACCTAGAGGTAACTTGATTCAAGGTCATTCATCTAGTCAACAGCAGAACTGTGGTAAGAGTCTCAGTCTTTCCAAATGATTAAGTATATAATATATAATCCTTCCCTTGTATAATTTAACAATATTAACACACTGCAATGGAAGATAAATTAAAACTGCAAAAACAAATCTTACAGAAACATAAATGTGTAAAACGAGAAATACTTCACTGCTGTAGGTGCTTGAAATTATAATGTTTATTACTCTAAAATTGTGTACCCCAGAAATACCACACTTCACTATGTAATATATACCACGTTCAGGCTTCTGATTTCTTTAAATACAAATTACTTGACTATACTGCATCTATTAAAAATTTTTTTAAAATTTTAAAATCCAAACATTTATAACATAAAAAATATTTACGAATAATACAAAGACACTTAAAGGTCTGATGTTATAATACAGATTTTAAGCCAAAGAATGTGATACAATAAATACTAAATGTGTTAGACAGGTTAGCCATTCCACGTGTCTAACAAAATCAGCAAATCAACTTAATTATAGAAAAAATATGCCAAGTAAACATTTTTTAATTTAAATTTCATCAGAATACCACCTTAATAAGAAAAATTCAGTGGCAGCTGAGCTACACTCATTATCTAAATATGAATATTTTGAAAATTAAACCTCTCTTCCCCGATTTTTACTAATAGAAAAGCATTTTTGAAAAGAACTTTTAAAAATTATAGCACAAAGTTTACTTAATTTTCTAATTCCTTCCTTAGCATCTAATCTCTTCGTGACATACAATGAAGCATCATTTTAAGTCTAAAGACATTTATCTTAAGTCACTGATCACTGCTTTTTATGAAACCTGGTCTAAGGCAAAAAGGAAACATTCTTAGTGGCAAGGATGGCCAAGTAACTTTTATGAACAAGAATACAAAGCATTTAATTTTAAATCTTACACTGTTCTGTGTGTAAGGCCTCTGTTACCCTTGTTCAGTAAATGTCCAAGACAGACTTGGAATAATGGTATTTAGAGAAAGAAGTAAATAACAGCAGGGTGCAGGGGGGATTAAAGAAGGAAGACAACACATGCCCTGCTCTGGATATTAGTGGGGACAATGGTGCACTTTCCACAAGAACTGGAGTTCAAGTTCTGGCCATTTTATCAGGCGAGGAAACGAGCCAGAAGGTTGGGGGAAGTGAGACATAGTAGAGCTGCAGAACCCAATTATACACTAGCAATAAAAATGAGGAGAGGCAAGGCAGACAGAGGGATCCAAGGGAGAGATAATCAGAAGTGAGGAACAGAGAAAGAAGGCAAGAGAAAACAGCAAAGAAGCTAAGGTGAACAGAGTAACACGGCAGAAAATAGAGGCTAGACACTGAGAAAGGTCTCAAGGAAGCCATAGGAATGGGAAAGGAAGAGAATGGATCAAGAAATGTTTTAATAGAAAACTGTTCCCAACATATTCTGATATTTTCAGCTTTCAAATTATATCCATGGCTAAAGTTTTTTAAATGTTTTGAACAGAATCATTAAAAATGTGTGAATAGAAGTAAATACATTGAGAAATGTAAGATCATAGGTGATTTAAAATTACTTTTTATATTTTTGTATATAAATTTTTATAATTAACAAAAGCTTTTAAAAGAAAAATATTAATTTTTCTACTTACAGTCCTTTAACTTTTTAAAAAAGACTTTAAAGGAATATGATAGATTTACAGAAAAATCAGGTAATATATAGATTCAAATACACTCCCTCCCACCTACACACATACAAACACACACCCCTTCCTTTAAATTTAAATGTTAAAGTCTTCATTTTCCCACCATGGGCTGTTTGACAGCTCAGAGCTACAGAAAGATGAAGGAGGAGATAGAATAGAGGAAGGGACAAACAAGATTTGGGAGAGTGTGCACTTTATTGATTCTTATGCAGTACAATGATGTTAAACAAGATGCTGAGTTAGATAAATGGGTATCAACAATGAACTTTGAGAATGTGAAGGGAAGGCAAATTTTCAGATGAGGATTGAACTAGCCTGAACTCTGCCTCTAGCATTAACTGTGGTAAGGGAAAGTATTCAAACAATAGCTGCATAACAACATGGTGGGGATACTGCTGATGAAGTTCAAAAGTTAGGTAAATTTTTGAATAGCTCAATATCTCAAATTCCTCCTACCAATCCTAATTCACCAAGAAATTAAATTGTGATTTCAAATGATAAAGGACTACTACTGTGCCTAATGGTAATCCCTAGTCATAATTTAGAAAACTGAGGAGACTCTGATATCAATACCTATGATAGATTAGTCACCTTAAATCTATCAACATTAGCTTTTATTGATAAAATATTATCTATTTTAGGTGTCATAATAATTCTCCATTGTGGCAATATGAATAAAATACATTAAAAAGTTCTAGTCCTGGCCAGGCATGGTGGCTCACGCCTGTAATCCCAGCACTTTGGGAGGCTGAGGCAGGTGGATCACCTGAGGTCGGGAGTTCGAGGTCAGCCAGATCAACACGGTGAAACCCCATCTCTACTACAAATATAAAATTAGCTGGGCACGGTGGTGCATGCCTGTAATCCCAGCTACTCAGGAGGCTGAGGCACGAGAATCACTTGAACCCGGGAGGCGGAGGTTGCAGTGAGCCGAGATCACGCCATTGCACTCCAGCCTGGACAACAAGAGCAAAACTCCGTCTCAAAAAAAAAAAAAAAAGTTCTAGTCTACTATCGTTGGGGCAAGATACTATCAATGAAGTAAATAGCTACTAAGATTAAATGTACTGAATTGGCTGAAATCATTTGAAGATTTCTTTTTTCAATATATAGTGATAAGTCAAAATTCCAGAAGAACACCAACAGAAATTGGTAAACTCAAGAAACAACTTTACTTCCTATGTAGTTCCTTATTAATCACCATGACTGTCCTGTGGGAAGATTATCTTGAGTTCTTTTTGAATGGCTATAAAAACCCGATATATCCAAACAGTTCTTAAAGGTCTACTTTTCAAATCTGCTTTATCTTTTTCTTTTTCTTTTCAAATCTGCTTTATAATTGGCAACAACCAAATAGAGCTTTTAATAAAGTGTTAAAAGGCTGCTGGGTTCTGTCCCAGGCTAAAGCAACATATGATATGAAATACCTGTAAATGAACTGGAAAATGGTATCCAGTTCCCTTTCTCCTATAAGTGGAACTGTCAGGTCTGTATTAGCATTCAAAAACTTTAGGATAAGAATATCCTAAAGTAAAAATATATTTGATGCTAGTTACTGATGAGGAATAATTGTGGAGGATGATCTTCTTTACAAAATTCCCTTTCTCCTATAAGTGAAATTGTCAGGTCTGTATGAGCATTCAAAAACTTTGGGATAAGAATATCCTAAAGTGAAAATTTTTTTGATGATAGTTACTGATAAAGAGTAATTATGCAGGATGATCTTCTTTACAAAATACATGGATGGCCCTAAATGGTTTTAATCCCAGTTGAAGTTTACATGCAAATATCCATGCATGCATATACTCAGACACTGAAAAAGAATAAAAGAACCAAAATGAACTTTGCATGACTGGGAAAACCATGTGATTAAGGAAGACCTCTTTATTCCTTATTTAAAATAAATCTTTAAAAGTTAGCATTCTGACAAAGATATAAATCTCTTGGGATTCTCAGTGGACTAAACCTCACAGCACCTTGAAATAGAATTACAAGTTATGAATTCAGAGTGTAGCCCCAAAGCTGACCTTCTATATACAGGTAGAAATATATCCCCTGACTAGAGAACAACTAGAAGATCAGTCTCCAATTTCAAAGGTGATGAGAGTAGAGTAAAAAAAAAATCTACAGAATCAAGGTGAGGTTTTATCCCATACTCTAGCTGAGATGTCCATGATGATGCTTGATACTTACATTATGCAGGGATTATCATTTTGTAGGTGATTATAGGAGCTTCTCATTTGAAACACAGAAAATAGAAAATTATTTGACTTTTTTTTCACTTCTCCCAATTTAGTAGATAACGAATACAATTTAAAATCCACCAAAAAAACATTTATTGCCTACATTTAATGGACGCCTGAGAGTATTAAGAATTAATTCTCCCAGGAAACCCAGGTTGAGAAAACCTGATCTTATTTCCATCTACTTCTAGGGATATAGGATTAAATGAAATGCCCTTGACTCTCAAAAAAATTGGGAAATAGTTCAGCAAAAAGTTCATAGAGGAAACTGAGTTAACTACAGAATAATGACCCATCATATCCTCAGAGCAAATTATTTTTTGAGAAGCAGCACAGCCTCATGCTTAAAAGTATAGATTCTGGAGAAGTAGTTCCTGGACTAAAATCCCAGCTCTGTCAGTATCAGCCTGAGACCTTGAGAAAATTACTTAATCTCCACGTGCCTCAGTTTTCTCATTTATAAATGTAAATAAAAACAGTAACCACCTCATAGAGTTTAAGGATTAAGTGTATAAAATAATTAAAATAATGCTTGGCATATGGTTGTGGTAAGTGCTTACTTACCTTCACTATGAGTTCAACTCAACCACTCTTACTATCACTACAATTTGTTCTAGTTTACTACTACTGCTATTACTATAAAGCTGAAGATAGTGATTACTGGCAGTTGACTTGTGTTCCCTCAGGCTCAGTAAAGTTTCTGAAGTTTCTTTGAACGGCCTCTGGCTAGAATGGAAAAACAGTAACAACAACAACAACTGGAAATAACACTCCTTCTATCCTAGCAACAAAAAAAAAAGATAAACTACAAAATTGTAACTTTTCAAGCCATCAGACAGCTGATGTCAGAGGGCAACCAAGTGGCCTGAAATACAAGAAAGGCCCCATAAAAGAAGGATGGGATCCAAGCTCTGGATCACCTGTGGCAGAGCATGAGAGGAAGAGCTGCTCAACACTACACGAGTTAAGAATTCAGTTATAAATTTTAAAGGTTTGCTAAAGGTGAAATGTTGGCTAATATCAGAGTACAGAAGCCTTGGGAGCCACAGCCCCAGGGACGGTTACCTTCATTCACAAACTTTTTTCCAGGAACCTTGTGGTAGGCTGAATAACAATACGAGAGTCCATGTTCTAATGCCCTGAACCTGTGAATATGTTACCTTGCATGGTAAAAGGGATTTTGCAAATATGATTAAGAATTTTGAGATGAGGGGCCTGATATAATCACAGGAAAGAGTTCTTATAAGAGAGAAGTAGGAGGAGTCAGAATCAGAGACATAAATAGACATGGCTATAGCTGCAAGAGGTTGGGGTCATGAACCAAGGAGTGCAGGACAACTCTAGTGCTAGAAAAGGCAAGAAAATGGGTTCTACCCCCAAACACTCTAAAAGAAACTAGCCTTGCTGAACACTTTGACCAACTGAAACTGGTTTTGGACTTCTGTCTTCCAAAATTATGAAAAAATTTTGTGTTGTTTTAAGCTACCAAATTTGTAGTAATTTGTTCTAACAGCCATAGAAAACTAACAGACACCTCCACCAGGTACTCAAGAAAAAGATTCAGACAAGTTGGGCCATTAGAAAGACCATTCACTGGTTGGCGGTGTAGACCTGGAGAAGGGGAGCAGCTACCACAGTGGGAAAGACCCAAAGTCTACCCAGACCCTTCTCCTTTAAGGAATAAAAGCCATAATGTCATTAAAAGAAAGGCTGTAAACCCTGCTGCCACACAGGAAACAGAGCAATCTCACTGTGAAGAGAAAAAAATATAAGAGGAAAAAAATCCTCTACTCCTACAGGAGTGACAGGAAACATTTCTGGGCCCAGTATACTACCCTTGTATCTTTTAAAGGTCTCCTACCCGCTGAGAGTCAGAGGGAAACTCCCTCACAAGATATGCCAAAGACACAAGCCAGAATAAGGCTGCCATAGGAAAAAGGGCCGAGAAGAGTGAAAAAGGCCTACTCTCAAGAACCAAGCTTGTGGTTCTTTGGAGGCTGAAGGCTGAGTTTGAATGAGGAAAATTAAGAACTCCTTTGGCTAATACCACCAGACCAGCAAGCACTGAGTAACATGTGACAACAGTCTACTGCCAAGTAAGAGGAAAGACAGTGGAATGGGGCTTCTTCAGTAGCACAGGCATCCTGAGAAAGGTGAAATTTAACAGGGGAGTACAAATGACAAAAAGCACTCTGGCATTATAACCTCAACCACAAACACAGGAAATAGTGAAGAAATCTGAAGCCTTGTGGTACACTGAGGTAAGCAGAGTAACAGGAAAATATAAGCCCAGCTCAACTCCAGATTAAACTGACTCAACTCCCCCACACTAACAGCCTTGAAAAAGAACAGGTGTGCCCTTTTCAGGTGGAATTATTCTATTGTTCAACTCATGATGTCCAACATTCAATCAAAAGTTATGAGGCACATAAAATGAAAAAGAAAATCCACTGTCAAGAAACAAAGCAATCAGCAGAACAAACTCTGGGATGATGGAGATATTAGAGTTGCAATTAAACTAGAAATCATTAGCAGAAATATACATGGAAAATCCTCCGAATATTTGGAAATAAAATACACTTCTAAATAACCCATGAATTAAAAAGAAAGTCCTAAGGGAAATTAGAAGTTTAGAATCTAAAGCCTGAAAGCTAGTTTTGCTTGGCAGGGCTGTATCACACTTTCTGACTATAGTGAAAACAGATCATTGTCTCAGGGAGACAATAGATAGAGTGCTATTTCAGAGCAATCTAGAATGTTGCCATGCCAATCTGAT
The DNA here is from genome assembly GCF_006542625.1 of Nomascus leucogenys. Taxonomy (NCBI): domain Eukaryota; kingdom Metazoa; phylum Chordata; class Mammalia; order Primates; family Hylobatidae; genus Nomascus; species Nomascus leucogenys. The sequence continues at coordinate 32,549,537 of NC_044391.1, read as the reverse complement.
TCAAGGGTCACTATTGGGGGAAAAAAATACCCTTTAACTGGTCTGTTATTTTACAAAAAGAGCTTTTAATAATTCTGAGTTTATCAGCAGCTGGCTTCAACATTTTATAATACCATTTTGGCCAAGACAACTGTATCTTCTTCCTAAAAGCTCTAAGAGTCAATGATCAGGTTCAGCTAGTAAAGAATGGAGCTCTTGGTCTCATGACATCTTCACATTAGGACAAAAAAAAGAGACTTCAAAAAGGCAATTCACTGGGTTTAGATGAGTGATATGTGGGCATATGCAAAAAAGGCATATGCCCTTAAACTCTTAAACTTAAACTCTGAGGTACCATTCCTAAATTGTTCACTACTGATTTGGAATCTTCAAGAGTGAGATCCAGGCCTGTTTTTGCTTATTTTTCTGTAATTCCTTCTACAGGTGATATTTTTGTATCTCTAGCCAAGCTGAGAACCACTATCTTAGGACTTGAGCTTAAAGAGCTTTATGCATAAAGCAGTGATTGTCATAGTACAGTCTCCAGACCAGTAATATCTGCATCACTTGGGAACCTGTTAGAAATACAAATTATTGGTCACCACTTCAGAATTTTAAAACAGAAACCCTTTTAACAAGCCTTTCAGTGCTTCAAATGCACCCTAATGTTTAAGGACCACTGTCTTAAAATAGAGCAAATTCAGCTGGGATGAAGGTAACCACAAAGAAAAAGGAATAGAAACAAATACAAAACAGATAAAGGGGGTAAAAGACAAATTACAAATATTCCACAACTTTAAAGTGAATCAGCTGACATACAACTAAGCAGAGATAAGTATTATTTATATACAGAGGTATTTCAGTCAGCAACAACAAAGCTTAAAGACAGCAGAGTATTAAAATCTCATTTTGAGGCTCTGCTACATGGTAATTAAATTTCTCCGGAGTCAGCCTGTGACTCAACTAAACCAAGGACACCTACCTAATTCTTTCAGGTGTTCCATTCTTATAAAGCATGATTTCCTGCTGTACCTTCAATATCCACTGAAAGACACATTTACTTAAAGGTCGGAAAATTAGAATTGAATACTTAAGGGGTAAAGAATAAATATTTAACAGTTACCAAATTTATTTCCAGAGTTCTATTCCTCTTTATATTCATTTTTATTTTATTTTCGAGAAAGGGTCTCGCTCCGTCACCCAGGGTGGAGTGCAGTGGCATGATCTCAGCTCACTGCAACCTCTGCCTCCTGGGTTCAGGCGATTCTTCCACCTCAGCCTCCAGAGTAGCTGGAACTACAGGCATGCACCACCACACTCGGCTAATTCTTTTATTTTTAGTAGAGACGGGTTTCACCATTTTGCCCAGGCTGGTCTTGAACTCCTGGGCTCAACTGATCTGCCTACCTTGGCCTCCCAAAGTGCTGGGGTTACAGGCGTGAGCAACTGCAAGCAGCTCCTCTTTATATTTATAATCACATAACTTTAAATGCTTTCTGAAAATGCCTAATTCAATAGACCTTTAAAAAGATAACCCTCTATTCACCTATTGTATTTTTCTCCAAAAAATAAATACAGCCAACTCATCTTTTTTCTGTTTCTACTCTCACCATTCTCTCCAATTATTCAGCTTAAAGTCATCCAGTTTGCTTTAAACACTTCCCTTTCTTCCTTGCCTTTCCATTTTTGATTATCTGCTACAACCCTAGTGTGATGTTATGTTTCCTAGATCTTTCTAATCCTTTGCATTTCCACTTCCATCAGTCTAGGTTCACAGCCCTCAAATTGGTCTTCCTCTAGCTGCCCATGTGTTCATCAGGTATGTCACCACAATATCAATCTTTTACAATCCTCTCCTTTGTATCATCCCTTGTCTTCAATAAATCCCCATTAGACCGCTTAACATCATTAGCTTGCACTCAAGGCCCCAATCTACCTGTTCTCTTAAATTTACATCACACATGACTCATATGGTCCCACTTTACGTCTTTATTCATGTCTGTTTATTCCCTTGAAGGATTGCTACCTCCTAACTCAATCTCCTAAAACCTACTCATACTTCAAGATTCAATTCACCTGTCACCTTGGTTTATATGAAGACTTCTTCATCCTTTTAGGAATGATTCCATGATCCTATGAATTCTTCTGTCTCTTATAAACCCTCTACATAAAAATTTAATGTATAAATAAGTGAATGTCTTTCAGTATCTTTAATATGAAATAGATTCAAAAGTAAATCTGGCGAGAAGAAACAAACACAGGAATCTTATTTTTAAAGGGAAAAACTAGATTTCACAATTTCTTTACAGTTACAAGCTTCGGAAAAAGTCAAATCTTCAGTCAACGTGCTCAATGCTCTACATGAAACTCAACTTTAAAAAAAGATCTACATTTACAGACCATGTCACAACAAAGTCCTTGATATAATCAGGCAATTTTGCAGTTCTTTAATAATTGACATAAATGAGTAACCTGAAAAGGAAAATATGGGTCTGGAAGATTTCAGTCACTTATAAGGAAAGTTATTGACTGATATAATTTCACTTGCTTGTGACTGAATCCCACTGATTTAGTCCTTTGTAGGCCTATCTTCCTTGTGTAGCTATCTTTGTCAATCTGAGTCACTGGGCAATTACAGGGAGTGCCTACCAGTTTCATTCAAAGCAGAACTTCTCCTCTTGCTACGATTCATAGAGAATATACTTAAAGAATTAATTTCATGTAGTTTGATCAATCACTTCTCACAGAGCTCAACTGGTTGCCTATTTATGAATTAAATCACACTTAAGGCTTCAAGGAGGCTTCATGCATAATCTTAAGTATAAAAAAATGACACACATACACACATAAAGAAGGCATGAACAGGCCAAGTGCGGTGGCTCACACCTGTAATCCCAGCAATTTGGGAGGCCAAGGCAGGCGGATCACCTGAGGTCAGGAGTTCGAGACCAGCCTGACCAACATGGAGAAATCCCGTCTTTACTAAAAATACAAAATTAGCCGGATGTGATGGCACATGCCTGTAATGCCAGTTTACTCGGGAGGCTGAGGCAGAAGAATCGCTTGAATCCAGGAGGTGGAGTTTGTGGTGAGCCAAGATCACGCCAATGCACTCCAGCCTGGGTAACAAGAGTGAAACTCCATCTCAAAAAAAAAAAAAAAAAATGCATGAACAATTCTACACTAAAGTCACATCATAAAGTCACACTTTTAATAGTATATTCATGAGGCAATAATCAACCATTCTAACTTCCTCCTCTTCTACTCATAATACTTTGCTCAAACTTGCCTAAGTATTTTAAGAATATAGACATATGTTAAGTATCTCATTAAAAAATGTTTCCAGAGTTCTGAATTTCACTTGTTACACCTTTTTTGTCCTTTTTTTCCTTTTTGTGGAGAATGGAGTCTCACTTTGTTGCCCAGGCAGGTCTTGAACTCCTGGGCTCAAGCCATCCTCCCACCTCTGCCTCCCTAGGTGCTGGGATTACAGGTATGAGCCACCATGCCCAGCTGAATTTCACCTTTTAGAGAAACCATGGTGTGTTCAAATACAATCCAAGTTTTAAAAGATATACATATATAAAAGTCAATGAATTGTTTGTGCCTCAATGAACATATCCTTACACCTTATTTACTATACTGCATAACTGAAATTACATACACAAAAAGCTGATAACTTTAATGTTGTTTTGAGGAAGAGATTTGATGTTTATCTCATTTGAATATGAGTTGCCCTACTCAATGGTTGTTCCTAATAAAAGGTTTGTCTTAGGTTTTTATTTGCTGTGGTTAACTGATCAGGGCTATGGGTTTTTTTTTTATATCTAATTAATCTTTGTGTGTGTCTGTGGTCAAAATGAGGCTCTACTTAAATGTTACATTCATGAGATTAATGTACTTAAAATGTTGTTGAAGGATTTTATTTTACTCAGACTTCTACCTTTCTAAAATAATACCATGCTCATTTTTTGCTCCCGTCTAATCTCTAGCCACTTATATGCAACAATTTAGTAGCATATACTTACGACATAAAACAGGTTTCTTCATTCCTATGTAAATATCTTACAATCTATATAAATCTATAGGAGATACATAATTTTTTAATACTGATTTGTTATAGTTTATCACTCCCCTCCTATACAATGTTTTCAGTTGTTTTTATTTGGGGAGTTATATGTTGACGGTGGGAATAATTTTCCTACTATAACTATAGCTATAAATGTCTTTTTATATTAGCATTTCTTTCTTTGACTATTTCCTTATGATAAATTCCCAGGAGGAGGGTTATTATGATGAAAAAAAATTTCATGACTAACAAAACCAAAACAGTAAGAAAATGAAATTCTTCATTAAAATGAAAAAGCAGGATTATAAATGAAATAATTACATTTATAAAAGGCATTTAAAAATGGATGAAAACCAAAAATACTGTTATTTTCATTAGTTATTAATGCATAAAAATTTGACAATTTCTCATGTTGGGAAATAGGACAGTGTGTGTGTGTGTGTGTGTGTGTGTGTGTGAACAATACACATTACCTTCTGAAGTTAATACAGTCTGCCCTCCATATCTGCAGGTTCTGCATCAATGGATTCAACCAACCATGGATGGAAAATATTTGGGAAAAATAAACCCAATAACAAATAGCAATACAACAATAAAAAAAATATGGTATAACAACTATTTACATAGCATTTACATTGTATTAGGTATTATAATAAGTATCTAGAGATAACTGAAAGCATACAGGAACATATGCATAGGTTATATGCAAACATGATGGCATTTTACATAAGGGACTTGAGCATCTTCAGATTTTGATATCCGAGGGCCATCCTGGAATCAATGGAGGGATGACTGTAATAATGATAACTCTGCAAAGTTATAATTTATACTGAATGAAACAAAGTGGACTATTCTATAAATTAGAACTTGTAAAATTATGTTTTATAAATAATTGCCCTGGGTAACTTTTAATTGTTATGTTAGTTTCAAGTAATACACTTTAAAAATCTTTTTGCCCCCATTCGACTTCTTAAAATAATCATAATGTTCCTAAATTATTTCTTATTACATATTTCAAAATGTTTATCCAGTGCCAGAAAAGAATGACAGAGTCTCATACATGTATCCATATGTATCACATACACATCACACACACAGATGAAGCATGGGCCAAATGAAAACACACAGAGATTATTAAGTGAGAAGACCACTGGGAGTCAAAATATAGTTGTGGTTATAATCCACAATATAATTAGCAATAGTCAGTAAAAGGAATAATTTCATGAGTAAAGATTCCTTAGAAGTCAATCATTGGAGCAAAGGCAAAGATTATGGCCCAATATCATAGCACCCATATCTAAAACAACAACAACAAAAAAAACAGGTCAAGAAAGAACAGTGCTGGCTGGGCGCAGTGGCTCATGCCTGTAATCCCAGCACTTTGGGAGGCCAAGGCAGGCGGATCACAAGGTCAGGAGTTGGAGACCAGCCTGGCCAATATGGTGATACCTCGTCTCTACTAAAAATATAAAAATTAGCTGAGCGTGGTGGTGTGTGCCTGTAGTTCCAGCTACTCGGGAGGCTGGGGCAGAAAAATCGCTTGAACCCAGGAGGCAGAGGTTGCAGTGAGCCAAGATCGTGCCCATTGCACTCCAGCCTGGGCGACAGACCAAGACTCCATCTCTAAAAAAAAAGAAAGAGAAGAAGCGCAGTGCTTTCTATTACCATAAAATCACTCCAGGAAGCTAAATTAGGAGTTCTCAATTTGTTAACAAATTTCTTTCAGAATAGAATGAAAAGGGAACCCAGGGACTTTACAAAACAAAGTATACCCTTATTTATTTTATGCTACCCAAAACTGGATTAAGATGTAGTGAGATCTAATTTAACTGACTTGATATTGCCCCAAGTAAAAATTAGCAAAAACTAATAGTACATACATATTTTTAGATTAAAGATAACGCAGAGATTTCAGTGAAATAGGTACTATCCATAGAAACCCAAGAGGACTGACTAAGGGTAATAAAACTCAAGTAAGAATTTAAAATGTATCATACACATAGGACAATAAAAGCCATGAAAATAATGAATTAAATTACTATACAAATTATTTTAAAATGAAGGATGACAAAAACTACCATTCCAATCTAACCAAAATTTCAATGTTTTGTATATAAAAATAACATAGCTAAGCCAAGATCCCATTAATATCTGATAATTAAAACTTTTAAAATATTAAATAAGTAGCACTAATTAAAATCCACAGATTGTTTCTTCAATTTGGTTATGTACTGGGGGCATACTACGTGATAGGCATTGGCTTGGGACCTGGAATATTAAAATTAATTTAATCATTAAAAAATGGTGCTTATACACTAAGAATCATAGACTGACCAAGACATATGGACTAAGTGTAAGTGACTGAGAAGCCCTCATCCCAGAGAAAAAGACGAGGTTATTTCAGAGAGAAGGTATAACATAAAGTATAATAAAAGCAAGATGGCATAAAAGCAACAGGTTAGTTTTAGAAAGGAAAAATGACTTGCCATGATCTAAATTTAGGTCACCTGGAGCTGTAAACAGCTGGAAATGAAAACAAAAAGACAGACTGAGGCTGGGTTTGGAGGGCCTTATAAGCCATGCTATAAAGTCTAGATTTACCTTGCAAGCAATGGGAAGCCTCTGGACAAATTTAAGTACAATATTAACAAATTCATGTTTTAGTAAGACAACTGGATGCCGACTAGAGGTACTCAAACTAGAGAAGGTGATGGTTATCACAACGGTCCAGGAGAGAGTTGATGAAGGAGAATAAGCACTACATATTTTTCTTCATTTAATCCTCACAGCAATTATAGAGGTAAAAAGCATTATTATCCTCAGTTTACAGATGAGGAAACTAAAGCACAAAGATTATGTAACTAGACAAGTTACAACTAATAAATGCTGGGTGAAAATCTGAACCCAAATAACTAGGCTCCAGAATTCAAGCATTTAACCACAGTTTTTTTTTAAACTATTATGTTTTGCTACTGATAAAAACTAGGGTTAAAAAAACTGTACTTATCAGTAGCAAATCCCAGCACTTTGGGAGGCCAAGGCGGAAGGACTGTTTGAACCTAGGAGTTGAAGACTAGCCTGGACAATATAGTGAGACCCTGTCTCAAAAAAACACAAAGATTAGCCAGGCACACACCTGCAGTTCCCACACTCCAGCCTGGGCAACACAGTGAGACCCTGTCTCAAAAAAAAAAAGAAAAAAACAAAACTAAGAAAAGATAGTGTTGTAAGGAGGAAGGCTGGTCACCAATGTTAAATGTTGAAATGAGGCCAAATAGGATGAGTATTTAGAAAATTAAAAAACGATTAAATTTAGCAATTCATTGTTCACCACTGACATCTACAATAGAAACATAATTTTTGCCTTTAGAATTAATCACCAAACATGTATCCAACACCCTTAAGATCCAATACATTACACAAAAGGTTACATCAATGATAGCTTCAACATGTTTTAAAATCAGCAGTCCTGATATTCAAAAATTAACAAAATAGAGCCTCTGAAAACTAAAAAATTGTTTTAAATCAACAGAAGAATATGACATTCTGGTAAAGCAAAACAGTATTTTTATATTAAGCTAATGTCACAATGTGTGCTTAAAAAATTATTTATAGATGACACAGTATCTCAATAAATCTTTAAAACATGTCAAGCAAAACTGTACATAGATCATCTAAAGGGCAAAGACAGATAATTTGCATTTCCTGCCTAAATAATGTATATCTGTTGTCTATTTCATAACATATCAAATTAGGTTTTAGTTTTTCAGACATAAATATCACAACACAGAAAAATGTAAATTTCAATTCAGCAAAACATACCATTAGCAATAAAGCAAAAACAAACAAAAACCCCAACAACCTTAAAGAAAATATTTGCAACTTATACAAAGATATGTAATAAGCTCATTTTTAAAAAAGAAAAAAAAATCTCCAAAGATAAAGTGGCACAGGATATGGAAAGGCAATTCACAGATATGAAAATCCAAATGGTTCATCAACATATGAGTGAATAAACATTTAAACTCATTGTTACAAAATACAATCAAAATGCCAATTTTCATCCATCAAATTGACAAAAATCTCTGCTGTGACATCATTACACATTCATGTCCAGTGGGTAACAAGATAATATTATCCATTAAAATGTAAAATATGCATATAATTTGGGCCTAGCACACTTACTTTGGGATAGAAATTAAACAAGAAAAAATAAATTTTCAATAGGGAAATATTACAGTAAATTATGATACATCCAAATTATATTTTGTAGCTACTTAAAAACTGGCTTCGTTCTATATTTACTGAGAAAAAGTCCATTATGCATTGTGAAGTTAAAAAAAAAAAAACACAAGAGTAAACCCTATAATAGCTAGAATGGGAATGAAACGAGGAGGCCACCAGTAGGCCCTGAATATTTTGTTTGTACTTAGAGGAAAAAAGTATGGATGATGATATACTAATTCTGTGCCCTCAAAGGTACAGGTTTAGAGGATGTAAGAAGAAAATAACACTTGGTCCTTTAAAAATAAATCCAATAAATTAATACTTATGTTCTAATTGCTATTATCTTCAAAATAAATGGCTGTGTATGCTGAAATATTTGCTTTTCTAATATTTTTTCAGATTCTGTGTGTACATATTTTGAAGTTTAAGTTCTGTAATTATTTTTACTACATTTTAAACAGATAGTAATGCTTGTAAAATCTTTTAACATATCTTCTCATATCCTTATGTAATGTTATACTCCAATAAAAACAACCACAAATTGTGCTGTTTCAGATAAAGTTCTCCATAAACTTTGCTTGAATCTACCTATTGCCCCAGACGGACATCCCATCTTCTTCCCCTCTGGAATGCCTTCCTCCATTATTTATTTTCTCCTAGCTTAAATCTAGCCAAGTTTTGTACAGCCCCACTGGTTTTACTGGCAACCACTCATTTTTACAATTATCTCACTAAGTGATTCTATCCCAAATAAGAATTCTCATTAGGTAAAATTAGGGAAAGCAGGCCAGGTGTGGTGGCTCACGCCTGTAATCCTAGCACTTTGGGAGGCCAAGGGGGTGGATCACGAGGTCAGGAGTTTGAGACCAGCCAAGATGGTGAAACCCCATCTCTACTAAAAATACAAAGAAATTAGCCAGGAGTAGTGGCGGGCACCTGCAATCCCAGCTACTCGGGAGGCTGGGGCAGGAGAACTGCTTGAACCTGGGAGGTGGAGGTTGCAGTGAGCTGAGATCGCACTACTGCACTGCAGCCTGGGCGACAGACCAAGGCTCTGTATCAAAAAAAAATAGGGAAAGTAGATTATATCTATGTAACAACTTCTTGTGGCTTTCCAGTCACAATGATACAGGGTGGGAGTGTGGGGAGAAAGAGAGACAGTGTGCACACACCTAGAAGGTAAAGCAGAATATAAGTGAAGAATAAGACTCCAAACTATAATTCTGGAATATTGGAAATAAAGCTCGGAGTCTTAAGGAAAACCAGCACTCAGACAAAGGACTTCTCAGCAAAGCAAATTTACTTCTGCGCAGAGGGGTGCTTCTCTTTGGCCAGTCACCACGAGAGCACAAAGAAGAAAGGAGAGTTAAAGTTTTTATCCCTGACACAAATCCTGCCCCTGTGCCCTTTCCCCATTGGCTGGGGTTGGACCACACAATCTAAGCTAGACCTGATTCTCTGAACATTTTAACTTTTTCTTAGATAAAGTGGGCAGGTAAGGGAGAGAGGGGAGAGGGGGTAGAAGTCATCTGTGATAAGCTAGAGAGCTAGTTTTCTTCCCAAATAAGGAAAGGAATGTGAGCTAGTACTGATAAGCCATTGGTGCTGTACCATGCCTGGGCATGTAGTAAAGGCAGAAAGAAAGAAAAAGAGAAGAAAAGGGAAGGGGAGGGGTACTGTGGATTAAAGAATAAAGGATTAATACGCTATTTGAAGAGAAATCTTGTCATATCCCACACGGAAGAAAAAAATGAAACCAAAATTCTACTGAGTGTGAAGGCTGAGCCTAAAGAGAGGCTCCTGATATAGCTGAGCGGAAGTACTATGTGTGATAAAGAAGGAAATGGAGAAATATCTATTTGGTCAGGATAAACTGAGTATGTTCAGTTATCTCCAACTCTTTATCTTCTAGTAATTGTGATATAAGGAAGACTGGGAAGTACAAGTCAACAATTCGTTGTCATTAAATCAGAAAGGCACTGAACGCTGAGTTTATAAATCAGAAAGCATAAATGATTGAATAACAAAGGAAAATTCAGCTTATCTGCAAATAATGCAACATAAACATTGAAACTGTGAGGGAAGAAAATTTATAAATTTGTTATGCTAATTTAGGATAAACAAAAAGAGAATTCACTTTGTTTCATGCCTTTCCATTACGGTTTTATTAAATTGATGTTTTTGTTTGTTTTCTTTTTTGAGAAAGGGTCTCGCTCTGTTGCCCAGGCTGGAGTACAGTGATGTGCTCATGGCTCACTGCAGCCTCAGTATGTCCCAAGCTCAATCAATCCTCCCACCTCAGCCTCCTAAGTAGCTGGGACTATAGGTACATGCCACTATGCCCAGCTGATTTTTAAAAAATTTTAGTAGAGACAAGGTCTCGATACATTGCCTAGGCTACTCTTTAACTCCTGAGCTCAAGCAATCCTCCCACCTTAGCCTCCCAAAGTGCTGGGATTACAGGTGTGGACTATCACGATAAATCTTAAACAAATATGGGATAATTTTAACTTAAATGTTTTCCCACACAGGAACTACTTTTTTTCAATGGCTGAATAAGGGGTCAAATAAGAGGAAAAAAATTTATGGTATATTATTAATTTATTTAACCATTCTTGTAATACCAGGCATTTGTGTTGGTTCCAAATATTTTTCACTATTATAATGAGCACCATAAATAATATTCTTATATAAAAATTGAGCTAATTTCAGAATATTCCTCTGGAAAGAGTCCTCCAAGTGCTGTTACTTTACAAATAGTATTGTCATGCTTAATGCCTTTGATTCACATTGCTAAATTATTCCCCAGAAAAGTTTTACTACTTTAATTTTCTACTACCAGGGTAAAAGGGTATTATAATTTTCTCTGTGGTTCTCATTTTCCAAACTAGAATGACACATTTCTTGCAAGGATTTCTTTTATAGTTTCATATATATATTTATATACACACATTCACATATATATACATATAAATACACACACACATATACATATATATTTAATTTCAATAGCTTTTGTGGTATAAGTGGCTTTTGGTTACATAAATGAATTGTATAATGGTAAAGTCTTTGATTTTAGTCTATCACCTTAGGCCAAATCACCAGCAACACTCTAGGAATGACAACAGTTTCTTAGACATTATCTTCATTACTGTTGTAGCACAATTAACACATGGATTAGTAATATTATCTAGCTGTTTCTGCTATATTCAAGATCCAAGACTTTGTGCTTGATAGCCCTCTAATGCATTTGCTCATTAGGGCACGCTTTAATCACATCACTAACAAAGTCCTTCAGTCATTTTTGGTTGAAACCATTAGGATATATATCCGCACTGCAGAATGTCCTGAATAGTACTTTTGATCTAGAAAAGAGTTGCTTGCAAAAAATTAAATAAGATAAAATGAAGACAAAGAATTGCTGACTAAATGTAAACCCTTCTATTTTGAGACATCAGGGAGAAAAACCAGCACAGTTAATGTTTATTAAAAAACTGAATCTAATCTATACCTGCAGAGTTCCATAAAGAGCAATAAAATCTACTGAAAAAGTTACTTAGTTGAGTGAAAAGGAACTACTGATGCCATACTGACTGAGAAACTTCAACCCAATTTCCATTCCCTTAATTGAAATTGCAACTTTTATGAAAAATTCTATAATTCTGAGGGGGGGAAAAAACACCAAAGTAGTGTTTAGTCAATCACTACCCAATACATGTTTTAAAGTGAGATGTTAACAAGTATGCATGTGTAATGTAAGTTATCAAGTTTTCCTAAATTTTATTGTTTTTTAAATAATGATGTGACAGGGCCTACACCTAGGTACCCACATCAAAGCTAAAACTGAAAATCCAATGCTACAAAATTCTTACAAAGTCTATTTTGGCAAGTTACTTCCTCTATCCAACTACACTTGGTATGTTCTCACAGGTGCAAATAAACTTTGAACTCATTTTACGTGGAATAACTTTATGACATTCATTCGTAATAAAAATGTATCCTCTTAAAGTTGACAAGAATTCATCTTTTAGACCACTGAGTCTATTCATATTTTGTTTCTTTGTATAATCAGCTCTAGTAATATGCAACAAAAGTGACAATCCAAAGTATGGCACTTTTTGAGTTACATGCAATTGGTAATTTCTATGTCATAAAGCTTTCCTGATTATTGACATGTCATTTATGATCAAAGGGTACTAAGAAGAAAAAACAGGACGACGACAATGGAGAAAAAAAAATAACTGTAAAGAACAAACAAGATCATTTTTGATAATACAGCTAAATGATTTTGTATATCACAGTTAGCATACAATGTAAAAGAGGGAAAGCCATGTTCCTAACACATTTAATTAATTTAATTTGAAAACAGAGGGTCCTATTATAGAATTTAGTGCTTGGTCACTCTTCCCCTACACTCCTATCCTAACTTTGGTTTCTTTTTAATGAAGAAAAAGAAAGTCAGCAAAACAAAATGCCAACATTAAATCATTTTGCAAAATTTTATGTCAAAAAAAGTAATAGGAAATACACACATCAAGGGAAAGGTTACTATTCTTCCAGAACATCTTTTCACTTGGTTCATGGTTCATTCTTCTACATAACTGTGCAGGCACTACGAATGGCTTTTTTCTCTAGGTTTAATGTGGCATTTGAAAGATTATGGCATTTTCAGGAAACCACAATGCGGTGATTTTAGCAGTCATCTGGCTGAAAGTAATGCTGTGATTCAGAATAACCGCTCGGCTTATATGCCACGGCAAAAGCCAGCTACCAAGCCATCTCACAAAGACAATCTAATTCTTGATATTTTATTAATAATACATGAGGTCAGTCTAGAGACAGACAGCAGAATTAGAAGAAGCTCCTTTTGAAAGGGCGCATACTATATATATAGGTATATTATGTTTAGATTAAATCCTTTTAAGTTCACTGTAATAGTTAGAGCTCATTCAAAAACTGATAACCTTAATTCATCTTAGTTTAGGATAAATGTAATCACTCCTTGAAACTGTTTCACAGAAGGAATTTAGGTACTTAAAAATTAAAATAAAAAGCAACCATATATCATACATTAGTAGCTACATAGATAATAAATATGAGAAATGCTAAAAATACTTATGCAGATAATATAACTCATATTAATCTACATAGTTTAGTCCATTTAAAAGCTCAATTTACTTTGTTTTATAGAAAGAAAAAGACAAATTTTTCAGATTAAAACATTTTCTACTACAAAATGTTTCTTACAAACTTATCTCAATTAGTAATAAATGAAAAGTGACTGCCTTATAATTAATTCCCATGGTTTTCATAGCTATAGTCTAAAAAATATATAAATAATATCAACACTTTAAAAATATGATGGGTCAATAATACAAACAAAAATAGCAGTGTTGGGTAAGAGGCTTATTCTATAAATGACTCAGATTCCTTACACCTGAATAATACTTTGCATTTCTGAATTTCTTTCTCTGCTTAACTTCTGAAGCATTACAAAATCATGAAATTTGAAAATTAAAAGGGATTTTTAAATCAAGCTAATGCATTGCTCATTCTATGACTGAGTTAACTGGCTCGCAGCGAGGTTATTTGCATTTCTCATGGTTATACAGCCTCTCCCTGGCAGAGACTTAACCAAAATTTCAACCTCTTAATTTTAGCTCTATGCCCTCTCCCCACCATGTTTCCTAGTTAGTTATTGACCGAATTTTCAAGTTAGGTTCATTTTTTGTTATTCACTAAGATAAACATTAAATGCACTACCACTGCCCAGAGAAGAGGCAGATAATCATCCTGGTTTTCCTAGTTAACAAACCTCTCCATGTATGTCAACAATATTAAGGGGAAAATAAGGGTCAAGCTAATGACACACATGCCACCTAGAGAATAAGTGAATAAGGATAAACAAGGGAAAAAAATGAGGTTAGATAGCTTCTCTTCTCTTTTGTCAGAAAACAAAAATGTGAAAGCATTTCTATTCAAATATCACAGTGTTAACTAAAATACCCACATGACACATACACTCAGGCATTTTAATACTTGAAAAAGATCAGTCTAAGGTTATGTAATTCTGAGGTTATGTCTTCCTGAAATTTAAGCCTCAGTTTCATGCATGCTGAAGAGAGAAGCAACTTAATGGTGCAAAACTTCTCAAGGGAGGAACAAACTGACATTTATTTTATGAAGATTCTGAAATAGATAATGTTCTTACTTGCTAAGCTTACTAAATTTCAAGGGACTGCAATTCTTTGTCTATTACCTTGTATTGCTCCACTCATTTAACTGATCCATCCTCTCAAAATATAGTAATAGTAATAATGATAATAAAAACAACCTCTAAGATCACAGGCAAACAAGAGGCTATGTATGAGGTATATCTGTTCTCCAAATCATACTCACAAAATGCAAATACAGTGTGCTTGAATCTGTCTTTTTTTTCTTTTTTTTCAGACGGAGTCTCGCTCTGTTGCCAGGCTGGAGTGCAGTGGCACAATCTGGGCTCACTGCAACCTTTGCTCCTGGGTTCAAGTGATTCTCCTGCCTCAGCCTCCTGAGTAGCTGGGACTACAGGCACGTGCCACCACGCCCAGCTAATTTTTGTATTTGTAGTAGAGACGGGGTTTCACCATGTTGGCCAGGATGGTCTTGATCTCTTGACCTTGTGATCTGCCCACCTCAGCCTCCAAAGTGCTGAGATTACAGGCATGAGCCCCACTGCGCCCAGCTGAATCTGGCTTTTTTTTTTTTTTTTTTTTTGCACTACTGGTTAATTCAAATGCTTACGTTTCTAACATTTTTACATAATTATGCCTATATATTCAGAGGTTTCTTCAATTTATAATTAGAGCAATAATATGCGTTGATCTTTAAGACAAGACAAAGGGACTACAAAAGCATTTAGTAAATAGATGACCATAATGAACATTACTAACGACCAAAAGAGTAAAAGTGTAGATGGTAACATACTATGAATTTCCCAAACAGCAACTTTCATAAATATAGATAGTATTAAATATACTATATATGAATTAAATATGACACATGGCATTTCAATATGTGCACATACAACATAAGTACAACATATATATTAGAATTATATTAATATACCTAAGAATTATCTGAAAAAGGTGTAATCTTGCCAAAAAAAAAAAAAAAAAAAAAAAAAACCATATTTGAAGGCTGGGCACAGTGACTCATGCCTGTAATCCCAGAACTTTGGGAGGCCAAGGCAGGCGGATTGCTTGAGAACAGGAGTTAGAGACAAGCCTGTACAACATTGCAAAACCCCATCTCTACCAAAAATACAAAAATTAGCCGGGTGTGGTGGTGTGCACCTGTAATCCCAGCTACTCAGGAGGCTGAGACAGGAGAATTGCTTGAACCCGGGAGGTAGAGGTTGCAGTGAGCCCAGATCACGCCACTGCACTCCAGCCTGGGCTACAGAGTGAGACTCTGCCTCAAAAAAAAAAGAAAAAAGAAAAAACATATCCAAGATAAGCATCTCTAGAGAAGATTCAGTTCCCAATCGGTGTGATGATCTTCATTCAAAATAAAATATAAAAAATCCAATGATATCTGAAGTTAAAAAGCAGACAGTACATTTTAATAAAATCATTTAATATTAAATAAAACTAAACAGCATGCTTAGAAGAATAGAGGTTATAGCACTGAAGCCTCAAAGAACAACAAATATATTATTGAAAACCATAAAATAAAGAAAATAAAACAACAGATGTGATCACAAAAGGGATGCCACCATTTAGCCTTTAACAAACTACATTTATCAAACAAAGTTTTACCAACCACACTGTTCAAATGTAAATTATGCTGAGACTACAGAGGTTAAAACCATGGACTCTGTAGCCAGACTGCATAACTTTGAATCTCAGTTTCAACACTTTCTAATTATCCAACTTTGTCGCTCTGTTGCCCAGGCTGGAGTGCAGTGGCACGATCTCGGCTTACTGCAAGCTTCGCCTCCCGAGTAGCTGGAACTACAGGCGCCCACCACCATGCCAAGCTAATTTTTATTTTTTTATTTTTTTGGTAGAGATGGTGTTTCATTGTATTAGCCAGGATGGTCTCGATCTCCTGACCTCGTGATCCACCCGCCTCAGCCTCACAAAGTGCTGGGATTACAGGCATGAGCCACCACGCCTGGCCTAGCTATGCAACTTCTAAGCAGTGACTTAAGCTCTATACTTTAGTTTCCTCATCAATTCAAAGGAGATATTAATACTGCTTATTTCATAGGGTATCTAAATGACTGAATACATGTATATAAGATGCCTGATACATATTGATATAGTTTGGATATATGTCTCCTCCAAATCTCAGGTTGGAATGTGACTTCCAGTGTTGGAGGTGGTCCTGGTGGGAGGTGTCTGGGTCATGGGAACAGATCCCTCATGAATGGCATAATAATAATAATAATAATAACCTCTTTCCTTCCCATGGGAATGAGTGAGTTCTTGTTAATTCACACAAAAGCTGGTTAACAATCTGGTGCTTCCTCCTCTTTCTCTTGCTTGCTCTCACTATGTGATATGCCAGCTCCCCCTTTGCCTTCTGCCATGATTTTAAGTTTACTGAGGCCTTGCCAGAAGCAGATGCTAGTGCCATGCTGCTTGTACAGCTGGCAGATCCGTGGGCCAAATAAACCTCTTTTCTTTATAAATTAGCCAGCCTTTGGTACTTCTTTATGGCAACACCAACTAACACAGAAAATTGGTACCAAGAAGTGTAGTGTTGCTATAAAGATGTCTGAAAGGCCAGATGCAGTGGCTCACACCTGTAATCCCAGCACTTTGGGAGGCTGAGGCGGAAGGATTGCCTAAGCTCAGGAGTTTGAGACCAGCCTGGGCAACACAGTGAAACTCCATCTTTTCTAAAAATACAAAAAATTAGCCAGGTGTGATGGCATGTGCCTGTAGTCCCAGCTACTCAGGAGGCTGAGGCAGGAAAATTGCTTGAACCTGGGAGATGGAGTTTGCAGTAAGCCAAGATCATGCCACTGCACTGCAGCATGGGTGACAGAGCGAGACTCCGTCTAAAAAAAAAAAAAAGATATCTGAAAATATGGAAGCAGCTTGGGAACTGGGTAATGGCCAGAGGTTGGAAGAGTTTGGAGGGCTCAGAAGAAGACAGGAAGACAAGGGAAAATTTGGAACTTCTTAGAGTATTGTCAAGTGGTTGTGGCCAAATGCTGATAGAAATGGACACTGAAGGCGAGGCTGATGAGGCCTCAGATGGAAATGAAGAACTTATTGGGAATGGAGTAAAGGTCACCCATATTATGCCCTAGCAAAGAACTTGGCTATATTTTGTCCATGCTCTTGGGATCTATGGAAGTTTGAACTTAAGAGTGATAACACAGGTTTCTGGTAGAAGAAATTTCTAAGCAGTGAAGCAGTTAAGATGTGGCCTGGCTGCTTATAACAGCCTATGAATCGATACAGGAGCAAGGAAATGACTTAAAGTTGGAACTAATGGGGCCCGGCACAGTGGCTCACACCTGTAATCACTTTGGGAGGCTGAGGTGGGCGGATCACGAAGTCAGGAGATCGAGACCATCCTGGCTAACACAGCGAAACCCTGCCTCTACTAAAAATACAAAAAATTAGCCAGGCGTGGTGGCAGGCACCTGTAGTCCCAGCTACTCAGGAGGCTGAGGCAGGAGAATGGTGTGAACCCGGAAGGCAGAACTTGCAGTGAGCCGAGATCATGCCACTGCAGTCCAGCCTGGGCGACAGAGCAAAGCTCTGTCTCAAAAAAAAAAAAAAAAAAGGAAAGGCATTTTCAGGAGAGGAATTCAAGGTGGTTGTGGAGCAACCACTTGCTAAAGTGATTAGCATGACTAAAAAAGAGACAAATGATAATAGCCAAGACATGGGGGAAAGGGATTGAACGCATTTTGGAGATCTTCAAGGCAGTGCAGCCCATCACAGGCCCAGAGGTCTAAGAGAAAATAACATTTTCAGAGGCCATGCCTGGGGCTCTGCTTTCTTTCTCAGCCTCAAGACACTGCTCCCAGCATCCTGGCTGCTGTAGCTCCAGCTGCTACACAAAGAGCCCCAGGTATAGCTCACATCACCAGGTACAGCTAGCTCGGGCCACCAATCTGGCCTTGGTGTTTTCCACATGCTGTTAAGCCTCCAGGTGCACAGAATGTGAGAGTGAAAAAAGCTTGGCAGCCTCCACCCAGGTTTCAGAGGATGTATGAGAAAACCTTGGTGTCCAGGCAGAAAAGCCTGTTACAGAGAAAGGGCCTTCACACAAAGCCTCTACTAGTGCAGTGCGGAAGGGAAATGTGGAGTTGGAATCCTCACACAGAATCCCCACCAGAGAACTACCTGGTGGAGCTGTGGGAAGGGCGCTGTTGCCTTCCAGACCTTAGAATGGTAGAGCCACCAGCAGCTTGCACCCTGAGCCGGGAAAAGCCACAGGCATTTAACTCCAACCAACGAGAGCAGCCAAGGGCGCTGAACCCAGGAAAGCCACAGCAGCAGAGCTGCCCAAAGCATTTGGAGCCTACCCATTGTACTAGTGTGCCCAGGATGCAGGATATGGTATCAAAGGACATTGTTTTGAAGCCTTTAAGGTTTAATGTCTGCCTGGCTGGGTTTTGGAAATATGTGGGGGTCTACTGCCTGTTTCTTTTGGTTAATTTCTCACTTTTGACATGGGAATGTTTACCCAATATCACCATTGTATCTTGGAAGTAAATAACTTGTTTTTGATTTTACAGGCTCATAGATGGAAGGAACTTGCCTTGAGTCCCCAGTAAGACACTGGATTTTGGACTTTTGAATCAACGATGGAGTGAGTAAAGACTTTGGAGGACTATTAATAAAGGACAATTGTATTTTGCAGTGTGGAGAACATAAAATTGGGGTGGGGGGGAAGCAAGGAGTGAAAGTATATAGTTTGGATGTTTGTCCCCTTCGAATAACATGCTGAAATGTGATCTCCAATATTGGAGGTGGGCCTGGTGGGAGGTGTTTGGGCCATAGGGGCAGATCCCTCATGAATGCTTGGTACTAAACCCATGGGAATAAGCAAATTTTTGCTGTTAGTTCATATGAAAGATGGTTGTTTAAAGGAGCCTGACACCTCCTCTTTTCTCTGTGGTTCACTCTATGTGATATACTGGCTCACCCTTTGCCTTCCACCATGATAGTAAGTTTCCTGAGACCTCACCAGAAGCAGATGTTAGTGCCATGCTGCTTGAACAGCCTGCAGAACTATGAGCCAAATAAACTTACTTTCTTTATAAATTAGCTAGCCTCAGGTACTTCTTTATAGCAATGTAAATAGACTGACAGACACAATAAGCACTATATATGTTATATCAGAGTTGCTGTTGTTTGCATATACATAGCCTTTACCATTTTTTGTCCACTGTGCCAAGCCCTTTACTTGTACAGTATTATTTCATCATCCAGACAATCTATGGAGTAGGTACTATTGTTTATTGCTATTTTATAGATAAGGAAGGTAAAACACAGGCAAGATAAAAGCAGAGTTCACAAATAACAAATGAAGGTTTAAAACCATGATATAGTTTGGATACATGTCCCACTCAAATCTCATGTTGAATTCTAGTCCCCAGTGTTGGAAATGGGACCTGATGGGAGGTGACTGGATCACAGGGGTAGATTTCTCATGAATGGTTTATACCATACTCTTGGTGCTGTTCTCACGATGGCGAGTTCTCAAAAGATCTGGCTGTTTAAAAGTATACAGCATCTCTTCCATCTCTCTCTTTGCCCCTGGTCCCTGCCACATAAGATGCCTTTTCCCCCTTTGCCTTCTGCTATGATTGGAAGTTTCCTGAGGCCTCCCCAGAAGCAGAAACCGCTACGCTTCCCTTACAGCCTGCAGAGCCGTAAGTCAATTAAATATCTTTTCTTAGTAAATTACCAGTCTTGAGTATTTCTTTACAGCTATGCAAGAATGGACTAATACAACTCAGCAGGATGGCTATAAATCCTCATACTTAATCATTCATTTTACAGTACTGCCTCTCAAAATAATAGACACTTTAAAATGTAATAGAATCTAGGCTCTTAATCTAAATTTAGCAGGCTTACTTTAATATCCAAAATTAAAAGTACTGAGTTGAAGAATGAATAAAATGGTGTAACTTTTTTCATATGAGTCACTTTAACATTTCTTTAATTAGAAGTTCTCTTATTGCATTAAATTAGTTGTGGAAATAAAATCTAATTTATACATAATCAGAAACATGTCTCAGGGATATGAGAAACCAGTGACAACATTTGCAGTGGTTGCCTGACGCTGGAAATGGGGGCTATGACTGACTATAAACAGGCATAGTAATTTTTGAGGTGATAGAAATACTCTAAAAACTGGACTGTAACGATCGTTAGACAATGACAAATGTATTAAAAATCATTAAGCTCTATACTTATAATGGGTAAAATTTAATGGGATGAAAATTAGATCCCACTAGAGTTGTTTTAAAAAAAGGAAATATCTGCTATTTATCAAAGGAAGTGGGTGTTTTAAACTGACTTATTTTCTACTCCTTTAGGTAAATGAGAGAAAATGCAACTGGAAAACTGGCTTCCATTCTAAGATATTTAAGCAGGAAAAATAATAACAGTCTACATAATCACAGAGTAGTTTGGAAGAAGATGCTACTGAGTATGTTACACAGGAGCTTGTGATCAAATGTAAATAAACAGGTAACATGGACTTGGGAACATGGAATATATAATCTTTGAATATCATAGCTAGCGTACTAGGCTTCAGAGAGGTTACAGCCTAAGGTATTCTCCTAAAATAAGAAAAGTGAGATTGAAAGAGATTAAGTGACTTGCTTAAAATTACAAAGCTGGCAAGTGACAAGCTTAAACTAGTTGCGATCTCCTAACTCTCAGTGCAGTAAACAACTACCACAAAAATAAATTTTAAGAGTTAATCAAAAACCACTATTTGTCACCTATTATTTTTGCTTCAAGAAGCATACACGATTTTTAACTTTGTACGCAGTAATTTTAAAAGTTTTTATATTTTCAAAAATAAAACAAATCAGAAACTATTTAAAGAAATGTCCTTGCCCAAAAAGAAATTATAAACTATTTTGATTGTATAGAGTTGCAAAAATATACAGATATAGCAGTGTATCAGTAAATTAACAAGCAGTTATTCTGAATTAACTGCCTGAGCCATATTGTATTAGACTATCACAGTCATTAGAAATAAATGGAAGGCCCAGATGCTATACTCACGTCGTGGACAAAGTAAATTAATTGACAGACAATAATGACACAACTTACAAGCAAAATGGATCACAGCATGACATGGGATTTTATGAGGGTTCCAAGGACAATCAATGTAAGACGATCAATATGGGGCCATATAAGTTAGGAAGAATACATGAAAGAAGTAAATACTGACGTAGGCTTAGAAGGAAGAAGAAAATATGCTCAAATACATTACAGAAAGCAGGAAAGTCCTATGCAAATAGTTACAGTGAACACTGAAAAGGCCAGCATGACTAAAGAAAATACCATGGTGCTGACACATAAGAAAGAAGCAACTGGCAAATGAGATGAAATCAATACATTCCTTGAAAAACACAGCTTAGCCGGGTACAGCGGCTCATGCCTGTAATCCCCCCACTTTGGGTGGCTGAGGATGGAGGAATGCTTGAGTTCACAAGTTCTACACCAGCTTGGGCAACACAGTCAGACCCCATTACTACAAAAGATTAAAACATTAGCTGGGCATGGTGGCGCACACTTGTAGTCCCAGCTACTAAGGAGGCTGAGGTGGGAAGATCACCTGAGCCTAAGAGTTCAGGCTGCAGTGAGCTATAATCATGCCACTGCATGCCAGCCTAGGCAGCTGAGCAAGACTCCATCTCAAACAAAAAGAAAAACACAGCTTACCAAAAATGACACAAGATGAAAGGAAATATTTGTTCTAAAAAATGAATTTATTATCAAAAACATTTCCACGATGAAAACTCTAGGTTCAGATGGTATCACCAGAGAATTCTATCAAAATTTAATGTACAAACAGTATCTTAAACAAATGCTTTAAAAACAAAGAAGAAGGGAACACTTTTTCCAACTCTATTCAGAAGGCCAGTATTATCTAATAAACAAAATGTGATACTTCTACCAGAAAATAAATAAATAAATAAATAATAAAACAGCTGGGCATAGTGGTGTGGTGGTCATACCAAGCCATGGTAGTAATTCCAGCTACTCAGGAGGATCACTTAAGCCCAGGAGTTTGAGACCAAGCCTGGGCAACAAACAACCAATCAAAAAAAAAAGAGGAAAGACAAGAAAGAAGGAAGGAAGGGAAAGGGAGAGGATGGAAAGGGAGGGGAGAGGAGAGGAGAGGAGGAGAGGGGAGGGGAAGGGAGGGGAGGGGAGGAGGAAGGAAGGAAGGAAGGAAGGAAGGAAGGAAGGAAGGAAGGAAGGAAGGAAGGAAGGGAGGAAGGGAGGAAGGGAGGGAGGGAGGGAATACGTTCACAGAGAATGAACAACCCTTATCAAAATATTAGCAAATAAAATTTAAAAAAATACATAAAAGAGGCAATACATCAGACCAGAAGGGTTTATCCCAGATTTGCAAGGTTGATTTGAAGCCTCCCTGGGAGAGAGGAAATGGAAGAGCCCAGCAAACACTGTTCAATTACCTGTGCCTTATCAACCTCCTTATTAAGGAGACTTGAAGGCACTTCTCCATGCGGACTCAGTACTTTTCTACTTCCTACTCCTTCCCCATCTCCCTTCCAGAAGCCCCTGGGTCCATAAAACAGCAGGAACCTTTGTTTGGGAATCCTTCAGCAGTAAGACTAAATTTCTCCTCTAAGTACAAGGGTATGTGTGGTGTGGGGTGCTGGTTGAGGGGGGTGGTGTATCTGCACTTATCTTCCTGACTCTTGCCCACTGCTGTTTAGTGGGAACCAATGTAATACTCGGGAGCCAGCAACCTTTCCTGACTGGCTTCTTCCTGATACTACCAGAATAAGAAAATAAAGTTTTGTTACTTTGAACTTTGCTTGTTTTCCTAATTGACCACCTGGCAGCTCTAAACTCTAACAGAAAACAGAAAACTTTAAAGATAACCTATACAATAGCATCAAAAACATTACATTCTTAAAAATGCATGTAATAAAAGATATGCAAGATTCCTAAACTCAAAACTACAACATCAGTGAGAAAAATAAAGACTATCTGAGTATCTGACTAAATGGAAAGATATACCATGATCATAAATTGAAAGATGCAACATGGTTAAAATGTTAATGTCCCCCTGCCCCAGCCCCCTCCCCCCCAACCAAATCCCATGTATTCAACACAAAGCCTATTATAATCCCTGTAGACTTTTGTTCTTCAGGTTCTCTTAAAAAATCAATTGTGGTAAAATATACATAGCATTGACCATCTTAACCATTTTTAAGTGTACAGCTCTGTGGCATTCACATTCACACTGTTGTGCAACCATCCCCAGCATCCATCTCCAGAACTTTTTCATCTTTCCCAGCTGAAACTCTGTACCCCTTAAACACTAACTGCCTATTCCTCCTTCCCCCTGGAAACCACCATTTTTACTTTTGTCTCTATAAATTTGACTACTCTAGGAACCTCATATAAGTGGAATCATACAGTATTTGTCCCCTTCTGTAACTGGTTTATTTTACTTAGCATAATGTTCTCAAGGTTCATCTACGTTGCAGTATCAGATTTTTTTTTTTTTGAGACGGAGTCTTGTTCTGTCGCCCAGGCTGGAGTGCAGTGGTGTGATCTTGGCTCACTGCAAGCTCCGCCTCCCGGGTTCACACCATTCTCCTGCCTCAGCCTCCCAAGTAGCTGGGACTACTGGCGCCCGCCACCACGCCTGACTAATTTTTTGTATTTTTTAGTAGAGACAGGGTTTCACCATGTTAGCCAGGATGGTCTCGATCTCCTGACCTCATGATCCACCCACCTTGGCCTTCCGAAGTGCTGGGATTACAGACTTGAGCCACCGCGCCCGGCCCAGAATTTCATTCCTTTTTAAGGCTGGATAATATTCTACTGTATGTATGCTATGGTTTGGATACCTGTCACCTATAAACCTAATGCTGAAATGTGATCCCAATTTAGGGGGGTCCTAATGGGAGGTGTTTACGTCATGAAGATGAATCCTTCATGAAGACATTAATGACCTCCTCAGGGGTGTGTTCTAACTCTATTAGTTCCTTTGATAGCTGCATATTAAAAAGAGCCTGGCATCTCCCCCTCTCTTGATTCCTCTCTTGTCATGTGATTCTTGAACATACCAGTTCTCCTTTACCTTCCACCATGAGTGAAAGCAGCTTGAGGTCCTCACCAGATGCAGATGCCCAATCTTGAGCTTCCCAACAATGAGAATTGTGAGCCAAATAAACATTTCCTTTATCAATTATCCAGCCTCAGGTATTTCTTCTTAGCAACATAAAATGGACTAAGACAATATACATATATACACTACATTTTGTTTATCCTTTAATCCATCAGTGGAACTTGGGTTGCTTCCACCTTTGGCTATCGTGAATAATGTTGCTATGAAAACAGGTGTTCAATTATCTGTTTGAGTTTCTGCTTTGGGTGTACAGCTAGAAGCAGTATTAACAGATCAAATGGTAATTCTGTCTTTAATTTTGAGGAATTAAAATACTGTTTTCCATAGTAGCTGCAAATTTTATATTCCCAAGGGCAATGTACAAGAACTCCAGTTTCTCCACATCCTTGCCAACACCTGTTATTTTGTTTATTTATTATTATTATTATTTTTAATGATAACTAGCCCAATGGGTGTGAGGTGGTATCTCACTGTGGTTTCGATTTACTTTTCCTGAATGATTCGTGATGTTGAGCATCTTTTCATATGCTTGTTGGCTATTGTATATCTTCTTTGGAGAAATATTTTCAAGTCCTATGCCCATTTTTAATGGGATTGTTTCTTATTGCTGAGTTGTCCAAGTTCTTTATATATTCTCAATCACTTAACAGATACATGACTTGCAAATATTTCCCCCTATTCTATGGGTTAACCTTTTTACTATCTGGTGATGGTGTCCTTTCACACACAAAAGTTTTTAACTTTGAATTTAGTCCAACTTACCTAATTTTTTGTTGCTGTTATTACCTATGCTTTTGGTGTTATGCCCAGGCTTTCCTTTTTAAAATGAAAATGGACAAGCTATTTCTAACACTTACATAAAAATGCAAAGGATCTAGAAAAACGGAACAGCTTACTCCACAGCCTGAGTAATCAAGAGTTGGTCTTGGCACAGGAATAAATACGTGACTCAATGGAATATAATAGAAAATCTAGAAATAAACCCGCATTGAAAAAGCCAACTGGCATTTAAAAGTGGCACCAAAGTAATTTAATGTGGAAAGGCAAGTATTTTCAACAAATGATACTGGAAATCTACATGGGGCAGATAATAAACAAACCTTCCTTAACTCTACCTGAAACCATATACGAAAATTAATTTCAGATAGCTCACATAAAATATAAAAGCCAAAACTACAAAGCTTCTAGAAGAAAACAAAGAAGAAAGTTTTTGTCACCTGGACCTAAGCAAAGAATTATTAGATAGGAAATAACAATAACCATAAAACAAAACATTGCTATGCTGGATATCTGCAAAACTAGCAACTTCTGCTCCTTAAATAATACCATTAAAGAAAATGAATAGGCAAGCCACAAATAAAAAAGAGTATGTATGAAAAATATATATTTGAAAAAGAAATTACATCCCAATTATATTAGTAATTCCTACCACTCAATACTAAAAAACTCTATTTCTTAAAAAATAGGCAAAAGAATTAGTTCACAAAGAAAGACATACTGCCAGTGAGCAAATAAAAATGTGCTCAATAAGCCAGGTGTGGTGGCTGACACCTATAATCTCAGCACTTTGGAAAGCCAAAGTGGGAGGACTGCTTGAGCCCAGGAGTTCAAGACCAGCATGGGCAACATGGCGAATGCCTGTCTCTACAAAAATAAAAATAAAAAACTAGCTGGGTCTGGTGGCACGCACCTGTAGTCCCAGCTACCTGGGAGGCTAAGGTGGGAAGACCACTTGAGCCTGGGAGGTTGAAGCTGCAGTGTGTCATGTTGTGCCACTGCACTCCATCCTGTGCAACAGAGTGAGACCCTGTCTCAAAACAAAAAAAAAAAAGAAAAGATAAGAAAAGAAAAGAAAAGAAAAGAAAATATGGTCAACATCATTACTTATCAGAGTAATGAGAACTAAAACAACAATGGGATACCTCTACACATTCATTTAATGGCTAAAATCAAATAAAGGAGAAAAATGCCATCTGTACAAAACTATAGAAGAAACAAAACTAATCTATGGTGAAAAAAACATAGAAGAGTCGTCGTCTTTGACCTTTCTGGAGCAATGAAAATGTTCTGTATCTTGATAGAAATTGGGGTTACATGATTGTATGCTTCTGTCAAAATTCACCAATTTATTCACATAATACATATGCATTTCATTGTATGTAACTTTTACCACCCCCAACCCACACACACAGGCCAAACAACTATTAAACTTGGTTAGATTTACCTTGTTTTACAGTGGTTTGGGCTGGCAATTCCGAAACCACTTTCTGCATATTTTATGCTTGATTTTAAGCTGAGGCCTAAAAGTTAGCAAACCATCGGATGAAACAATTTATAAACACTATTTCTAAGAAATAGTGTTTCTGTTTATGTTTGTTTCATCATTTCACCATTACAAAATTTTCAACTTTGGAGAAGTTTATTGTTTATCTAGTTTACATAGTCTAGATTTAAGATCTGTAAAATAAGGCATTTATAATGAGGTTTGTACATAGTTAACAGTCATTTTTTCAGCCTTTTAATTTTTTGTTGCCTACATCTAAATTACTAATACTGTGGTCCATTGAAATGTATATTCAAAAATATATATATCAGCAAAGATGATGTATTATAAAAGTTTAAATAGTGGTAACATTTGCTCTTTTTGTCTACTTAACTTTGATTTAAAAAGGAAAGAAAAATATCTTTGTTAATCACTGCTCAGGCTGGTTTCTTTATACATTCTAGCACTATTCATATATTAAATATTGACATCTTTAAAGAGCTCTACTTCTATTATTAAGCTGATTCAACTAAAAAGTGTAGCTTTTTAAAAGCTAGTATCATTGAATAAAAAGGTTTTCAAAAACAATAATAAAATAAAACTTTCAAAACTAAAGGATACCCCAATAAAGTAATCTCTTTTTTTAACGATATCAAAAAGCTTAAAAAATAACTATTCATGGGACAGGCACAGTGGCTCATGCCTATAATTCCAGAACTTTGGGAGGACAAGGCGGGCAGATCACCTGAGGTCAGAAGTTCGAGACCAGCCTGACCAATATGGTGAAACCCCATGTCTACTAAAAATACAAAAATTAGCCAGGCGTGGTGGTGTGCACCTGTAATCCTAGCTACTTGGGAGGCTGAGGCAGAAGAATCACTTGAACCTGAGAGGTGGAGATCGCAGTGAGCTGGTATCACACCACTGCACTCCAGCCTGGGCGACAGGAGTGTAACTCTGTCTCAAAATAAAAAAAGAGAAGAAAAAAACCAAAAAACTGTTCACTGAACAAAATAGGTATTTGTGAATATTTTCTCAGAATAGTAAGGTAATTATGTTAAACACTACAGAATGTAGCAGAAATAGATGTTATTAATTTTATTGAGTTTCAATTTTACTTAACTATTAGATGACACTATTATTTGGTAATCACATCAGAATTTCCCTGAAAAGCAACTGCTTCGATAACAGTTACTTTAAAAATAAACGTAAAAATCAAAAGGACAGTTAAAAAGCTACGAAAATAAAGTTTTAAAAAGGTCATAATTATATTCCTTTGTTTAAAATTTTCAAGTAATTCCCAATGCTTCATCAATTTGGACTTACAATGCCAGGCTTTTCTTCCCTTTTCATGTAGATCCTGTTAAAAGAGTTAAGTGGCAAATTCTTCAGGCTAAGAATTTTAGAAAGCCCCTATGTCTTCAGAGACATCTTGCTATACAACTTTATGTCTGCCCTTTATATTAAATCTAACATGAAAATTAAAAAGATTGAATATCTTGCCAAAGATTCCTTAATGTGACTAACGACTGTGGAAGCGCTTTTTGTTTAGTGACTTGGGGCAAAGATAGAGCTACACAAAGATTAGTAAAACAATAATTATTCTTTTAAGATACTTTGAAGGAAGAAAGCCAACTTAAACAACCTATACCAGAAATAACAGTAGTCGAATTGGAAGAAAAAGGTATATCACACAGGTTGTCAGGGTGACATGAATGAATATACTTTGCCATACTTAATTGAAAAAAATACTAGAAATCCAAGCTCTGGAAACAATCCTTTAAAAATAATTATTGTATAATACTAATCAATGACTTAGAAATAAAAAACAAAACAAAACAAAAAACTTATCCAGGAAATTGTTGGCAGAGTTAAAGAAGAGAAACAGAAGTTTATCTAAAAATGTCCTTATGCAGGAAATATGTTTTTAATGCATTTAAAATATATTAGAAGACACAAATCATTTTAAGAACCTATATTTGTTTCTTAATTTTAGTTTTTAAGTATTATAAATAACATACATTTGCATCATCACTTCAGAATCATGCTATTCCTACATGAAAATGCATATTTTATCACCATTAAGAGTGAGTACTATATGATAAACTACACAAGAAACACTAATTTAGCAAGTCTATAATCAAATTAAAATAACTAAATTTGTTTTAAGAAATTGACCAGGCTTGGCACGGTGGCTCATCACTGTAATCCCAGCACTTTGAGAGGCCGAGGTGGGCGGATCATCTGGGGTTAGGAGTTCAAGACCAGCCTGGCCAACATGGTGAAACACTGTCTCGATTAAAAATACAAAAAATTACCCGGGCGTGGTGGCGCACGCCTGTAATCCCAGCTACTCGGGAGGCTGAGGCAGGAGAATCACTTGAACTCAAAAGGTGGAGGTTGCAGAGAAAAAAGATTGCACCACTGCACTCCAGCCTGGGCAACAAAGCAAGACTCTGTCTCAAAAAGAAAGAAAGAAAGAAAGAAATTGACCAAATGCAATCCTAACTAATCTTAAGAGGGACAAGACTGGTTTCATTTTGTTAAATTTAAAATAATCCATTTTTAGTGACCTAACGTTTTATGAAAAATAGTAACTAAACTTATAAGCAATTTTAGCTTTACTCTCAGTCTAATCAAATCTCAGAGGGAAAAACTCCTACAATTATGACCCAGGAAGTCTATAAGCCTCCATACTAGTTAGAACAGAAAAGTTAATTAAAAATAAAAAATCAAGTCTCAGCTACTCGGGAGGCTGAGGTGAGAGGATTGCTTGAGCCCGGGAGGCAGAGGCTGTACTGCATCAAGAAAGTGCCACTGCACTCTAGCCTGAGTGACAACGAAAACAAACACAAAAAAATTATAATCAGAATGAGAGACTAATATTTGAAATTAAAATGTAATATATATGAATTCTTGCTGGTGTTCCTAATAATTTGTGATACAAACAAATTTAGTTGGGGAGGATGCACTGACAAGCCAGATTTTTAAATGTAAAATAAATAAAAGTGCTAACAACAGTATTTAGAGACCAAATTGACACCCTACCATTGTTATCAAAATGGTTCAATATCTATATAATTTGCTATATACTCAAATAAAGGGGAGAATCTGGCAAGCATTTAATAGTGCAGAATTGGCTATAAAAGTGAAATAGCTTAACAGATCATTTCCTATCCTCAATGCTTCTGAAAAATGGCCACAGTACAAAATAAAATTAAAGATGCTATTTAAGAGGGCTCATGGATTCCAGGGTTCTTAGCTTTAGGAAACCTTTCTTCTCTCTCTCCTATCTCTGATTAAGTAATAAAATGTGCCACATTGAGTTTATATAGTTAAGATAAAATTTGAGGTTTAGAAGTTTGGTGTTATTCCTAATTTGATAGTTCAATAAAGACTGAAAGAGAGACAGGCCCACTTCCTTTTCATATACGTTCAAGGAGAGGAATCACTTCATCTCTACTTTTCATAGATTAATCAATTATTCTCAAATCTATTTCCTCACTTAAAATACAGGGGAGGAAAAACTATCCACTACATTTTAGTGACAAAAAATCAATTGTCCTTTATCAAGCCCTTTAAATATCTTCATCAAACATTATATTTTGTGACTCAATTTGCTCTAGAAATTGTAATAGTGACAGTTTTTATTAATTCAGCAAAAGAATACTCAGTCATTACTTATGTAGAGTTCATTTACCAAGCATTTTCTGATCATTAAATGTGCCATGAACTGTGGAAACAAAAATAAATAAGGTATCACTAAGTAGTTCCATAACTACTTCCAACAAAGACTGACCTATCACAGACAAAGCCTTTAAGACTTCCCAATTCCATGAAATAGTTTCAATTTGACCTTTAGCATTTAGATTGCATTAAATAACATAAAGAAATATGTATTTAGTTGAGAACTTCTCAGATAATTTCTAATTAAATTTTAAAAGCGGATGGCAAAAAACTTGCACTTAAAAAAATAAAATTCCCTGAGATGCTGTAAACCTTCAATCTAATCATTTTAGAAAACATGTAATGACAAATTTCTTTTTGTCTCCTAGATTTTAGACAAAATTATATACAAAAACAGGACATGTACATTTTCTGACATAACAAATAAGTATTTATTATAACTGGAAACATATTTACCAATTGTGACCTTTACTTCAATGCACACATACATGTATTCTTTGTGTTACTAAATAATACCACTGTTCTAACATTTTATATGTAAAGAACCTTACTACCACTCAGCAATTATTCATAAGGTACCTAATGAACCACGGTATGATTGTGATCATGTACAACAGGGGGAAAACCAAGACACAGAAATGCTAAATTACTTGCCAAAGTCCCAAGAAAAACAGGCAAAGCAGAAAATAACAGTTGAAACCTACTAATTACAATGTACTGACAAATTGCATGCAATTGTTCAATGATACAAAAAATTATACATGTAAATTCACAAGTAAACATACACAAATAACTAAAAAAGCAAGGACAATTAAGAAGGAATTTTCTACATAGCCTGAATTACATAGAGAAGTGTGGTTTAAAAAATCAAAACTGCTGAAGAGCAGGTTCTAGTGAGATATAAACATTAGTTTAAAAGAACTTGAGAAAGTAAACACAGTATATTAAATAAAAGACTAATTGTGACCCATGAAGTTTAACTTTAAAAGAGAACCTAACAGATATACACATATGTCTGAGTAAGCACTGAAATATATCTGTAGAGAAAATAAATCCTTATTTAAAATATCTTATTTGAAAGTTAAAAAAATAGCATGTATAGATAGTTTTAAGATGCAATGTAATAAAAAAGTGTAGACTTTTGGGGGGTGATTTTCAAACAATAACAGTGCCAATTCCAAAATACGAGATGCCAGGGAAAATGGCAGATATTAGCTTATGAGATTACTTTTATTAAACATATGAAATTTTATATAAAATAAAATTCTTTAACCCAAGAAGAACAGTACGTAAACAATGTATTTTTTTTTTAAGATCACATTATAACCAAAAATATTTTATGGCATTGCTTTTTATCCAGCTTATCTTGTCCTAAGAAATATTAAAATATAGTATCAATAAAACATTTAATTTCCTCTACATTACCTCTTTAAAACTTTGCAGACAATTTACGATATTATCTTCTTAATAAGGCAAAACCAAGAAAGGGGACTTTGTATATCCATTATTTTAGAGTAATAAAAATATCTTTACCTTCCAGGAGACTTTCACAAAATTCCAGACATTGGCATATTGTAATAATGCAATTAGAAATAAAAATTTTATGACAGAAACTAAAGAAATAAGTAACAGAGTAATACCATTCAAAAATCTTATCAAAATTAGAAGATGGCATTTTTTTTTATTAAACAACTAAAATATGACAGGTTGGAAATCTATCATAAACTGATTTTCAAAATAAAAATTATATTTCTCAGGTTCCTAATTTCCAATATATGACAAAAGCAAAACAAAAAAACTAATAAAAACCTATAAGTCCTACAGCAAAAAGGCCTCAATCAATCTCATATTAAAAAAAAATTTAGTAAGACACAGTAGATACTCACACAGGTTCAAATAATTAATAAAAGGATCACCAGCTCTATAAGTTTTTAACTACTGTTTCAAATTAATCATAGTCCTCAACTCCATCCTCAACCCCAAGGGAATTTTCCTGAATTAAATTTTTGTTCATTATATAAGATTGTTATTTTTTTTCTTTATTTTTGTTGTTTCATTTACTCCATTATGTTACCCTTATGCTTGGGATTTCATTTTCGACATACTGCAAAATTTATACTGTGGTCAGAATTATTCAGGTGTATCTCCTGAACTTGGAACTACTTACTACTTTACCCTAAATTTTAATAAACTTAACCTTCAGGATAGCTCCCAAGACACTCTACATGAACTACCTCAAAAAAAATTGGCCAATTATTATAAACTTTCTTAACTTTGTTGAAGGACTTTGTCTTTCTCTACTGTAATTTTTACTTTATCTTTCTCATTGATAGCATAAAAAACTCATAAAATTTAAGACTTCATGCCTTTCTTTGAGAAATTAAGACAAATTATATTTTTAATGACCAAAATAGATTAAATCATTTGGAAGTAAATATTTAAAAACGTATAACAACACTAATATATTTGTTTTATCAATATGTTTATTCTTTTTGAAATGTTTAATTTCTGTGTCCTCAGTTAATTTAACAGGGCTTTACCAGAAGACAATTTTTTAAAGAAATAAGAATGGGTTCCCTTACAAAGTCCCTATAAGAACTGCAAGAACTTTTGTGACACTGCCCTTTGAAAGTATGATGCCTCTTGTAAATTAGCTCTCTTTTTGTTCACCCACTCACTCCGCCATCTCACCCAGAGCTTTGATCAATTACTTCATTTCCGCTAAAATTAGCAGCCTCTGGACCATTGGGAAAAGCCAATGTGCAGCATCAGCTAAGATTTCTGATTAGCATTATGTCTGATTAAAAAACAAAGTACCAAAACGAAACAAAGAAACAAAGACAAAACAAAAAATAAAATCAACCTAGGCCATCTTTTCACCTTTCTTTATTTCGTAAGGGAGAAGCATTTAACACATTTGTTTTGATAAGCAATAAGAAAGTGCTAATTAAGTTCTTGTCAATAAAAAGTCTGTCTTCTCACCATTGCTTCTAAATTTCAAACATTTAGAATATGCTAACAGAGCTTAGTAACTTTATTGTTTTATGACATAAAACATAATAATCTTAGTACACAGTGTTTAGATCAAATTACTTTTATGGCCTCTATACAGAGAGCATTGTCAATTTCTCTTGTCAAGAGAAAAATAATTCCCTGTGTTAAAAATGCAGATTATCACTAAATCCAGAGTATAACCATGTGTGAGAGGTTAAGAAGTGGATGAAATCTGTTTCTGAAGTACTGTTTCCACTACATATTTTAAGAAAGGTCCTATCCGGCAATTGTTTTTTCATTTTTTCTGTGATGAGAAAATAAATATAGAACTTTCATCCCCTAAAGACAAGGGTTCAGCATCCAACTTACCTGACAAGATTTTCATTGTCTCCAGTTCCCTTGCAAGTTGCACATTCAGTTCTTAAATCTTCAGCCTTGGGCTTCTTTTGCAACACAGACTGTCTTTGTCTTCTCTCTCTAGGAACTCTTTCCTGCCATACAAGGGATAATAAAACAAAACATAACAAAACAAAATAAGGATATGAGGGAAACAATTTTAAGCCAGAAAATTTCTCAAAGTTAAGACTGTGTAAAAGTGCTTAACTTATTCCAACCTCATGTTTTTCTTCATCAGGAACAAAGCTTCGTTTTCGTCCTCTGGTTCTCTGGAAAAAAAAACAAAAGAAAAAAAACAAAAATCCACAGTATATCTAATGTTTAATTAATGATAAAAATAAATTTCCTCTGTTAAATGTTATTGCTTAAGTTAGGCACTTGCAAAATTAGTTATTTCTAATTAACACTAGATTGGACTACTGCATTTTGTTACTATTTATGCCATAGGAAATAAAAAGTAACAAATTAAATATACTTTACAGCGCTTTACTTTTAAATAAACATGTATCTGATAGAAAAAAAGAATTCTCCAAAATTATTTTAAAGGATTTTCTCCACACTTCCTAATTGTCCATAATTATGATTTACTCAGAGCATTTAAATTTTTATAACTTATGACTTACATAGCTGAAATGCTAAACCTGGGATCATACTACACACAGTTTGCCTACATATATGCATGTGCATACATGTTTATGTAAAGAAATAATTCTTAAGCAGCCAAAAAAAGTAGAAGGAAAAGGTCTCACATATCCAAAATCCTAGTTAACATAAAACTAATTAAACTGCCATATAAAACGATATTTTTAACTAATTTAGCTAAAATTCACATCCTATATTTCAGAATACATATACCATTTGAAAGAATGCATACAAATGTTTAAAAGAACTGTAACTCATTAGTATTTGCAGCCAGTATGTGAGAAATCTCCACCAATCACAGCACAGACCAATGTTCCTTAGAGACTGGAAGAGAATGCAGGCACTGCTTCCAAAAATTACTTTGACAGCTGAGATCAAGGAACATTCCCAAGCTAGAGTAGGTACCAAATAATTCTAAACAGAATTACATTATAGTATAAATATATTAATATTTTCTTACATTACTGTAATTTCAATTCTTCATGATACCAAGTACACTGTTATTTAATACCATGGCTAACTGCTTACCATTTAATCTGTCCCTAGATAACCAAGAGTCAACTAAATTAGTCATTCAAAAAAAGTAAATTTATAAACTATGAATCTGTTTACATTTATATTGCCAATCAGTATGTTTTAATTATATCATTGAAGTAAGTAGGAAGAAAAATGAAGACTATATCCAGGAAAGGCCTTTAAATGCAGACCCTACATCTACAATTCTTACTTCCAAAGAACAATACTGAGACTTGCTCCTCAAAATATCAATCACGACCCATAAGCACTGGCATCACCTGAGTGTCTATTAGAAATGCAGAATCTCAGGCTTACTCCGACACACTGAATTAGAAGCTATCTTTTAACAAGAATCCTAAGTAGGTCAAATACACATAAGTTTAAGGACACCATTGTAGAAAGGTCCTTAACAACACTTATTCAAGTTCTAACTGAAAACTTATGGCTAGTAATTTCTATATTCATCTCCTTTCCTTCTGTGCCACTCTTGCCCTTTAATGCTTTATTTTCTGTCCCCTTACAAAATTCATTCCCAAATTGATAAGGACCATATCATATTCATTTTTCTACACCCAATTAAACAACACAATGCTTATGACATAAAGACTCAATTAACTTGTTTTAATGAAATAAATTTATAAGTGGTTAAATCAAAACTAATGAATGATGATACTATATAATACAAATTAAAAGATCTGACTGACAAGCCAGGCACCATGGCTCATGGCCATAACCTCAACACTTTGAGAGGCTAAGGTGGGACGACTGCTTGAGCTTAGAAGTTCAAGACCAGCCTGGGCAACACAGAGAGACCTTATCTCTCCTAACAATAAAAATGAAAAAATCAGCTAGGCATAGTTGTGAGTGCTTGTAGTCCCAGCTACTCAGGAGGCTGTGGTGGGAAGATAACTTGAGCCCAGGAGATCTAGGCTGCAGTGAGCCACGATTGAGTCACTGCATTCCAAGCCAGAGCAACAGGACGAGATTTTGTCTCAAAAAATAAAATAAAATAAAAATTTGACAAAAAGTTTAAATTATTTTTCCCTAATTTGGTACTCTATTATCTAATTTGCATAATGTATATTTACAAGGCTTTTTTCTTTTTTTAGACAGAATCTCCCTCTGTCGCTCAGACTGGAGTGCAGTGGCAGCAATCTCAGCTCACTGTAGCTTCCGCCTCCCGGGTTCAAGCGATTCTCATACCTCAGCCTCGCAAGTAGGTGTGCACCACCATGCCTGGCTAATCGTTCCATTTTTACTAGAGAAGGGGTTGCCATATTGGCCAGGCTGGTCTCGAACTCCTGACCTAAAGCGATCCACCTGCCTTGGCCTCCCAAAGTACTCGGATTACAGGCATGAACCACTGCACGTGGCCTACAGGGCATTTCAATAAGATGTTCCAAATTAGTAACCAATATCAAGTGGAAAATATTCAAATTACTCATTTGAGTTCTACGAACTTCTAAACAGAATGTGCAAAAGACTTCCATACATTTTCACATTTTTCTTCATCCAACTCATCTTTTAGGTAATGAACTAGCAAATGTATCATCTAGTTTTGCATTAATTTTTCAAGTATGTATTTTAATGCTGCAAGTTCATGTTTTCAATTCTTTTAAGGATGTTTATTTATCATTTTGATAATAACTTAAATCTTCAAATATCTGGTATGACTCCATCAATTGAAACTCTCTTTATACCAGATTGCAATTGGCATCATATGGTATAATGCCAATTAGTGATTCAATCACATAATGGTATAGCTCCATTTCTCTCTATACTTATAAATTTCTTCTCATATATTAGGTGTATTTGTAATTATCTAAAATAGTCACTTTAAGTACATTTATTACCAAATGGTAATCACTGATATATTCATGTAATAATTTAAAATAACGCAAGACACATAAACAATTTCCAACTACAAAAACAAACTTGTTATAAAAATATAAAACAGTATCATCTTAGAGCTCTGAAAAAGCAATCCAGAGAAATGACTTGCTGATGTCACACAGCTGGTAAGTTTCTGAGGTAAACCTTAAACTCAGTTATCTCAGCTGTCACTTCAGTGACTTTTCTTGCATGGCTAATCCAAGATTAATAATTTAATCCCAAATAGAAATGAGCAAAATTATTAAGAATGCAAATCTCTTATTGCACTTAAATACTTAAACTAAACTGTAACATTGTGATGCCCAATGAAGATTTCTTACATTTCAAATGAAGTTAGAGAATTATACCCAATAAAGAGTAAATTCAAACTGGCACTATAGTCTACCTAATTTGGTAGCTCCATACTACATACCAACTTGATTCATTACCAAAGTAATTACAGCACTCTTATTTAGCATTTATCACATTACTATTTCCAAAGAAAAAGAGAATTTGATCCAAATATAACTATACAAAATACCAAGTCCTCCAACCAAGAAAATGTTGAAAGCTATGGGGTTTTATTTCTAGTTTTAATGAAGTGGCAGCAACTATAACTATGAAAATTTATAACTGCCTAACATCACAACAGACAAGTTATCTTGAAAGTAGTGTCCTTGAATGAATCCCGAAACATTAGCAGAATTTAAAAGAGGGAGAAATGGTACAAAAAAGCAAGAAAAACGAAAACAAGTTGGGCCCATCTGACAAATTTCAGTTACCAAAGAGCTTGTCCCATCTCAGATGAATAGAAGTATATATAACTGGGTGGTCCTTTTCTGATACATTTTGAGGCTGAAACTACTTTAGCAACAATAAAACAGTAGGATGAAAATAATACGCGGAAGAAGGAAGAATTTTACTTTTCAAGTATGTGCTTTAGAATGTAACACAGATACGTTACCTGGAAATTCCACATGATTAATCAAGCAAAGGTGCAATTCCAAACTGATTCATTTTGACAGTAATTAGTTAAGCTATTAAAAGTAAATGAAAGTTTACAATGCATTCCAAATCTTGACACATTCCAATTTTTTCTGTTTTTTGTTTTTTTTTTAAGAACTTGATTTAGCTAGGGAACAATTACAACCTGAGCTGCTTAAATCACCTTGCTCGTAATCTGTCCATGATAAACTTACTTGAAAAGAGGTGATTAAAAAAATCCCTAGAAGAGATTGGCATGGTATTAGAGACAATGTATTTAAACTGAAAAGGTGTAAAATTATCTTAACTAGCAGGCAACTTTTAAATAG
Source organism: Nomascus leucogenys (assembly GCF_006542625.1). Taxonomy (NCBI): domain Eukaryota; kingdom Metazoa; phylum Chordata; class Mammalia; order Primates; family Hylobatidae; genus Nomascus; species Nomascus leucogenys. Next base: position 32,511,208 of record NC_044391.1, on the reverse strand, counting down.
TTTATTCAGGCCGGGCACAGTGGCTCAGGCCTGTGATCTCAGTACTTTGGGAGGCCGAGGAGGGTGGATCACCTGAGGTAAGGAGTTTGAAACCAGCCTGGCCAACACGGCGAAATCTCATCTCTACTAAAATACAAAACTCAGCCGGACGTGGTGGTGCACGCCTGTAATCCCAGCTACCCAGGAGGCTGAGGCATGAGAATCGCTCGATCCTGGGAGGCGGAGGTTGCAGTGAACCAAGATCATGCCCCTGCACTCCAGCCTGGGCGACAGAGTGAGACTCCGCCTCAAAAAAATAAAAATAAAAATAAGTAAATAAATAGTTTATTCATCAAAAACAAATAACTAAACATTTCTCTAACTTCTCCATCATTTGGACTAAAAAACATGTAATGTATTTTAATTAATTCTTTAGAGCTGAGGTTATTTTAATTTGCAATCAAGTCAAATGCATGATTCATTTGGCAAATGAACTAAATTTAAAACTAAAAGAGTCAGTACCTTAACATCTTTGATATCATTAAACTAGGCTTCACATATTCACTTGTGACCAGGTCACTAAATTTAACACTTGTGTTTTTGTTGACAAATCAATATTTATACAAATTAATAATTAAAGTAAGTCACATATGGTTAGATGAATCATAAGAAATGCTTCCCTCTGTAACTTCTATGTAAAAATAGAACATGCTTATTCATGGGCAAAATTCCAAAATCAATGTTAATTAGGACAATTAAGTCAACCTTTGAAAACCTCTGTTAAGCTAAATAGCATTAGATTTATGCTGGGGAATAAATGCCAGTAGCTTTCTGGCAGCTATTCAAAAATGCTTCAATATAAAATTTATTCTAATATATATAAATATATAATTCCTAAGAATATAAAATTATATGTATAGTATATATGTAGCAATATATAATAAAAATATATATAATTTCTAAAAAATATAAAATTATACATATACATAATTCCTAAAAATATTTGTCTTTCAATTATGAAACTATATTGAAAACAAGTTAAAGTTCATGAAATATTCAAAGAAAATTGCCATATACAAAAGACAAATTATGAACAAGGTGTCATCTGTTTCTGTTGGCTACCAGTAAACAACCGATGGAATGGCAGTCACCAAAAGTGAGTGCTTTCCCTTTGGTCAATTGACTGCAGAGTTTCTTTTTATCTAATTTAGCTTATGTTAACAGGGTTATGAAAATATATGGGAGAATAAAAAGAAAATCATGACCAATTTGTCTTAACTACTATAAACTGAAATAACTATGGGTCTAACGATATATAATAAAATATGTATTCTACATGACAAGTAAGTGTTGCTATAAAAACCTTCTCAGAGATAATGGTATATACAAAATAAGGAAAGTCTTGAAAGCTCCACCTATTCTCATCTTTATTTCATACTCCTGGGAATAAATAAAAGTGATGGATTTCCAAGAGGCAAAAAGCAAAACAGGAGTCTCAGGGTTCTGAATAAGATTACTTAAGCTAAGGACACACACAGAGTAGATCTCTTCCAAGTAGCCAAAGTGAGTTCTAGTTCACTACAAAAACTGTTTGCCAGGGTTTCTTCTAAGAATCTATGACAGATAGAGGTTTTATAATCTGACTCGTACCTCAGAGGTCACCTTGAGTCTGATAATAGAAAATTCTGGTATGTAAAGTCCCCACAAATAACCCTTCTGTCCCAGAACTGTAATAATTCAGTTAGTATAAGAATGAGTAAAATAAATATGAACATAATGTACAGTAACCTTTAGTCACTTCAATAGAACTGAATCCAAATGCTTCAACATTTTTCCTAAACTAGCACCTAAAAAATATTTATATGAAACATATCTCATATTTTCAGATTCTCAAGACTTAAGCTTAAACATATATTAAATAGGTACTTAGTATATGCATAAAATTAGTTAAAACATAAATGTAATAAAAATAGGCTCTAGGATATTTGATTATCTCTCAAATAAAGACTGCCACTTAGAACAGGCTAGTGGCTCACATTGTTAAGTACGATGGAAAAACAATTAAATGTGTTTAAATCCCCTTCTGAAATAATGATCTAAAAGAAATAATGCATCCTGAAAAACAATATGTTTTCAGTCAAAGCTGCTAAAAAGCATTTTGACTATTTATTGCATTTATTTTGCAAAAAAGAAAATATACAAAACACAACCAGAATTTGTAAGTCAGGAAGAAAGATCTCAGAACTTCAGAAAGAGTAGATGATGCATGCATGTGTGTAAGAACAATGGAAAGACAGGTCCCAACAAGTCCTTTGGCACTTCTATAAAAGATGAAATGTCACTACATGACATAGGGTGCAAAGAAAGCAAAAAGAAAATCTGAAAGCTTTCAAGTTACATTAGAGTATCAGAATATGTCCACAAGTATAAACATCAATTTTAAAGTAACTTCAAAAGGGATATGGGTAAGCTAATTTATATTTTCTTCAAAATTAATTTCTTTGCCTAAAAGTAAGTAAAAAGTTTCCACATAGAAAATAATGCAGAGAAAATGTCTAAATAACAAAGTACTTATTAAACAGAGCTATCTTAGGCTGCCTTTACAATAATTCTATAGTTTCAATGATGCAACATGTGAAGAACAGGACCCATTCTTCTGTGGTAAACAGGGCAGTTGCTGTCTGCCAGGAGTTCAGGTCCATGAGCTTGGGGTATGTCATGACTGCCCTATGTATGTCATGAAGGTAAAATTTTCTTCAAAATCATGATAGAATAATAAGACTAACACGAAAACAAATTATACTTTGATCAATTTATGGCAGGAAAAATGAAAAACTGACAAAAATAAAAATACGATAATAACGTATTTCAAGACAGAATGTTCCCGATTGTAATACATGTGCTGAAATAAAAGTGTAAGTAGGAGGATATGGGGAGCAATAGTTTAAAAATGTTAACAACGGGAGAGAAAAATTAGTTATATATTGCAAAAAGTATTTACACAAGTTAGTAAGCTGTTGTATGCCTGGTCTCTCATAATTAACACTATTCTAAGAAACACAACTAGAACACCTCATTTTTCACCATACTACCTATTGATTAAAAAAGATAAATACAACTCTGAAACAGAAATAAGTAAAAACTTAAGGTAACAACAGGAACTCAGCATAAACGGTAAGATCAAGATCAAAATGACTGACCACTCTCTTCTGTATCTCTCATTCCTACATTCCTTGAACAGTTTAGTGATACCTCACACCAATTGTCTGGTTTTCTGAATGGATTGTTGGAAGGCAGGCAGAAAAGATGAGAGGGAAAGAGGAAAGGTAATCACCATTAGTAGTTACTTTCAACTTTTATTTAGTATAAGCGTAGCACCTAAGAAATCTGCTTAGTCAAACCCCATAAATTCTAATTCATTAATTCCAGAATGGGTCTAAAGTCTATACTAGCTCTAGGGTGGGTCCAAAGTCTACATTTCAACAAATAACCCAAGATGGTCCTAATGCAACTAATCGGTGGTCTCTGGAGCATCATTTCCAAACTTCGCACCACACAGTACTCTACGCTACCAAAAAAAAAAAAAAAAAAGTGTCTTACAAAAATGCTTTTTTGATAAAAACAAGTTAAGAAAAAGAATAGATAAAAGTAATCCTGTTTCTAAATATTAGGATTTTTTTTGGAGCTTCAACATGCATTGGAATTTCTACAAGTAAGAAAATAATCACACTGCATTTCCTGAAATTACTGGTCATGGACTCTTTTCCTGGTGTTTCACTGACCAAAATCTGTAATATGTCTAAAACTTTTAAACAAGAAAACTAGAGACAAAGAACAAGATGAAAGGAATGGAATTACATTAGCAAATTTTAAAGCTTCCTTATAATTCTAGGATAAAAATGCAGACCAGTAAAGGTGAGAAAAAAATGGAAGGATCCTTTAATATTAAAGAGTTCTCTTTTATCTCAAGTAATACTGAATTATGGGCAACAAAAATATCACTGTAATATACATAATTTCCCTCTATATGATAACTCCAAAGTTAAGGATGATAATACTAGTCACAAGGCTTTCTTGAAACAATAAACAAACTGGAAAAATAATGTTTCATAAGAGGATAATCTTTGTAGACAGACATATGTCTTCTCTAAGACATAACTCTTCTCTAAGATCTTAAGAATAACTGTAGTTACCATTTTCAAACAATTATAGAAAATATTTTAGAAATAGAAACTAGCAGGCTTATTTAACAAAGGAAAAGTCTCTCTAGTTCCCTTATAAACAAAATATATTTTTGAAGCCTAAAAAAAGAGTTATAAACAGTTGAAACTACAAATAAAAACTATTTCAAGTTGATCTACTTAGAGCACCCAAAATAAACTATTTCAATTATCTAACAGATAACAATTCTCAGATTTGCCTCATCAATTTTATATGAACCCATAACACAAAACTGATTTAAAAAATCAAGCTGAATTCTCCTAAATAAGATCTTTTAAGTGATTATAATATAGGAGGTTAATACAGATTTAAAAAAATTTTTTTGAGAAAACTGTTACTTTAAGGAAAAAATTAAAGACTCTTTAAAATGAAACAGGTAACAAAACAAATGATGACAACTAACCCTAAAAATATCTTTATATCTCCCTTGTGGAAAGAAAGATTTTTGAAAAGGCCTGCCTCGGCTCAAGCAAGGAAAGTATGCCCTAAGAATTCATAACTGTAAGCCAGCACTTAAAGGTTTGAAATTTACACTCCTGATGTAATAGAAAACATACACACCAAACTTTTATTTAAAATATTCTCAAGTTGGTAGAGGCCCCTCCAAGGTACCTGGTAAAAATGAACATAAATGATTTCCCCAGAAGAAACTCTTTAAAACCTGGCCTCAAAGAATTTGCAATGAGAAAAAGGTAAACACCCCAACAGAAAAATTGGTGAATGGCTTGCATACACATTTCCCAGAAAAGGAAATACAATTTACCAAAAATATGTAAATAGATGCTCAAAATCATTAGTACTGAGAGAAATGCAACATAAAATGTCAATATACTATTTTCCCTGCATCACACTGGAAAGCATTAAAACACTGGACAAAAGTTTGTGAAGCAACAGAAACATTATCCATTGCTGGTATGAGTGTGAACTGGTTTGGAAAACAATTGCAGTTATCTAGCAAAACTGAAGATGCAGATAGTCTGTAACTTAGCAAATCTACACCTTAATACATACACAAACTCCTTGTTACCATGCTGCAGGCGATATTTATAGGAATATTTTAAACAAAGCTGTACAGAATAGAAAAACATGAAAACAACCTAACTGCCCATCAACAAAGCAAAAGAAAAACTAGGTAATAATCTATTCTTTCCATAGAAAACTATACATTAGTGACAATAAATAAACTACAACTACATGGATCAGCATGTCTGAATCAAATCAACATAATTTTGGTCAAAATATCAAATTACCAGAGAAAAACATTTGATTCCATTCATATGAAATTCAAAACCTACAAAAACCATGTATTATTTATAAGTACATAGATTTAGAGTGTAAACCTCTTCTATAAAGAAAAAGAAGTGAATGAGAAATGTAAAGCTGAGTAAAGAGGTGGCCTCTGGGCTAGACAGATAAAGATGAGATTGTCGGGTTTACAGGAAACTTCTAAAGCTTTGGGAACGGTCTATCTTTTAAGGTGAGTGATGGATGCTCTGGTGTGTTCATTATATTATGCCTCCGACAAAATATAAACTACAAACACTCAGGTAAGCATGTGGTATATTTCATAATATAGAAAAAAAATTGTTAAGAATAACCAATAGATGTCTTTTTCTTTGACTTCTGAGTATATGTTTGCCCTGTGTCTTTCTCATCCTCTTAAATTTTGGCCTCAGAATTGTATGATGCTTATGTTAAATAGAAAATAAACTACCGTGTTTCTTATCGGAATCTTCTTGGGTTCCGGTGGCACATCCTGTGGAACAAATTTCACTGGTTCCTTAATCTGCCTCCTTGATCGTTTGGTTCCATCTGGTAGGGTTTCCATGGCCATGTCTGCTTCCATGTCACTGCTCCCTGCCTGGTCACATTCTGAGCACTGCCTACATAAAGGGGAAAAATTTAAGTCATGTATTTATTATTATCTTCTGGCTTTAGCTATAGTTTTTATAAATACAAAATCCAGGTACAAGAATAATACATAAAAATATACACAGGTAATGTGATTACAGGGTACATAATGAAAAAACATTCAGAAATAACTCCTCTAAGAGTGACTACTGTGAATATAATATTTAAGGCAATTTAATGTATCCTGTAAGTATAATAACACATTTAACAATGCTGTATGTTTAAATGAACCAACATGAGATTCAATACTGATTAAAAAGGTGGTTTCGCCAGCTGCAGTGGCTCACACGCATAATCCCAGCACTTCAGGAGACTGAGGCAGGATGATTGCTCATAACATAATGAGACACTGTCTTCACAAAAAAATAGAAAATTAGCCAGGCTTGGTGGCACACACCTATAATCGCAGCTACTCAGGAAGCTGAAGTGAAAAGGTCACTCGAGCCCAGGAGGTCGAGGCTGCAGTGAGCCATGATCGCAAAACTGCACTCCAGCCCAGGTAACATGAGCAAGACCCTGTCTTAAATAATAACAATTTACCTTTGGAAAGCATGACTTTTCTTTAAATGACATATACTGTGATACCTGAAAATCGAAGTCCTTCATGGACCCTAACACTACTCCTTGTCACAGTTATCATATCTTTTAATTGTAGTCAATGACAAGTTGTGCTGAATATACTACTTAAAGAAACTATAGAAACAGACTCCAAGAAGTGTTGGGGGAAAAAAAGGTCATGTTAGTTGGTGGCCCCTACTACTTCTAAAAGAAGAAATATACATTTATTTACCAAAGGAATTTGTTAAAGTAGCATTTATAAAGAATTTTAATATGGGTAATATTAAAAATTAATTGAAACTAAAACTTTAGACAAGTGGTATCCAACAGAACTTTTTATAATATTAGGATTATCTACATATCTGCGCTGTCTAGAACAGTGGCCACTAGCCACAGATGGTTACTGAGCACTTGAAATGTGGCAAATAACCACTGAGAAAATTTCTAATTTTAATATTAATTGATTTAAATTTAAATAGCCATATGTGGCCAGTGGCTAACATTTAGACAGCAGAAATCTAAACAACAACTGCTGGAAATCTTTATATTGTCAATCATAAAGGACCATTTCAAAAAGTTAAAACCAGTTGTTAAAAGTAAACTTTTACTCATATTTTCTTCAAATGTAAAAGTGATCAAAAGCAAATTCTCCAAAAGTTTGATAGTATTCTCTTAATAAATATGATTATAATCTGAAAATTGTATTTGATATTTAGTTTATATATGTTCACATCAGTATATTTGAATGTAGCTTATAATTCTCATAGCAAGTATTTTCAAAGATTTATGATTTGATTTCATGTTCCACCAAAATTCACATCTTTCACTAATACTGTAAACTTATTAAACTAATATTTAATTGTCAAAGTGACAGCTTTAAATTTTGAACTCCAACAAGAGTTAAATACCAAGTACCATTTGTTTTGTTAATGCAAAGATATTATTCCTTAAATACAAATTAATCCTTAACGTATTAATTTAAATATCTTAAAATTCCCAATTATTTAAGAATAGGTTAGCAAAACTTTTAGCACTAGAAATACCGATCAGTGAAGGCAAAACAAGAATGTACATAATCATGTATTACTCAGAAAACTTTTATGTATCTATTGCTACACTTCATGTAAATATAGCTAGCACATTATCCCCTAGATTGTCAGATTACCATCATTAACAAAGATACAACTAAACAAATATACTAAATTGCTCCTGCATTTGTCCCATATGAAAACATCAAGGACTGGTAAGAGAAAATACACACCTTACAGAATCTCAGAATTGAAATGATAAGTATATTCTGACTTTATTAGCAGAACTGTGAAAACCCCAGAAATGTTAGATATTGTTAGTTAACTAATAATAAATGCAACAGCCTTCAAAACAAATGACTAGAGAAATTATCAAATTATATTACAAAAAGGCACATTGTTTCACTTTTCAGCATTAAATTATAATCTTAATGCTAACTGATCATTTCTAGCAGTTGAGTGAAATGTAGTCAGTTTCTCAAACAGTTCTAATTTACATTTTTTTTTTTTTTTTTTTTTTTTGAGAGACAGTCTTGCTAAGTCACCCAGGCTGGAGTCCAGTGGCACAATCTCGGCTCACTGCAACCTCCACCTTCCCCATTCAAGCGATTCTCCTGCCTCAGCTTCCTAAGTAGCTAGGACTACATGCGTGTGCCACTATGGGCAGTTAATTTTGGATTTTTTAGTAGAGACAGGGTTTCACTATATGTTGGCCAAGCTCGTCTCAAACTCCTGACCTCAGGTGATCCGCCCTCCTCAGCCTTCCAAAGTGCTGGGATTACAGTGGCTGTGAGCCACTGCGCCAGGCTCTAATTTACTTTTAAAATATGTTGACTGTCCATTCAAATAACAGGCAAACATAATGTTATCTAAATCCCCTAGGTATAGAAGCAAGTACCTTTTCAGATAAATCATTGTTTTGTTTTTTAAAAAAACTGAAATATTTCCCCTTTGCTTCTCTTTCGGTAGCAATTACCCTTGTCAGGACATTCTTTATTCTTATGTTCATTTCCATCCCCACTATAAATAATACAGTTAGGTGACAAAGAAATTTGGCTCTCTAATTCCCAGAAAATAGAAATGTTACACCCTGAACACCACAAAACACTGAACAACTCAAAAAATCAAAACAAATGTAACTGCCAATGCAGAATATATCCATTCCTATTTCAAGACAACTGCCACGTGATTGTTGCAGTAGATAAGAGTCTACACTGAGTAGACTACAAGAGTATTATGGACATAATACTTATTAGCGATTCTTCAATAATCTATTAAACACTACAGTCTTCATCTTATAAATATCCTTTAAGATATGTAAAAGTGTTTCTGCTACATTAATTGGTACACAAGATGCTAAGAAATAATAACCTAGAATAAAGCCATGGCCTAATTCAATGAAATCAAATAATTCTTTTTTTCTTTTTTTTGAGACAGAGTCTTGCTCTGTTGCCCAGGCTGGAGTGCAGTGGCATGATCTAAGGCTCACTGTAACCTCCATCTCCCAGGTTCAAGCAATTCTCTGCCTCAGCCTCCCGAGTAGCTGGGATTACAGGCGCCTGCCACCATGCCCAGCTAATTTTTGTATTTTTAGTAGAAATGGGGTTTCACCATGTTGGCCAGGCTGGTCTTGAACTCCTGACCTCGTGATCCACCCGCCGCGCCCTCCCAAAGTGCTGAGATTTCAGGCGTGAGCCATCACGCCTGGCTGAAATCAAATAATATTTTAAGGAAAATCATGATTATCTTTCCTAAAGTCAAATACATACCTGGCTTCTTTCAATAATCCACTAAACTGCTATGATCTATTAATTTAGCTAAACTCACCTTAATTCTGTATATTTTTACTTCACACGCTGTATTAGAGAATAGAGTCCTAAAATTTATAATTCCCATGGACAATACTGAAGATAATCTTAACCTTTTAATTCATCCAAGCCAATTAAAAATTTAAAGTATAATAAAAATCCATGTCAGGAATTTATGCAACAGAATAATTTTCATGTTGAAATACCAAGAGGTTTTTCTCTTTTCCCTTCCTCCCTTCCCCTCCCTCCTTCTCCCTCCCCCTCCCTCTCCCTTCCTTTCCTTCCTCCTCCCTCCCTTCTTTCCTCCCTTCCTTCCTCTCTTTTTCCCATCCTCCCTCCCTCCCTTTTTCCCATCCTCCCTCCCTCCCTCCCTCTTCTTTCCTTCCTTCTTTCCCTCCCTCCCTCCCGCCCTCCCTCCTCTTTTTCTGTCTTTTTTTTGAGACAGAGTCTCACTCTGTCGCCCAGACTGGAGTGCACTGGTGCAATCTCTGCTCATTGTAGCCTCAGCCTCCCAGGTTTAAGCAATTCTCTACCTCAGCCTCCTGAGTAGCAGGGATTACGAGTCCCCACCACCATTCCTAGCTAATTTTTGTATTTTTAGTAGAGACAGGGTTTCATCATGTTGGTCTTGAACTCCTGACCTCAAGTGATCCACCCGCCTCAGCCTCCCAAAGTGCTGGGTTTACAGACTTGAGCCACTGCATCTGGCCTTTTCTCCAGTTTCTATACCTTCTATATGTTTCTAGCACCATGCAACTACAACCTATAATCAGAATGATGACCCAATGGGATTTCAGAATCTTAGTTACTAAAGAAAAATGTTTAATAGTGCTTAGACAAGAAAGTGTACTAATTTAAGCCAGGCACAGTGGCTCACACCTGTAATCCAGCACTTTGGGAGGCCAAGGCAGGCGGATCATGAGGTCAGGAGATCGAGACCATTCTGGCTAACACGGTGAAACCCCGTCTCTACTAAAACTACAAAAAATTAGCCGGGCGTGGTGGCACCTGCCTGTAGTCCCAGCTACTCGGGAGGCTGAGGCAGGAGAATTGCTTGAACCCAGGAGGCGGAAGTTGCAGTGAGACGCGATCGTGCCACTGCACTCCAGCCTGGGTGACAGAGCAAGACTCCATCTCAAAAAAGAAAAAAAAAAAAAGAAAGTGTACTAATTTAGAGAATTTTATTTGTGTAAGTTTAAAAAAAAAAGTGATTTTATGAATCTTTAAATGCAATATTGCAATAAATCCAGTAACATTCCATATTCCAAATAATTCATGATTTACTTTTTTCTCCTTCACAATTTATCTTTTTCAGTCATCAAGAACTCAGGATCCCACACCAGAGTTTTTTTTTCTTATGTCTAAGCTGTTGGCCATGTTTTCTCCTGTACTTAGAGGAAAGTCTTGACAGGTGCCTACATAAAACTTTAAGAGGTGGCTCAAATATCATTATTCTCAGACAAGTAATACCTCAGTCCCTCCTACTTCTGCATTATGGGTATCTCTTTGAAGGGCAGGGAACAACATTTAACTCAACTTGTAAATTTTATTATTTTTGTAGTTATAATACCTGTATAAAACTTTAATAGCAGATATATACCTGTTATTTCATATACAGTAAATGCCCCATTCTAATGCTGGAATTCCTACTAGCAGTTAATGGGAAGAAGAGGCAATAAAAAAAATGTAAATGAACAAATTATCAAGAAAAACAAAGGAAAAAACCCTCTGTAAACTATTCCTAGAAGGGTTTGTGTTTTCTTTTCATCATAAAATAAACAAAGACATATCCAAGGAATAAAAGGAATAAAAGGATACAATATTACTCAATTCTCTGTTAAATAATGTGTTTCAGAATATTCTTCAAACAATTGGAAAATGCAACACAAGTTCCAATCAGATGAGTGGAGGCAGAAATATAACATTAGTCTTCTAAAATTAAGAGATGATTAACTATTTGAACTACTCTAATAAATCAAGCCCATACCATTTGTATCCTACCAAATGTGTCTTCGAATTTAAGGCAGTGTGGAGATTGTATATTTTTAAAAACAACAACAGAAACCAAAATGACATAAACTAAAAATGAGACAAAATGCATTTTAAATACTAGAAAGAGGTACAAACAAAATAGAGCCTAGATCACACCATCACTAGCCTCTCTATTCTCTGTGGAATTCTTCACCCACCTATTAATAATATTCTTTACTAGCGGGCCGGGCGCGGTGGCTCACGCTTGTAATCCCAGCACTTTGGGAGGCCAAGGTGGGCGGATCACGAGGTCAGGAGATCGAGACCATGGTGAAACCCCGTCTCTACTAAAAATACAAAAAATTAGCTGGGCGTGGTGGCGGGCACCTGTAGTCCCAGCTACTCGGAGAGGCTGAGGCAGGAGAATGGCGTGAACCCAGGAGGCGGAGCTTGCAGTGAGCCGAGACTGCGCCACTGCACTCCAGCCTGGGTGACAGAGCAAGACTCCGTCTCAAAAAAAATAATAATAAAAAAATAAAAAATAATAGTAATATTCTTTACTAGCTTTTCACATCCCTGGCCCAACTTAAGAAGCCCCTAAGTTTCCCCCTCTCCTTCTCCTGGGCAGCAGAGCACATTTCAAGAAAAATCAAATAATCACATTTACTTATGCGCTGAACATTCTTGCTACACAGCCTCAGCAAGTCAGTTTGATTTTTCCACAGTAAGTTGTTACCAACCATCTGCTGTCTTCTCAAGAGCCCATCATCATCCCAGGTCTCTTCCCTCTCAATAGACTCTTATATCACTGAAATATCTAAGCCTGTCCAAGGTGAATTCACTCAACTTCCCTACCCTCCACCAATAATTACTTCTGTATCTGTATCCATCTTTTCTTTGATGTCACATGTCTTAACCTGCCCAGCACAGTCCACTGAACTGTGGGATGGACTGAAGAAAGCATCCAAATCTAGAACTAGTGTCTCCTTGAAAACACTGCTGGTACTGGAAGAAAAGGCTGGATAGCAAGTGCTTAAAATAGTCATTAGAGTAGAATATGATATCTGAGAAGGCAACAGATTGTATAGTAATTAATTCTAGGTACAGTTTGCTTACGGGGTATTTAGTAGTAAGGGTGTTACCACAGGCTTGCAAAACACAAAGATAGCAAAAATAAACCAGCCATTCAGAAATATTATATCAGAGGGACCTGTGGAAGTTTAAGCTGAAGACTAAGGCACAGTCATCAAGTAAGAGTCCAGTAACAGGGCCCTAGTGATCAAAGGAAATTTGATCACTAGAAACAAGGAGAAATTAAAGGACCCTTTCCCTAATGAAAGGACTAGTAAGAACAAGGTAGAGTCTAAAGCAGACGTCAGTCAGTGATATGCTAATAAATGTCTAACACTTGACCCTCTGGGGGGAAAGCCCTATTATGTAGTATTTAGTAATTTCTACAGTACAAATACTCCTAACTATGGCAATTTCAATTTCAAATTATCAACATGGCATCACAGAATGTAGGATGGGGAAAAAGGTGTGTAGTAGCAACTATCATAGGTTGAGCATCCCAAATCCAAAAATCCAAAATCTGAAGTGCTCCAAAATCCAAATATTTTTTGAGCACTGACATTACAGTCAAAGACAATGTTCATTGGAGCATTTCAGATTTCAGATTTTCAGATTTGGGATACTCGACCAGTAGGTACAATGCAAATATTCCAAAATAAAAACAAAAACAAAATCCAAATCACTTCTGGTCCCAAGCACTTTGGATAAGGGATACTCAGTCTGCGTTTATCATTTTTTTTCTACCATCCAGATGCAACAGACTTAATAGTATAGATAATAGTAAAATGTGACAAAATATTTAGAAAGTGTGAAGTTTTGAGTATTTATTATCTTTAGTATAACTTCAAATAAACTGAAAATGTTAAAAAGCAAAAAGTAAAAACTGCCTTCCACATTTGAGGTACACTAAAGAAAAAACATAATTCTCTGAATCTTGCACACTCCAAAATTAATACACTCAGTTAACTGTTAACCAAAGCTAAGTTGATCTTAGATGCCAAAGGAAATATGATCACTAGAAACAAGGAGAAATTAAAGGCTTCACTATGCTACAACATTAACTTCTACTTTTACTATGTTCTCACTCATAGGTGGGAATTGAACAATGAGAACTTACGGACACAGGAAGGGGAACATCACACTCCGGGGACTGTTGTGGGGTTGGGGGAGGGGGGAGGGACAGCATTAGGAGATATACCTAATGCTAAATGACGAGTTAATGGGTGCAGCAAACCAACACGGCACATGGATACATACGTAACAAACCTGCACGTTGTGCACATGTACCCTAAAACCTAAAGTATAATAAAAAATGAAAAAAAAAAAAAAAACCACTAACACCAATGAAAAGGCTCTAAGTTGTTTAGGCCCTTTTAGAAGTGCTCTCACTAAAACACCTCAGGCTATGTACATTATTTCTTTTCTTTTCTTTTTTTTTAAATTTCAACTTTTATTTTAGATTGGGGGTACATGCACAGGTTTGTTACATGGGTATATTGCACGATACTGAGGTTTGGAATATGAATGATCCCTATCACCCAGGTAGTGAGTATAGTACCCAACAGTTTTTCAAGCCTTGCTCCCCTCCCTCCCTCCCCATTCTAGTAGGCCCCATCTTTACATCCATGAATATCCAGTGTTTAGCTTCCACCTATAAGTGAGAACATGCAGTATTTGGTTTTCTTTTCCTGGGTTAATTCACTGAGTATAATGGCCTCCAGCTGCCTCCTTGTTGCTACAAAGAACATGATTTCCCTTTGTGTGTGTGTGTGTTTTTTTTTTTCGCTGCAGAAACTTTCACACGCTGGAAACCAGAGCTCTGCAGGCTTAGCAGTATCAGGAGGGTCCATAACTTCATTTAAAGAGAGAACTGCATATCTCTATATAAGTTCATGGCAAAACATCCTGGCTCTGGAGACTACCAAACTAGCTTTCAATTTAAAAACTCACCCAGGATGCTTATTAACATTGTTAGGATTTGAATATGCTATAGCAGTTTCTGAAGCACAGAAAAACCATAATAAATACATTCCACTCTATTTCAAAAGAACAGGCCAGTATGAATATCTCAAAACAAACTGATACAAAGAACACTATAAAAAACCAATCATGTGAAAACAGTGAAAAAATTTCAGCTTCCTAATCAAATGAACAGAGGTAGCCTTAAGTGATAAAACAATGAGGTCAAAAAATATGCCTAATGTATTTGAGGAACACACACACCTCTTGTAGAGATTACCATTTAAAAATTTGGGGTTCACTCTTTTCTGAAACTGGAACGGTAACTTGTATAAAAAGAATATTCATGTTCATTCCAAAGTTTTCCATTTCCTATATTCTCCTTCCTATGAGGAATCATTCTATTAAAATCTGAACATCTGTCCCTTTCTTGGAGTAAAACTAAGAAAAGGATAAAACTCATTATAGATACTATAACCTTTATCAAATGTCTGTACTGATTCGACATGCCTAAGTTAACTTATTTTTTATTAATAAAAAAATTCAGAAATGTTTATCAAATGTTTCTAGATTTCAAAGAATGGTTGAATTTAAATGACTAGCACAAATACCAAATACCAGAAGTAAAGCCTTTGACACTAATCCAAAAATAAAATATTAAATTGCAAGTAAAAGCATAGTATGATGGCAAATTTTAGATAAATTCAATTTCAAAATAACAATAAAGCATTTGAGAAATTCTTAACAATAAAACAAGAGAATTACAAGCAATGGACAGAATTCATGCCTTAAAGAAACTATTGCTAAGATAATAGCCACAATTAATGAAAAATTCATTTCTCAAAAAAGTTGTTATAGATTTAGTCACATAATGCTATAATAAATACTGATGACAGTCAATTTTAAAATGTGCCAAATACTTTATTATGAACAAATATAATATTTCATCTTATACTGCTGAAACTGAGAGTAAATCAATTCAAACATCTAAATCTCCTCTATTTTACTCACCAATAACTGTTTTTGGTCTTTCTTGGCATCCTTGTAAGAGGAGGATCCAGACATCCAAGATGGTAATGTAGTTTACAGGTATCACACAATAAAAGAAGATGCTGATCATGGTTCTTCTTACAAATCCCACAACTTTTAATAAAGGCAGCAAGTAAAGATTTCAATAATAATTATCATAGTGAAACGCAGTTTACTTATAGCATATTTTTTAAATTATAAAATTTCATCTTGATTTAACTTAATATTTCTTCTGTTGAGATAGACAATTTCTTTCATTAACACATCTTTTTACAATGTCAGTAACTGTTAGTTCTAAATACTTTTGAGAATGTTAAAAATAGCTTGGATCTGGTATAAATTTAAATATTACTAGTGTCAAACCTTCTAAAGAATTACATATATAAGGTATTTATCCTCAACATCATATCCATTTTAATTTAAATTATTACTTAAAACCCATTTCACATTAGTTCATTTTTTTCTCTAGACACATAAATTATAGAACAAAGTAATTTTCCAATTTTCTAAAACTATAAAAAAATTACTTCACAAACAGAATGTAGTTTATTTCCTACCATTAGTTGTAAACCTTTCAAAGAGTCTTCAACATGTAGATATACTACAAGTATACGTGAGTCTCTTTTCAATATTGGATTTTGAGTTTTAAAAATACACTAATTAAATTCAAAAGTAAAAAAATTAAAAACGCACACATCAATTGATATTTATTGCAAAGATTGTGGAATTTTGTGATTGTTACTATTATTTTAGGATTTTTTGGTTTCTCAGAAATCTAACTTCTCTTATGCAAAAAGGCAATTTAACTACACCTGCGTACACAAGTACTATCACCTGAAAATCTAAAGTATATTTATATTTGGAATGTACAGAAAGCAATGATGGTTAGGTTTTTTTTTTTAAATACTCCTAGAAAATAGTCACACACACACACACACACAAAGCCAAAATAAATAAATAAATAACCAGTACCTGGTCTCAGCAAAAAAAAAAAAATCACTTAAAATATATTCTGAAACAAAAACGAATTGTAGTCATAAAAGTCAGAAGCATAGTGATATTGCCTGATGGTTCCAAATGAACCAACCGTGTTTGAAAAAGCTGGCCTGAGAATGTGCTAACACATTGTACACTAAGACAATGTGGGCTTTTCCCACACTTTGAAGAAGTTATTTGCTATTACTTGTAGAGGGAGCTCCAACAAAAAAATAGAAGGTAGTTATGGAGATTGATATTGTTGTTATTGCTACTATTTCTGAGAAAGAAATTTTGAGAAGAATATTTATGTATTTACACATGCATAACATATATGTATGCATATACATAAATATACACACACATACATACACACACACACACACACACACACACACACATAAAAACACACCAGCATCTTCTAAACTTCTCTCACTTAATATAAATTATTTGGGAAAAAGTGAGATCATAACCTATTTATTTATGGAAAGAAGTCTTGACTACAATAAAATTACTATAATGGTGAACACTCAAAATATTGAGCAAAGAAAGTAAAAAACAAAAATACTTACACAAACAACGTGATTGCAACTGAGCATCAAGAGAAAAAAGCGTAGAAACTCAAAATTAAAACTTACCTTCATTATCCACTATCTACAAAGGCAATAGATTCATTCTATGTATATATATGATACCCATCACTATCTAAAAAACAAACTCTACAATTCATTCAAGTAAAATAAAATATAAATGCCCATCGGTTATATTGTTTTAATTATTTAAGACAATAATCATAATGTTATCTAAAGGAATTTTCTAATTCCCCAAAGAGTACTGCTCATTTCCATAGAGTTTAGGTTAAAACAGCAACAAAAATCTCCTCTATCACTCAAACTGGAATGCATCTTTGATAAAATGAACTTCAAATGCACTTAAATTAAATTCTGGTATGGACATAATTCATTCTCAAATATTTGCAGGATCTTCTTTCTAATAAATATCAGTTTAAAAAAATACACAACATTATTCTATCATTATTAATTTCATTACTTGCCTATAGAGTACTGCAGGAAGAGTAGATGTCTTTTGTGTGCCTCCTTCTTTTTTACTTGGTTTTCTCTCCTTGGGTGCTCGCAAAATTGCTGGTATATTCAACTTCTATTGATTTGAACAAATGTAGTATATATTGTTTTAAGAAAGAAAGAAAAGCAACATTTTCCTCTAATTGCCACTCAAGCCAAGTAAATATAGTAGGATTGTTAGGGGGAAATCTGCTTTACCAGATTTTACATTGGCAAAAAGGATTAAAATGAGCTTTTTTCTAATAGTTATTTCCATTAGAAATCTATAATTACAGACTTTCATCAATTTTCAGTGGTACACTAAAACATAAAAATTAAACTTCTACTTCAGCTTTGAAAGACAAAGACACATATGTAGGAGGTTTAAAAAAAACAAAACACAGTACACTTGACAAAAAGAATATTGAGGCCATTTATTTTCTTCAGCACACCAGCTATATTGGTGCTCCACAGGTTAATTAGAAAAATTATCTTATTGGACCAAACTCTCCAACAAAGCAAGTGAGATTCTCTTTGGGTTTCTACTAATCTGTAGTATGCTGGCTTCTCAGACAGCAACCATCTATCAAAGTCATTTCTCAGTGGCCTGGTGGGCCCACATCTGTTCAACCAACTGAAAAAAAAGTGTCATGCAAGCAGTATAAATGAATTCTACTTCTGCTGTGTATTTTACATTTGCAAAAGGAAATTTGCAAACCTCTGTTAAAAGTCTTTTAATAAATGAAAATGTCTTTTATGGTAGATAATATTTTAAACAGGAGATTCTTATGAGAAAAAC
This sequence comes from Nomascus leucogenys, assembly GCF_006542625.1. Classification (NCBI taxonomy): domain Eukaryota; kingdom Metazoa; phylum Chordata; class Mammalia; order Primates; family Hylobatidae; genus Nomascus; species Nomascus leucogenys. The sequence goes on along the minus strand of NC_044391.1, from coordinate 32,492,838 downwards.
TTGCAAATCAAGCCAAAAGATAATACTAGCTTGGCAAATAAACTAAAGCCTTATACTCAACATTAACTCCTCTAAATATTAAGTATAAAACATAATCTTCCAAAAATCCATCAACCAACCTATTAACAGGAACAAAGGCTGATCCTCCCAGAGGCAACTACTAATTCTCACCTTTTAAAACATTCTTTAGGATACAAGCCACACACATTCTTTTCACATAAAGCATCTTCAAAGCTGGTATAGCACAGTACAAATCAGTATGTATCACTTCATAAAATATCTACACAAGCTGTGTGATGAATTTGACTCTACATAAACCTCTAGAAAAAGTATAATGAAAAATATCTGCTCGAAAAGCTCCTTCACAAATAAAACTACTTTTTAGTGAAAGGACCACAAACAGTGGGTCTCCATCATTCTTAAAAAATATAAAAAAAAAAAATTTGTAAAAAACTTAATTTATCAATTATTTACACAGTACTAAAAAAGACATTCAAAGAAATCCATCTAACAATAATTATTCAACACCAAAACCTTTAACAGACTAAAGGTGTTCATGAATAAAGTTTTTTTAATAACTACGATCACAGCTACTGTTGAAGGGGAAAAAATACATTTTAACATTAAAGTTTAAAAAACCATCTCTTATACGGCTGAAAACCAAATTAACATAAAAATGAATATCTCTAGTTTGCCTTTTTAAATTTTAAATTATACATCCAAAGAATAGAAAAAAAAAATACCGCATAAGGACAGGAAAGAAAAAAATGTGGCAAGGAATCTAAAACTGCTAAGTTAAAGAAAAGAATGTAGTAGGAAAAACTCATGCTTCAAGTCTTAAGCTTCATCACAAATGACAGGTCAATCAGTTAGAGCAAATGAAAAAATATTTTACACAAGATAGCTGTTGAAACAACCAAATTAAACTAGAGGTTCTCAGCAGGCAGCTTCCAATGCTCTAGGTGTATTTCAAGCAGAAATCATTATCCCAAAGGATTAGGCCCTGATCAAACAGAATTCTTCAGTCAAATGACAGTTGTATCAAAAATCTGTTCTCTGAAAATCATATAGGGAGCAAGAACCGAAGGAGACAGCAATTGGAAAGAAACTAACCTGCCCTGTGATTCTGCCTAGTAAAGCCCATATTCCTTGTCCTTCACTTCGAAGTTTTCCATTCAGGTTTTGTAGTTCTTCTAAAGATTCACATAGCTACAAAATAAGTCAAATTAGTAAACTTCATTAAAATATCTGACAATTTAAGAAATATCTACATTTCTATTCCATATATATATATATATATATATATTTTTTTTTTTTTTTTTTTTTTTTTTTTGAGACAGAGTCTCACTCTGTCACCAGGCTGGAGTGCAGTGACACGATCTCGGCTCACTACAACCTCCACCTCTGAGGTTCAAGCGATTCTCCTGCTGCAGTCTCCCCAGCAGGTGGGACTACAGGTGTGTACTACCACACCCAGCTAATTTTTGTATTTTTAGTAGAGACAGGGTTTCACCATGTTGGCCAGGATGGTCTCGATCTATTTTTTTTTTTTTTTTGAGATGGAGTCTCACTCTGTCGCCCAGGCTAGAGTGCAGTGGCACGATCTCGTGTCACTGCAACCACCACCTCCTGGGTTCAAGCAATTCTCCTCCCTCAGCCTCTCGAGCAGCTGGGATTACAGGTGCCCTTCACCACGCCCAGCTAACTTTTGTATTTTTAGTAGAGACAGGGTATTGCCATGTTGGCCAGGCTGGTCTCAAACTCCTGGGATGGTCTCGATCTCCTGACCTGGTGATCCACCTGCCTCAGCCTCCCAAAGTGCTGGGATTACAGGCATGAGCCACTGCGCTCAGCCTCCATATATTTTTAATATATTCAAGCCACAATACCACTGGGAGACAAGGCTATCCAATTATTCAGCAGTATTTGTTGCTGTAAGCATTTTGTTTTCTGCTGGCATTTTTACTAATAATGATAACTACGTTTATACCTTCTTTTACAGTTTGTTATATAACATCACATTCTGCTAACTAATCCTTGTGACTCTATCAAGATGTATTTCCACTATTTTCCCAATGAAAAAAACTACGGATCATAGAGTTTTTGTGAGTTGGCCAAGATCACAGAACTAGCAAGAATCCCCAAGTCCTCTGAATCTAATTCCAGGTACTCTTTTTACTACACAGTGTAGCTGATTATTGGAAACGTACTTCCTACTATTTTTTTATGACTTAAAATGTTTTCTAACAGTAAGTCAATACCCATTTTATATGTCAAGTTATACTTGGTATGACATTTTAACCACATTTTGCTTTTATATTTCTTTTTGAATCTTTTCTCATTAGGATGAAGAGGTACATGAAAATTCAAATTTGGAAACTTTTATTCCAAAAATTATAAGTCAAGGTAAATAATAATTTAAAGAAAAGTTTCTAAATTTTCTACACACTTAGAAAGTGAAGCTCTATAGCAATCTTTATTGGTTGGAAATAGAGAACAGAGTCAGGTGAGTTGGCCTCACACCAACTGACTTCATTTGTCAAGTCTGTGACTTGACTACTTGTGTGAACCTGGGCAAATTATTTAACTTCTTCAGGATTCAGTTTTCTCCCTGAAAACGGAAGCAATGATTATAACCTACACTATAAAGTTAAGCTGGGAATAAAATAATACATGTAAAGAGATCAAAATTATGCCTGGCACACAAAGTGCTCAGTAAGAGACGGTGATGATAATGAAGCTAATGAGGAGTAGGAGTTATAGGGAAGAGCCTAAGAGCTCCAGAAGAAATTAAAAATAAAACATAAAAGAAATGCCATACATTCACAAAAGAAATCATCAGTAAGATCTATCACATTATGTTGCATATTTTGTAGCTAACTTACCTTATTATATTCTACATGAAGCTTTTCTTGTTCATTCTCTAATTTATCTTTTATATTCTTTTGTTCAGCCATATTTTCCTGAATTTGAATCATGCGCATATTTCTCTCTATTTAAATGAAATATCCAATTTTACTTTAGTAGGAAGTAAAAACTGACATAGGAAGAAACTAGCTATAAAGATGATCACATTGATAAATCTACAAAGTTTAAAACTTTTAAGTATATTCACAAATAAATGAACCTAGCATTTTGTAAAAACCCACAACATATTAGGAAAATAAACATTCCTCTGTGATATATGTAGCATGGCTAATAAATTTCTAAAAATTAACAGTATATCAAACATTTTCATTAACAAATTGTTCTCAGTGAAAATGTGTAAGTATCAGTGTCTATACTGACCAAAATAATAATTCACAAAATCTGCAGTGAGAGCTGGTTGCTTATGTTTTCTCCTTCCATCCACACTAGAACTAGTATCTGAATTGTCCACTGGAAAGATATCTGTACTGATCCCCATGAGTTCTGCTTTCCGCATAAGTTTACGAATAGCTGAAGCACTGCTGGTGAGTGGTCTGGGCAATTTTTCCCTTGGAACCCAGGCCTGGGGTCTGGTAGATCGAGCTAGTTCTGCTTTGGCACGATATTGCTGAAGCCGGGCATTGATCCTTGCCTATAAAAGAAATGTATTCAAATTTTAAAAGATAATGAAATGAAACATGTTCCTTAAGATTTTTACATTGGTTTTTATTCCCATGTTCACAGAAAGATAATCAGAACTTCTTACACCAAATTATAGGTATGAATGATCCTTAAGGTATACTGTATAATTTTTGAGTTACAATAAACTATATCTGCCCCTAGTAACAACTGTCCTAACTTATAATCAGAGTTTTGAGAAACTAATTAAGCTGAAGTTTCTCTTCTTAATAACTGCTATTGTCTCCATAGGTTTAATGTATATAAAATTATATTTTAAATATAGGCAAACTGACTAAATCCTTTGAACAGACTGAAACAAGATGTAGTCAATATATTGCACTGATAGAGTAATTTCCTCACAGTCACATTTTTCAATGTGAAAATATACTTTATAAAGGACTGCTCTGTTTGACTAAATGAGGAGTACTGTATTCAGCCAAAAATTATACTCACTATTTACCTTAATCACAATCCATTTCCTAGGTAACTAACCAAACTTATTATACTTCACGTCACTGGAAACCACATATGAGATGTAAAATCCTTACATAACCTTAAAACAAAAACATACGGGTTTTGACATGAATCTCATACCTGTGCTTCTGGTGATAGTTGCTTCTCTCTCTCTTGCAAAGACATTTTACAATAGGACTGTAGAGCCAAGTAGTTTTTTCTCTTCCACTTTCTGTCTAATCTATCTGCATGTTGCTTACAATAAGCAAAGAATGGATCTGCTATATCCTATACAAAAAAAGCACAGAAAAATAGTGAACATTTGTACTCCAAAGAGTCATAAAAGACCTAACACAAAAGAATATTACTTCCTTTTCAAAGAATCTACTAGTGCTAGTTATGTCTAATAAATTACAAAAATAATTTTTGTACATAATGATAAAAATTACTTCTTTAGAAACTTGATCTTGTATGTCAACTTCAAATTACCAACAACTTTTTTCTTTAAAGGGCCTGTGGGTTTAAAGATATTGAAATCAAATATAATGTATTATTTGGGTGTACTTGTAGAGTAGCCCTTCAATATCCATGGGGGACTGGTTCCAGGACCCCCCAAGGATACCAAAATCTGTGGATGTTCAAGTGTCTTATGTTAAATGGTGTGGTATTTGCATCTAGTTTACATGCATTCTCCCACATATTTTAAGCAATCTCTACATTACTTATAATACCTAATACACAAATGTAAACGTGCAAATAGTTGTTACACTATATTGGTTTTACATTTGTATTCTTTTTTATTATGCTTTTTTTTTTCAAACATTTTCGATCTGCAGTTGGTTGAATCTAAGAATGTGTAATCCACGGATACGGAGGGCCAGCTGTATTTTTTTTAAAAGTCACTGTTTAAAACAAATAGGATTTTAATAATCTTAAGTAGAAATAATCATTAAACATTAAAGTTATGCATACATAAACTAATATTGCAAAACAACAATATTTGACTAGCCAACAAGATAAGTGTAGCATTTCTAACTGGCTAACAATGGACAGATTCTACTGAGGATAAAAATAGAATTAAGGGCCAGGGGCGGTGGCACACGCCTGTAATCCCAGCACTTTGGGAGACCGAGACAAGCAGATCACTTGAGGTTGGGAGTTCGAGACTAGCCTGGCCAACATGGCAAAACCCTGTCTCTACTAAAAGTATAAAAATTAGCCAGGCACAACAGCATGTGCCTGTAATCCCAGCTACTCAGGAGGCTGAGGTAGGAGAATTGCTTGAACACAGGAGGGAGATGTTGTAATTAACCGAGATCATGCCACTGCACTTCAGCCTGAGTGACAGAGTGAGACTCTGTCTCAAAAACAAAACAAAAAAAAAATAGAATTAAGAAATTCTAAGCCCTGTCAATAAAAAAATTTAAGTTATGCCCTTAACTCTTTCCCTAAAAACTCAAGTGGAATTACAGCTCTCTCATAGCCTAACAGTACATTTTCATTCATAAAAAGTAGTGTACAAAAAAGATTTACTCTATCAAAAACAACTTGTAAAGATGTAGTCCAAAAAAGTAATTTACAATGTAATTGCTAACAAAACAACAGGCTGTTCATTCTTTATGTCTGTCCCAAAAAGGAACAGTAAACATAGCTATTAGTTTTTCTCTAAGTTATGTCAAAAGTGTCTCTAAGTAGAGTTTTACAACCCAAAGAGAAATGACAACACTACCGAGGAGAGACATATAAGAATAGAAAGAAAAAAAAATCTAATGTGTCCTTAATATTAAAAAAAAAAAAAAGCATATGAGGCAATTCTGTAGTGTGGTATCTATAGATGTCACAGTACAGCAATGTGTATCACAGAATTTGAAGACATAAAAACCTAGATACAAATCTTGGCTCTATCATTTACTGGCTATGGGACTTCAAAAAATTGCTTAACATCTCTGGGCCTCAGTTACCACATTAGTAAAATAGGGTTTACTTATAATTACTTCATATAGCTTTAAAAATAAAATACAAAAATTTAGTTAGGAGACTACATTAACACATACAAACAGCTGCTTTCTCATGACATGCTGTAAATCTTGGTGACAGAGATGTTAAATGGAAATAAAGATTATACTGAACCTTAGCCCAAATACCCAGATCTAGATAATTATTCTGATGTTTCAAAGTAAATCTGGTTGAAATTGAGTCTTTAGAGATAGGATTCATGCTTGCATAGGTGAGTTAAGCATTTGGACCAAGACTCTGACTTAAGAAAAACATCAATACTTACTATGGCAGAAACTACTAACTGTCTTACAATATCCATTCTTCCCATTAGTACTAGAACCCTGTAAGTTTTTACTGGGCATATGGCTACCCTGCTAGAAACTATCTGATCCAGCCTCTCCACAGCTAGATGTGGCCATGTGATTAAGTTCTGGCCAATAAGTTGTACGAAATTCCCAGACCATGCCCTTGAAAGGAAGCTGCCTACTCTTAACCTCCTCTTTGCTACTTCCAATGAGGAAGAATCCAGTCAAGATGGTGATAAACCATCTTTGACTGTGTTGGAGAGTGCAATAGACTAAAGAAAGGTGAAGCAAGAAGAAAGAAGGGAACTAATCCCTGGAACCAAACTCCCCTCAGTATCCAATCAGCCTGGAATTGTATATTAGAGTGAATTCAACTTCTTCTTCATTTAAGCAACTCGTTACTTGGTTTTGTTAAACCAGTCAAAATAGTGTCCTAATTAATGCACTGGTTAACATGGAATATCCCTTCAACCTGCTTAGAGAATGCAGCTTTCAAGATCCTACTCCCAGTGGAAGACAGAAAGGGAAAAACATGTTTCTGAATATCTACCATGAAATAAGCACATGTGCTTTTGTATATACTATCTCTTTAACCTTCACCACTACCACATGAGGTGGGTTCTACCATTTTAATATCAATTTCATGGACAGAAAACTGAAAGCCAGAGAGGTTAAGTTGCCGAACCAAGACCTATGTCCAGTATGTAAGATCCATCTTCCTTAACCATTACCTGACTGTCATCAGATTCATTTAAGGAGGTTTCTAAATAGAGGCTACTAGAGCCCAACTCTGCAAATTCTGACTCAGCAGAGCTGAGGCAAGGGCCTTAAATGCAAATGCCTTGAAAAGCAGTAACAGTCAACATAAATGGGTGAAGGAGACCTAAAAGATGCCAGAAAAATATAAGACAAAAATGAATGATGAGAGGCAGTTAGTAAATGGTGGGGCCTGTGAGAACTTAGAGCCTGTGGCAAACTGGAATGCCCCATCTAAAGTCATTTAAATTCAAGGTTTTCTTTTTTAACTCTATTCCTAACAAACAAAATCCATCTATGGATTAAGTTTAGCTTGTGGTCCTCTAGATGGCATGATTTGGTCTAGAATCTTAAAATCTTTTTTTTTTTTTTTAAACAAAGTTCCCTGGGTAAAACTGACATAGCAGATCAAAGTTATATAAACTGAAAGAAGACACAACTTCAGTCTTGTACATTGAGAACCACCTGGCACTTGTAAAAACAGTGTATTTGAAGAACGTACATATGCTTTATTGGTATCTTAATAGTAAAATTGATGTGTTTACTGAAACCAGAAACATTTAAATACAATAATAACCTAATGACATATCAAACTTATCTTCTTAATTATGCACTATCAATATTCTTGTCCATCCCACCTCAGCCATATATGCTCTAACAGAATGAAATCTTGAACTTCTGGGCTCAGCAATCCTCCCACCTCAGCCTCCTGAGCAGTTAGGACTATAGGCACACACCACCACACCTGGCTAATTTTTACATTTTGTGTAGGGATGGGGTCTTGCTATGTTGCCCAGGCTCATCTCAAAATCCTCTTGAGGCCAGCCTCAAGAGATCCTCCTTGGCTTGGCCTCTCAAAGTATTGGGATTACAGGTGTGTGCCACCACACCTGGTTTTATATTGTTTCAAATATAATTTTCTACATAACACAGTACAGCATGTTCAATAGCACCAAATTATACTTTAATTACAGAAGAAACTACCATATGGCTTACCTGGACTATAAGTAACTTTAGACTACATAATGTAAAACATAGTAACATAAGTTGTAGTCAGCATAACTGAGCCTGCACAATAGCTCAGTATTTTTTTACTTATTTATTTAAAGTTTTTAGAGGTAGGGTCTCACTCTGTTCTCCAGGCTGAGTGCAGCGGTGAGAACATAGTTCAACGCAGCCTCAAACTCCCAGGTATATGTGATCCTCCCACCTCGGCCTCTCTTGTAGCTCAGACTACAGGCACCATCACATCCAGCTAATTTTTTTTTTTTTTTTTTTGTAGAGATGGGGTCCTGCTATGTTGCCCAAACGGGCCTCAAACTCCTGGCCTCAAGCAATCCTCTGGCCTTGGCCTCCCAAAGTGTTGAGATTACAGGCATGAGCCACTGCACCCAGCCCTATAGTTCAGTTTTAAAAATAAGATGTTGTGTCATAACACGGTTTTAAATATCCTTCTAATAAAGCATGTTGGTCATAACATGCTTTGACTATTCTTAATAAATCTGGAATATTCACAAAGTAGATGAAAAAGAATAGAAATTTCATATGGATTCTCACCAATGAGATAAAGGACTATGTCAGAAGGCTATACAAAGTCATAAAAAATACAGAAGGGTATACAATGTCATTAGATGAAACTGATATGTTTATTCTATTTTTCAACCTTTTTTTTAACAGCCTATATAAAACCACCATGAAAAAGTAGTAAATCCAACTTGATATAGTCTTTTGACAAGTTCCCTAGAATGTCTAAAGAGTATAAAATGGAAATAGAAGGAAAGATATGCTCACAAACATAGATCTATTTTAGTTTAAAATGTGTTTCTTAATTTTAAATGCTATTACATAAATCCTTATGTACACAAGTACAACCATCTAGAAATAGACAAGACCTTCATTTTAACAGAATGATTACTGGCAAATGCAAACTTCATTTATATTGATTCATGCAATATCCTGGGTTTTGAAACATCGTTCGGAAAACATTTAGAATTTTCTAATTCTCTGTTTATAACAAGAAAACAGTAACATATATATTTAAATATGCTTTAAATCATTTCCCCCCAAAACAACAGCACACTGAGTAAAGTAGTGAATAGGGAGAAAAGTTGCATTTTATTATTCCAGCATCCAGGGCTCCCACCTAATTAATCAAGGGACACAGCAAGGCAAGGAAGATGCCTCAGGGCTAATTCTCACATCCTAATGTATCTGTTTCCCTGTAAATTTCCTCAAATTAGCTTATAGGTAAGATATACAGACCACAGAATGTAAACTATGTAGCTTAATATTATGTTTAGTTTCATTTAATTTGCATGCCTTTAGAAGGAGATGCTCTCTCCAAATCCCATAACTCCATTACACTCCACTTTTCCAAACATGGCTGCTTCACACATTTTTGTTAATTAACTAGGTGCCATCTTGCCAAAAATGATGACATATGATGCTGTGCAAAGGAATCCAAACTACCATAGTAAAAAAGAACGCTCTCCACTGGCTCCAAAAGAACCCTACTAACTGCAAAGCTCAAAGTTTTCCAGAAGTAGACAACTAACCTTATCCTATAGATTCCCTGATCCAAGTATTTACGTAGTATTTATCTGGTCCTCTAACTCTTACCTATATTGCCCTCTTGTACTTTTGTCCACCATCCTGAGTTGTAGCTATGAGGAATCCAGACTACCTTTACCGTATAATTATAACTCTATGTCTACCTAGTAGCTGAGAAGATGCTCACTGTTCATCTAGTAGCCTTCATCAAAGTACAACTCCTTAAAATCAAGAGACTGGAACAGCCATATAAATGAAGAGATTGGAACAGCTATATGTATCAAAAACAGCTACATGTATCAAAAATACAATTCCTATAAGATCTGTTTATTCATAAAATATATCCTTCAAATTTTTTTCTACAAATTTTCTTCATCAGAGTATCTTTGCTTACTTTCTGGAAATGAAATAAATGTACTAAGATAAAATCTCAGCACAATAAACAAAATTTACCCAATAAAAGAAAAAACGTAACAAGGAGAGGCTTAGATTATTACCATAAAGCCATCATGAACATGCAATAAAAATTACTAAATAAACATTCATTACTATGTAAGCTTAAGGAATGAACTGAACCTGCTCACAATTTGTTAACATTCTTAAAAATGACTGAGGACTCTAAAGGGTTTATGTGAGTTATATTTTAGACAGTTACCATATTAAAAATTAAAACTGAAAATGTTTTGCAATATTCATTAATTTATTTTAAATAATGGGTCCATTACATAAGTATACACTTTTACTAAATACAATTCACACACACACAAAAATTGAGTGAAGAGAGTGGCACTGTTTTACCTTTTACATACTAATGTCTAGATAACTGACATTTTTAAAAAAGGTAGCTGGATTCTCAAAATTGTTTCTATATTCAGTGGGTTCTGTTATACTGTATGTAATCTCTGGAAGTCTCCACTAATACTCATGAAAGAACAGAGTTCAGAAAAGTAAATAACATTTTTATAGTGTAATGAAAATAGTTTTAAACTCAGAATACTTGAACAAATCTTAACCAGTCCCCAAAACACTGAAAACAACTGATTGTTTAATGTAAAGCCAATAAATCTGAAAGGAATATTATGGAATTAAAAGTAACAGTAAAGACATAGTAACAGAGATACTAAAGACACAGTAATGATTTTATTTAAAAAAAAAAAAATAGAGCAAGGTTACCCAAATACAGTTTCAGATTCTCATATAAAATACGATTTTTTTTTTAACTATAATTCATGGTGCTGAAATGCTGACATTTTAATGCTTTAAGACAACTTGGATTATCTTTCATTTTATCTGTCAGATCTCACTATAAAAATTTTAATGTTTTCCAAATGTCTGACTAGCTTTAAGACTGCCAAAACTCATAGACATTTAGTCTTAAAGTTTTAGAACAGTGATCTTGGCAACAACTTTAAGAATAAATGTTAAAATTTCTTTCATTATTTACACTTGTTATAGGACATAGAGTCAAAAGATATCTTGTGAATATGTTCACCAACTATGGGTTTAAATAAACCTACCTCTTCCGCTGCTGCCTCTGAAAGCAGACCTTCCTTTTGAGCACAGGTCACATGAAAATAGGCTCTGCACATCCCTGCATCACAGCTAATGCAAACCCCAGTTCTAGCAAAGCGAGGGTCTTCACAAAAGCTACACTCCTACAACAAAATAACAGAAAAATTCTCAAAGCAAACTTATTTCCAGACTAAAGACTGCATTCTCATACAAAGTGTCCACTAAATATTTAAAATGCTAAATACAAATAATGAACCAATTATGTACCAATACAAACAATAATTGTAGGTGAGCCAAGAGTTTATATGAAAAAACATAATTACCTATATGGTTCAAATAAATCAAAATTAAACTAATTTAATGATAATAAATAATAATACAAACATAATCAAAATCATTTGAGGACTTACTATGTGCCAGTCACTATTCTAAGCACTTTACATATACAGACAGTCCCCAGTTCACAACAGTTCCACTTCTAATTTTTTAACTTTACAATGTTGCAAAAACAATACACGCTCAGCAGAAACCACACTTTCAGTACCCATACAACCATTTTCAGTATAGTATTCAATAAATTACATTTATTTTCCATTTTCAGTATAGTATTCAATAAATTTATTTATTGAAATAAATTTGAAAATTTATTTTCCGTTTTCAGTATAGTATTCAATAAATTACATGAGATAGTTAACATTTTATTATAAAATAAAGTTTTGTGTCAGATGATTGTGTTCAAGTGCAGGCTAATGTAAGTGTTCCAAGCATATTAAAGGTAGGCAACACTAAGCTGTGCTCAGTAAGTTAGGTGTATTAAATTAATTACAACTTAAAATACTTTAAACTTACAATGGATTTATCAGGATGTAAACCCATCATAAGTCAAGGACTATATGTATAAATATATGTAATCATTAAACACAACTACTATGAAGAAGAGGTACTATAACTATTCCCATTTTACACATGAGGAAATTAAAGTAAAGACAAGTTAAGAAATCTGCTTGCCAAAAATAACAAAGAAAGTAAATGTAAGGCTTCAAACCAGGACAATCTTACTTTAAAGCCCACCATCAAGCTATACTAATTCTTAAACAATATAAAATTGCTTGGAAAAGGAAACAAGAGACCAGGGAAAATCCAACAAAAAATCTAGGCATTACAACCTAGAAATCATGCATGTTTTAAATATCTTTAAGACAACTAAAAGTAATTTTAGGTGAATAATCAGGTGAAATTGGTAGTGATATACAACACAGTCAATTATTTACATTCTTTCTGTATAAAAGGAGAAAACTTATAAAATCAAGGCATGAACTGTTGAAATTACCCCAAATCCTCTCAGATTTATTTTTTTTTAATTCCTTTAACTATCTCTTAAAAGAAAAGGGGGGAAATAGCTAGTCTAAAAGTTTAAACTACTCTGGTAACAGAAATCTTCATAAAAGAAAAAGATGTTAAATTATGAAAGACTAACAGTGGACAATTAAAGAATTGTTTAATGTAAGTATTCAAAGTGAACTACATAAGAAGGAAACAAATATAAGGAAAATTTAAAAATTTCAGTAGTCAAATCCTGACATTCTACTGCCTAGTTAATATAATTTCTCTAATAACAGTAGAACATAAATGGTATAATATACTGGCAAATAGCAATCTAAACATGAGATTGAGAGAGAGAGATAAAGAGAAATTAAATTATTTAAAGGATGTCCACACTGTGAACAGAGACATATTGTTTAGGATAATTATCTGGGTAATTTCATGTAATATGTTGAAATTGAGCAAGGGATTTCAGAGTGAATATAAGGAAAATATTCCTGACAGCCTTTTTAGACTATAAAACAATCTATCAAAGAAAACAGAATCTTCCTCAATTGCCTGAATCATTTAAAATGCTAGTCAACTAAGCAACTGAGAACACAGGAGAACATAATTCAGATTGAAAAATGAGTAGACAATGTGGTCTAGAAGGCTGTCCCAGTCATAATTTACAACATTGTATCTGATTTTGCAGAGAAGCCAGAGAGTACCTAATTTTCAACTCTGTTTCCCAGTGATATTTTCTTAAAGCAAAATAAGCAAGAGGAAATTAGCCTGGACCTGTTTCTGTACATAGAACCTTACACAAGGTGAAATTTAATTTAGAAAAATTCCTTGTAATAAATTAAATTTAAAAAAACAAAAAAACAAAAAACAAGCTTCAACTAACCACAACAGCCAACTAGACATCAGATAATGTAACTGGACACTTTCTACTAAATCATACCCAGATAGAAAAACAACACAGCTATAGCCAATTAAGTAATTTCCTTACTTTGGTTCCACATTCAGCCAATAAAAGCCCACTGCTCACACTATTGAAGTGGATATCTCTGAGCCTTTTCTAGTTGTAAGTGCTGCCCAATAAATACATCTCTTAATGCTCAAATAACCTCTGTTAAATTTATAAGCATACATCAGAGATAACGCAAGTTCAGCTCCAGACCACTTCAATAAAGTATCACAATAAAACAAATCACGAGAATTTTTTAGTTTCTCCGTGTATTTTCAAGTTAGGTTTACGCTATCTGTAGTCCATTAAATGTATGATAACATTGTGTATTTTTAAAATGTATGTACATTAAAAATACTTTATTGCTAAAAAATGCTAATGATCACTCGAGCCTTCAGCAAGTCATAATCTTTTTGCTGGTGAAAGATGTTGCTTTGATGTGGATGGCCACTGACTGATGGGGGTGGTGGTGGCTGCTGAAAGTTGGAGTGGCTGTGACAATTTCTCTTCTTTTTTTTCTTTTTTTTTTTTGATGGAGTCTAGCTCTGTCACCCAGGCTGGACTGCAGTGGTGCAATCTCGGCTCACTGCAACCTCCACCTTCTGGGTTCAAGTGATTCTCCTGCCTCAGCTTCCTGAGTAGCTGGGGTTACAGGCACGTGCCACCACGCCCAGCTAATTTTTGTATTTTTAGTAGATACAGGGTTTTGCCATGAACTCCTGACCTCAGATGACCAGCCCAACTTGGCCTCCCAAAGTGTCAGGATTACAGGCGTGAGCCACCACACCCAGCCTGGCAATTTCTTCCTTTTTTTCTTTTTCTTTTTTTTTTTTTGAGACGGAGTCTCGCTCTGTCGCCTAGGCTGGAGGGCAATGGCGCAATCTCGGCTCGCTGCAAGCTCTGCCTCCCGGGTTCACGCCTTCTCCGGCCTCAGACTCCCGAGTAGCTGGGACTACAGGCACCTGCCACCATGCCCGGCTAATTTTTTCTATTTTTTTAATAGAGACAGGGTTTCACCATGTTAGCCAGGATGGTCTCGATCTCCTGACCTTGTGATCCGCCCACCTCAGCCTCACAAAGTGCTGGGATTACAGGTGTGAGCCACCGTGCCCGGCTGGCAATTTCTTAAAACAACAATGAAGTTTGCTGCATAGATTCATCCTTCCTTTTATGAAAGATTTCTCTGTGGCACATGATGCTGACAGCATTTTACCCATGGTAGAACTTCCTTCAAAATTGGAGTCAATCCTCTCAAACCCTCTTGCTGCTTAATCAATCAAGTTTATGTAATATCCTAAGTCTTTTGTTGTAATTTTAACAATGTTCATAGCATCTTCACCAGGAGTAGATTCCCACTCAAGAAATCACTTTCTTCACTCATCCATGAGAGGTAACTCCTCATCTGTTCAAATTTTTATCATGAGATTGCAGCAATCCAGTCACCTCTGGCTACACTTCTAATTCCAGTTATCTTGTTATTTCTGCCACATCTGCAGTGACTTCCTCCACTGAAGTCTTCAACCCCTTCAAAGTTATCCATGAAGGCTGCAATCAACTTCTTCCAACCTCCTGTTAATATGGATATTTTGACCTCCTCCCATGAATCATAAATATTTTTAATGACATTTAGAAAAGTGACTCCTTTCTAGAAGGTTTTCAATTTACTTTGCCCAGATCCATCAGAGGAATCACTATGTATGGCAGCTATAGCCTTATGAAATGTATTTCTTAAATAATAAGACTTTAAAGTCAAAATGACTCCTTGATCCATGGGCTTCAGAATGGCTGTTGCGACAGCAGGCAGGAAAACACATTAATCTCCTTGTACTTCATCAGAGCTCTTGGGTGACCAGGTGCACTGTCGATAAGCAGTAATCTTTTGAAAGGAATCTTTTTTTCTGAGCAGTAAGTCTCAATAAGGGGCTTAAAATATCCAGTAAACCATGCTGTACACAGATGTACTGTACACAGATGTGCTGTGCACAGGCTTTGTTGTTCCATTTACAGAGCACAGGCAGAGTAGATTTAACGTAATTCTTAAGGGCTCTAGGATTTTCACAATAGTAAAGGAGCACTGGCTTCAGCTTAAAGTCACCAGCTGCATTCACCTCTAAACAAGAGAGACAGCCTGCCCTTAGAAGCCAGACAGTGACTTCTCCTCTCTAGCTATGGTAAGTCCTAGATGGCATCTTCTTCCAATACAAGACTGTTTCACCTATATTGAAAATCTTTGTTGAATGTACGAATCTTCATCATTTGTCTTAGCTAAATCTTCTGAATAATTTGCTGCAGCTTCTCCATCAGTACCTGCTGCATCTTCTTCATCTTTTATATTATGGAGATGGCTTCTTTCCTTAAACCTCATGAACCAACCTCTGCTATCTTTCAACCTTTCTTCTGCAGCTTCCTCACCTCTCTCAGCCTTCACAATATTGAACAGTTAGGGTCATGCTCTGGATGAGGTTTTGGCTTAAGGGAATGCTGTGGCTGCTATGATCTATCCCTACTATTAAAATTTTCTCCATTATCAGCAATAAGGCTGCTTCACTCTCTTATCATTCACGTGTTTGCTGGAGTAGCACTTTTAATTTCCTTCAAGAGCTTTTCCTTTGCACTGACATATTGGCTATTTGGCAGAAGAGGCCCAGCTTTTGGCCTACCTAGGCTTTCGACATGCCTTCCTCACTAAGCTTAATCATTTCTAGCTTTTAATTTAAAGTGACAGATGTATGACTCTTCCTTTCACTTGAACACTCAGAGGCCACTGCAGAATTATTAATTGGCCAAATTTCTTTTTCTTTTTTTTTTGAGATGGAGTCTCACTCTGTCGCCCAGACTGGAGTGCCGTGGCGTGGCACAATCTCAGCTCACTGCAACCTCTGCCTCCTGGATTCAAGCGATTCTCCTGCCTCAGCCTCCTGAGTAGCTGGGATTACAGGCACGCGCCACCACGCCCAGCTAATTTTTTGTATTTTTAGTAGAGATGAGGTTTCGCCATGTTGGCCAGGCTGGTCTCGAACTCCTAACCTCAGGTGATCTGCCCACCTTGGCCTCCCAAAGTGCTGGGATAACAGGCGTGAGCCACTGCATCCAGCCCTAATTGGCCAAATTTCAATTTCACTGTGTCTCAGCGAACAGAGGTCCCAACCAAGTCAGGGAGAAAGATAGGGGAACACTAGGTTGGTGAAGCAGTCAGAACACATATAACATATATCAATTAAGTTCACCATCTATTAAGGGCATGTTAACGGCACCCCAAAACCATTACAATAACAGCATCAAAGATCACTTCTAATATTCTTTTTCATAATTTTGACAAATTCCACTTCAAAAGTAAAGTCAGAAATAAGGCTTATATTTGATCCAACTAATTGTAAATAAGGTTTTGGTCTATGTATTAGGCATTGTGAACAGTACCGGGGAAATGGTAGTAGTACCAATTATCATTTTACCTCATACGTTATTCTAAATTAAGAATGTATAGAAGAATTTATACATTATTGGCCTTCTGGGAAAACTACTATCAAGAATAAATGATTTAGTGCTAAATAGAATGATTCCTAGTAAGCATTTCTGCAGTCAACATAATACAAATAAAAAGTCGTGTAAACTAACAAGTAAAACCTTTCTCTTTCAAGCAATCAAAAATGCTTTGTGTCTCACCTTGGCACCATATTTGGAATAGTTCATTTCCGTTAGTGTTACTGGTCGTAATTTGTCAATATCTCCAAAGGCTACTCCAGGAACATACAGGGCACAAACAATATGAACCCATCTAAGAAGAGAAGATACGATTTTGCTATCAAATCTTTTAATAAAATTCCCACACACAAAACAAATATATAAAACACCTGCCATCTGAAAATACTACCAAGAGAATTCTGTAATCAAATGTTAAAATCTCCCAATCTCAGGCACATCATTAAAAAATATAAAACACCTACAGAATAACAGTTACAAAAAAGGGGACTGAAATTACTTTTCCAGCAGCTTAGCCAAAACTGAGAGCTAACAACTATAATTGCCTTTCACTTAAAATTCACTCACTGTACTTTGCACTTATCTATTCTTAAATATTTGCATAAAACTACTATTCAAATGAAACAAAACATCATTTTCATATGCAAGGAAAGGTAGTCACATTCATTCTTTCAAGCCCTTTGAGAATTAAGGATACTAATTTAATAACTGTGAATTTACTCTGCAGTAATTAGGTAAAATTTCTCTTTCTTGTTACTCATTTCCAAAAGCTGCTGGGGTAATAATCTTTAAGCACATATTTTACAATTTTTGTATACAGTTTAACTTCCTTTCCAGGTTAAAACTGCTGGGAAAAGGTACAGAATAAGCAATTCACATTTTTATTCATCTTACCTGTTTACCATACAACCTATATACTAAAATTTATATGCCCCAAATATAAATATTTATTAAAGTTTGAATGATGCTATAAGACTAAAACAAAGAATGCTCAGAGTTTCAGTACACTGAAAAAAATTGCAGCTGTTTCTAATTTCATTTTTTAAAAACTGCTCTGAACCATTTTTAATATATTAGGCACTCTTTCTGCTTGCTTACAACAAAACAAAATGTGGGATCACTGACTTTGAAATTTAAACAGTAGATCTTATCACTTTTGTAAGAAAGAGGGTAACAGCAGCAAATCTGTATTAACCCTGTGAATATATTAACAACAAATTCTGCTTTATCACAACTTAAGAGGCTATGCATGCTACATGGTTCTGGTTTTTGTGGTGCATTATGAGTTTTAAAGGACTAAGACCAAAAATTATTCTCTGGAGGCACTGGGAAAAATAGTTCTAAATCTTTTTTTAAAATTTTCTTTTTTATTGGGGAAAAAATCCAAGGTTTTGAGATTTTCTTGATAGAACGTTTTAATCCAACCTCCCAAATACATCCTGTGGAGTTCAATATAAAGATACACATCTTCAACAAGCAGCTGCTTTCTCAATTTAATTTGTTCAGTTTTTTCATGCTCCACTGATGTATTAAATGTCGCTATACTCTGTAGGAGTTTATCTTTGATAAACCTAACAGCTGGCTGCTTGCTTCATACTGACCTTCTTAAAATGTAGTACACAAGTACTACTGATTTAAACTGCCATTTCAATGTGACTGGCATACAAGTGTATCATTTCTCCCAACCACTCATGTGAGGAAACCAACTTGAGTCCTCATTAAAATACCTATCAAAGTCAACGAAAATCATGGCCAAGACAATTATGGTCCCTTTTAATACCAGCTGTAAATAGTTTCTTGTTCATTTGTTTAGATGCACCTTATTTATAACTTTGTGATTCAGACAAATCTACAAATTAAAAAAATAATCTTCCTTGTTACTTTACCATTAATTTTGCTTGGAGCTATTATGACAGATGTTGACTGGGGAAAGGAACAGGAAATAAGCATTACATAAAACCACCAAAACACAGAGTAAGAATTGTCACCCTAGCACAAACTATTTACAGATTATTTTAAATTCATATATTTTAATAAAGCAGACTAAGTAGAATGATACTTCTCAAAAGACTCATTAAGAATGAAAACTATATTAATCAATAAAATTGGAGTTTGAAGTGCTCTGTATCAGTAATGCCTTTACAGCATGTAAAACAAATTCACGTCAAGTATGTTATTTTCATTCCTTCATTCAGTAATCAATTATAAGTGTCTACTAGGCACACAGCACCATAAAGGTAGTTTGGAAGTTATAAAGATGTATGTGAAGTGCTTACAGCAGAGTGTGGCTCACTGTCTTCACTCAAGAAATGTTAACTACAAGGAAAAAAAAAGCCTAAAAGCTTCTGTTGAGTAGGAGGTTGTTCATTTACATATGAAGAATCGGTTTCAGAAAGATTAACTGATTTTCAAATATAACAAGTCTAGCAAGGGACAGAACTAAGACTTACTAAGTCTAGAATTTTAAAGAAAAAAAAAAGAAAGAAGTGGTCGGGCACAGTGGCTCATGCCTGTAATCCCAGCACTTTGGGAGGCAGAGGTAGGAGGATCACTTAAGCTCAGGAGTTTGAGACCAGCCTGCGCAACATGGTGAAACCCCATCACTACAAAAAATACAAAATTTAGCCAGGTGTCGTGGCATGCCCCTGTAGTCCCAGCTACTTAGGAGGCTGAGGTAGGAGGACTGCTTGAGCCTAGGAGGCAGGGGTTTACAATGAGCTGAGATCATGCCACTGCACTCCAGTCAGGGTGACAAAGCCAGACGTTGTCTCAAGAAAAAAAGAAAAAATTGGCCAGGTACAGTAATCCTAACATTTTGGAAGGCTGAGGTGGGAGGACTGCTTGAGCCCAGGAGTTCAAGACCAGCCTGGGCAACAGGTTGAAACCTCGTCTCTACAGAAAAATACAAACATTAGCCTGGTGTGGTGGTGCACACCTATAACCTGCACTACTCAGGAGGCTTCAGTGGGAGGATCACCTGAGCCCAGGAGGCAGAGGTTGCAGTGAGCCAATATCGTGCCACTGCACTTTAGCCTGGGCAACAGAGCCAGACCCTGTCTGACGGGAAAAAAAAAAAAGAAAGAACTGAGACACAAAGATTTCAATGCTGCCTTTTATTGCAACATAAAGCTTATTTTTAAAAATTAAGGAATTTAGTTCAAAGCCATATTTCATTTCACAACAGCTCGGAGGACACCCAACAAAGGACATAAAGAAGAAGAGTATGACAAATACTAATGGAAACACAACATACCAAAATCTATGGGATACAGCAAAAGCCCTACTAAGAGGGAGGTTTATAGCTATTAAGTGCCTACATCAAAAGAGAAAAAACTTCAAATAAACAATCCAATGATGCATCTTAAAGAACTAGGAAAGCAAGAGCAAACCAAACCCAAAATTAGTAGAATAATTAATAAAGATCAGAGCAGAAATAAACAAAATTGAAATAAAAAATATACAAAAGATCAATGAAACAAAATGTTGGTATTTTGAAAAGGTAAACAAAACTGACAAACCTTTAGCCAGGCTGAGGAAAAAAGAGAGAAGATACAAGTAAATAAAATTGGAAATAAAAAAGGAGACATTATAACTGATATTGCAGAAATCCAAAGGATCATTAGCAGCTGCTATGAGCAACTATATGCCAATAAATTAGAAAATCTAAAAGAAATGGATAAACTCCTAGACACATACAACCTACCAAGATTGAACCATGAAGAAATCCAAAGCCTGTACAGACCAAAAACAAGTAACGAGATTGAAGTAATAAAGTCTCCCAGTAAAGAAAAGCCTGGGACTGCTTGACCTGATGGCTTTGCTGCTGAATTTTACCAAACACTTAAAGAACTAATACCAATCTTACTCAAACTATTCCAAAAAATAGAGGAAGAGGGAATATTTCCAAACTCATTCTACCAGGCCAGTGTTACTCTAATACCAAAACCAGCCAAAGGCACATCAAAAAAAGAAAACTACAGGCCAGTATCTCTGATGAACACTGACGCAAAGATCGTCAACAAAATACCAGCAAACCGAATTTAACAATACATTAGAAAGATCATTATGACCAAGCAGGACTTATCCCTGGGATACGAGGATGGTTCAACATAAGCAAATCAATCAACATGATACATCACATCAACAGAATGAAGGATAAAAACCATATGATCATTTCAACTGATGCTGAAAAAGCATTTAATAAAATTCAACATCCCTTTATCATAAAAACTCCCCAAAAACAGGGGATAGAAAGACATACCTCAACATGATAAATGCGATATATGACAGACCCACAGCTAGTATCATACTGAATGGGAAAAACCGTAAGCTTTTCCTCTAAGATCTAGACCACGACAAGGATGCCCACTGTCACCACCGTTATTCAACATAGTACTGGAAGCCCTAGCTTCCAGCAATCAGACAACAGAAAGATAAAAAGGGCATCCAAATTGGAAAGAAAGAAGTGAAATTATTCTTGTGTGCAGATAATATAATGCTGTATTTGGAAAAACCTAAAGACTCTATAAGAAAACTATTAGAACCGATAAATTCAGTAAAGTTGCAAAAGACAAAAGCAACATACAAAAATCAGAAGCATGTCTATATGACAACAGTGAATAATCTGAAAAAGAAATTTTAAAAGTAATGGCATTTACAATGGCCACACATAAGATTAAATACCTAGGAATTAACTTAAACAAAGAAGTAAAAGATTTCTGTAATAACAACTATAAAACACTGATGAAAGAAATTGAAGAAGACACCAAAAAATGGAAAAATATTCCATGTTCATGAACTGGAAGAATCGATATTGTTAAAATGCCCACACTACCCAAAGCAATATACAGATTCAATGCAATCCCTATCAAAACACCAATGACATTCTTCACAGAAATAGAAAAAACAATCCTAAAATGTATACGGAACCACAAAAGACCCAGAAGAGACAAAGCTATCCTAAGCAAAAAAGAGTCATACTACCTGACTTCAAATTATACCACAAACCTATAGTAACCAAAACAGCATGGTACTATCATAAAACAAATACACAGAACAAAGGAATAGAATAGAAAATTCAGAAACAAATCCACACACCTAAGTGAACTTAGTTCAACAAAGGTGCCAGGAACATATATATGGGAAAAGACAGTTTCTTCAATAAATGATGCTGGAAAAACTGGACATCCATATGCAGAAGAAGGAAACTAGACCCCATCTCTTGCCATATACAAAAATCAAACCAGAATGGATTAAAGACTTAAATCTAAGACCTCAAACTACGAAAATACTACAAGAAAACATTGGGGAAAATCTCCAGGACATTGCTCTGGGTAAAATTTCTTGAGCGAAACTCCACAAGCACAATCAACCAAAGCAAAAATAGATAAAAGATATCATACCAGGTTTTTTAAAAAGCAGGATCACAACAAGCTGGGCAAAGGATACATCATCAAACTGAAGAGACAACCCACGGAATGGGAGAAAATATTTGCAAATTACCCAACAAGGGATAAATAACCAGAATATAAAAAGAGTTCAAATAACTCTAAACGAAAAAAATCTAATAATCTGATTATAGACAAAAGATTTGAATAGACATTTCTCAAAAGAAGACATAAAAAGAAGCTCATATACTAAAACACGCATATGAAAAGGGACTCAAAATTCTTGATCGTCAGAGAAATGCAAATCAAAACTATCATGAAATATCATCTCACACCAGTTAAAATAGCTTATATCCAAAAGACAGGCAATAACAAAGGTTGGCAAGGATGTGGAGAAAAGGGAACCCTTATACACTGTTGCACAATATGTAAATTAGTACAACCATGATGAAGAAAACTTTGGAGGTTCCTAAAAATTGAGCTGCCATATAATCCAGCAATCGCACTGTTGAGTATACATCCAAAAGAAAGGAAATCTGTATATTAAGGAGATATCTGCACTCCTATATTTGTCGCAGCACTGTTTACAATAGCTAAGATTTGGAAGCAACGTAAGTTTCCATCAACAGATGAATCCGATAAAGAAAATGTGGTACACAATACACAATCGTTTACTAAGCCATAAAAAAGAATGAGAGCCAGTCATTTGCAACAACTTGGGTGGAACTACAGATCATTATGTTAGGTGAAATAAGCCAGGCACAGCAAGACAAACATCACATGTTCTCACTTATTTGTGGGATCTAAAAATCAAACAACTGAACTCATGGACACAGACAAGAGAAGGATGGTTACTAGACGTTGGGAAGGATAGTGCAGGGAAAGGGTGAAATGGTGGGGGGAGGTGGGAGATGGTTAATGAGCTGAAAAAGTGGAAAGACTAAGACCTACTGTTTAATAGCACAATAGGGTGACTACAGTCAAGAAAAACTAAATTGTACACTTAAAAATAACTTAAAGAGGGTAACTGGATTGTTTGTAACTCAAAAGATAAGTGTTTGAAAAATGGATACCCCATTCTCCATGATGTGCTTATTTCACATTGCATGCCTATATCAAAACATCTCATGTACCCCATGAATATATATATCTATATGTACCCACAAATAGTAAAAACATAAATAAAAAATAAAAAAGGAGAGCATGCCTAAAAATTTCCCACAGTCAGGTTTACAAGTCTTACTCTCCATAAGATATAAAATAAAAATTTAATGACAAGAACGTACTGGTTTTCTTACATTAAATCACATCATTTTCTATGTAGAACTTGTGGCTCCCATCAAGAATAGAAGGAAAAAAGTCTAATTAAACTCATGTGATAGTGAACTTCAAAACCTTTTTTATTCTTTATATACAATATTCTTTCTTTTTCCGTTTTCCATTTGAAGCTCATATACTAAAAGGCTTGTCGAATTTTCTTGGCTTTTTATACCTTTAATCAAACTAGTATTACGTCCTTGGAAATATTGTGAAGGCCTATAATTTCCAGTACAGCCTACAGGCGAGTGTAGACATTAGCACAAGTAAAGTGTTCAAATAGTATATAAAAGAATTTTTGCCAGATTGCACCATCACAGGAGGTGTCTACTTATGTAACGTCCACAGTATCCAAAAAAATATCCCTCGGTAAACCTAAATGGTAAAGAGGCCTCAGTTTTCTTCATTCACAAACAACTTTTGCCAGTTGTTTTGTCTATTATGATAGCATGAAGTAACCACTACTTGACAGTGTCCTAACAGAACTTTTAAATTATTAACAAGAAAAACAGTAAAATAAATTCTCTTCCCTAAAAGGAAGTTCTGTCTTTCCAAAACTGCCTTACTTATTCACCACAATTTATCACCAAAAATTTCAATTCTCAGGACTGGAAGAGTTACCAAAAAAAAAAAAAAAAATCTATGCATGAGCTAATACTCCATGATTACCTAAAATAAGTAGAGTAATAATGGTAATGAGAAAGCACTAGTAGTAGCAGTAATGGCAGTAGTAAGAGTAAGGAGACATTTACTGACCACTTATTATGTTACAGAAACTGCTAATTGTTTCTCATGGATCATCTCATTTAGTCTGCTCAACACTGCTAAGGAAACTGAGGCATAAAAAGGTTACATCACTTGCCTAAAATTATAGCTATTAAAAAAAAAAAGACCAGAATCCAAAAATAGACAGTCCAACTTGAAGGTGCACATTGAATGCTTACTAAACTCCCTAATACTAGGCCACTGTCAGGCCCAACTTAGAGTAATGCCTATGCCTAAGATACAGACCACAGATTCATGTCAGTACCTCAAATCATTTGTTACATACTTTATTTTTGGATAGATGATAAGGAAGGAGAGGTAAGATTCTTTAGTCATTTGTCCTGAACATCAACACATGGGGTTCTCCAAGATTCAATGGTAGATTCTACGCTATCCCAGCAATCTTGTATGGCAATATTTCTCAAGGATCAGTCCACCAATTGAGGTAAAAATGATAAAAATAAGAGAAGATTTGTTTTACTTTACTAAAGTAAAATTCATTAAATTTAAAAGCCTATCCTTTATTTTAGGACATAATGTACCCTAGTTTTTTTTATGTTAAAATATGGGAAATGATGGTGATAATTTATATAGGTTGCTTTGTTGTTAATCTTGTTTTTAATATAAAGCATGTTTAATAAAATACTAAAATATCCTTATGTGACAAAATAAAAATTTAAGTACTCCCACTCTTATATTGGAGAGGAAGAGGCAGAGCGTGATCTCCACAAAATACAAAAGGTTGAAAATTACTCTTAATTTTAGTCACCAACCCTAGATGGTAGTCTCCTGTAAAAAAAAAAAACATGAAAGATGGCAACACCATTATGATGACAAGTGCTCAAATGTGTTAACAAACATGAGTGTGAATGTAGTAAAAAGAACACAGGTCTTTGTGCCACTTATTGATTTAATTGCCTCTCATGTATGCTTCGATACCTACTCTGCAATACTGGACAGAATTTCTTCAGCATTTCTTCTCAGAGTGAGCATGGCACTAAGCTCAATGGTAGAGGGAGCTATAAACTCAATGGCAGGAGGTCTCGTAGAAGGGAGAGGCTTTTCAGCAGGGATGGGTGGAGTACTTCCTCCTGTGCTCTGCCCCAGCCATATACACAGTCCCTCAGTGACCTCACAGCCCTGGCCCAACACAAAGATCATTTTTCCATGGCCCTCTCAACACAGATAGCATACTCTCCAGGTTTCAAACCAGTGCCCCAGTTCTCCCTGCAGACTGTACCCAACCACCTACTTGCCACAAACTGAAGACAAAATTTGGCCTAGGCTATAACCAGCATACTTCTCTCCATCCAGTAGGGTTTAACTATAATTTCTCCAACAAAGCCTCTACCCCATCCTAGGGTAGGAGGTCATCATTCCAATTTTGTCATTCTTTGGATAATCTCCCTCAGCCCCAGAGCATCCTTTAGAGTTTTTTTATACCTTATAGTGATTCTTTTATCACAGCTTAATAATTCTTTATACTAAACTTCTCCTTTTTAAGTCACTGTATTAAGTTCTATCTCCTGATATAAAGTTATACAGACCTAGGTTCAAAATTGACCATTCACCAGTTTGTGGTCTTGAACTAATAAGTTATTTAAATAATCTGAGCCCTGGGTACTATACACCTATAAAATGAGAAACTTTACCACCTGCCTCATCATAGGGTCAATTATTAAGATTAAGTAAGATTATGGATGTAATGGCAAATGCAGGTACTCAATAAATGGTCTTTCCTCTCACCCTTCTCCATCTGTATCCCACTGGTCATTTATTCTATGCCAAGAAGATACAAAGAAGCAATCAAATGAAAGTGTGTAACCTGGATAATCATAAACAGAAGAACAGGGAAGTCAAAGGCAGATACATTGTAAAGCAAACATATGAACCAACATAATTAGGACATTAACCTTCCAGCATCTGTCTCCTTGAAAATTCCATCCTGATTAGGACACAGTTCACAGCTAGGAGAAACACCACATTTACAGGCATCGCAAAACCAAGGTTCAGTGGAGTTTTCAGAAGCTGAACTCATAATAGAGTCACTCTCTCCATCAACTCCATAACAACCTAAAAAAAACAAAAACACTATGATTAAATAGGGTTTATTTTGTTAAAGTCACATAAAATCACAAAAGAAAAAGAACAGCAAAGGGAAGGGATGAGGAAAAAGATATGAAACACCAGTGATTTATAAGAAATGTATTAAAATACAGAAATAAACTCATTTTATATACTTTTTCACCTCATGTAGTATACACAATGAAATAAATGACATTTTAAAAATAGTTTTAGTCCTACTGTAAAAGCATTAAAGGTGGGAAAACAATAAATTTTTAATTTAAAAAATATAAAAATTAGGCCGGGTGCAGTGGCTCATGCCTATATTCCCAGCACTTTGGGAGGCCGAGGTGGGCAGATCACCTGAGGTCAGGAGTTCGAGACCAGCCTGGCCAACACGGTGAAACTTCATCTCTACTAAAAACACAAAAATTATCCAGGTGTGGTGGCAGGCGTCCAGAATCCCAGCTACTCAAGAAGCTGAGGCAGGAGAATCGCTTGAACCCAGGAGGCAAAGGTTGCAGTGAGCCAAGATTGTGCCACTGCACTCCAGCCTGGGTGCCAAGAGCAAAATTCCATCTCATAAAAAATTAAAATATAAAATATAAAAAATACAAGTTGTCATTAAAGAATTTAGATTAACTATTGATTGGTAAATACTTATTGAGGTCCCTTTGTACCAGATACTAATATATATATATAAAAGACCAAACTCATGCAAAACAAACATACAAACAAAAAAGTCTTTGATCTAATTTTGGAGGTGGCAGCTTATAATACAAACAGGTATAATACAATTGTAAAAGCAAAGTTATGCACCTAAAGCTATAGAACAGTTTGAAAAGTTCAGAGTAATAATGTTAGACAGACTGAGTTCCATGCACAACTGAGCCAGTCTCTAACTCTATGATGTATTTAATCTGTTTAAAAATTTTAAATTAGGCCGGGCGCGGTGGCTCACGCTTGTAATCCCAGCACTTTGGGAGGCCGAGGCGGGCGGATCACGAGGTCAGGAGATCGAGACCACGATGAAACCCCGTCTCTACTAAAAATACAAAAAAATTAGCCAGGCGTGGTGGCGGGCGCCTGTAGTCCCAGCTACTCGGAGAGGCTGAGGCAGGAGAATGGCGTGAACCCGGGAGGCGGGGCTTGCAGTGAGCCGAGATCGCGCCACTGCACTCCAGCCTGGGTGACAGAGCGAGACTCCGTCTCAAAAAAAAAAAAAATTTATATTATTCTGTCTTCTGTGAAAATTTGTCTATAACTGAAATGGATGAAAACAATATGTCATTCTCTTTTTTCCTCTTATCACTCACAAAACTCAATATTCTGAGAGGAGTTCATTATATTATTTAGGCAGCTAATGTAATAAAAATCCTTAAAGATTCTCATGAACACACCCAACAAACAAGATAATTGGCAATGTTCTTTACATTTTAGAGTCGGACATGTCATACTTCAATTCAATTGCCCTCCAATTATCAAAAGCAAAGTTTCCTTACATACATCTCTGGAATTACAAGTTACAGCTGACAATGGAACAACACAGGTTTGAACTGGTCAGGTGCAATTATATGCAGATTTCTTTCAACACAACACAGTGTGAAAATACCCTTGTGGGATACAAAACTCACATATACAAAGCATCAACTTTTCATAAACCCAAGTTCCCCAGGTCCGACTGTGGGACTTGAATATGTGCTAATTTTGGTATCCAGGGGTCCTGGAAACAATCCCCTAGGTATACTGAGGGGTGACTGTATATTTAAAGTTACTATTTAGGCTTCCAGATCTGCCTAAAATTTTTATAAAGTCAAAGTATTTTCCCTGATTTTGAGTTTAAAAGAGTAGATTATTTATCAAAGCTGCAATAAGAAATTCAGGCAGGACTTCATTGACAATATCTTGGTAAATCAGGCTTTGATCATTAAAATTCCTACAACTCAATTTTGTCTATGAACTCAGCATTGATGAGGCTGTCAGTACCTTAGAAACCAACAAAATCTGCTAGTAAGCAATGTCACATCCATAATCATAAATAACTTTCTCAGCATCAAGATGCGTAGAAGTTTGTATTATTACCACCAAAGTATAATAAACATGGAATCTGATAAATGGAAATTGAAAAGTTCTGAGAGAGTATTTCATTCAGACTGTAAAAATCATGCTGAACTACTTACTGATAACCAACAATGAAGTACATTTCTCTACTGATGATAGTCATGACTCCTAAATAGATTTCTTTTTCCCAAATGGTAATGGACACACACTAACTTATCAAATTTCCCTTCCTCTAAAAACGAAGGCACTGCCCTAATGTAAAACATCCTTCAAAGAAACAATTTAAAGCATATATAATAATGAATACATTGCAACTTAATTCTTCTCCTGAAGTATCACCTTTAGGTTTGGGCATTTCTCCAGTCTCCTAAGACACATTTATTACATCCCAAGATAGGTCATTTCTAAAGATAAAATAGCAACCATCCCAACATCCTTTTGACCAGGTTTATTCTAAGAGGGTAGGTCTTGGTGCCAAGTTCTAAGAGGCACCCAAAGTAACCCCCAATAAACTGATGACATTAAATAAGCCACAATGAGAAACATTTGACATGATCATCTCCTAAAAGACTTCACCATATGGGTAAGTTTATATATATCCAATGTAAGATCATGTGATTATTTGAACTGGTAAACACTAACCAGACAACCAGGAGCCTAAATTGGAGAGTGAACTCTCACAACCATCCAAGAAATTCAAACTAAAATAAATAAATAACTACAGTATATAAATGAATGAATACTGAGTTAAACAAATCACCCATGAGAAAGGAAAATAGCCATATACAATTAGTAAATAATTTCAAATTACCAACATTAATTAACTAGACGGCATTACATGTCAGTGGTTACATGTAAGTATTTCATTAAAACACTACTTACCTAATATAGATCATAATTAAAATAGCCTAATAGTAAGCAAAAAACTAAAAAGTTGGTTTGCAGCTATGACTTACACAAGCTGCTTCAAGTAACTGTTTAATTGTTATCCTTAGGCTATTCAAAGGTTTTCTAACAGTGAATTTTAATAAAATCTGAAAGTCAGCCAAGGCTTGTAGTTCATGTCTGCAATCCCAATGCTTTGGGAGGCTGAGGCAGGATGATCACTTGAGCCCAGGAGTTTCAGATCAGCCTGGGCAACATAGTGAGGCCCTGTCTCTACAAAAAATACAAAAACGAGTTTAGCCAAGCATGGTGGCACACACCATAGTCTCAGCTGCTAGAAAGGCTGAGGTGGGAGAATCACTTGAGCCTGGGATGTAGAGGGTGCCAGTGAACCAGCCTGGGCAACAGAGCAAAAGCTCGTCTCAAGTAAGTATATACATTTTTTCAGATTATGCATGTGTGTGTGTGTATATATATATATATATATATATGGATTTCATATATACTATGTTAACAGTTATGTTAAATATAGTTAATATTAATAGTTATAAACTATATAATTAATTTCATTTAATTAATATTTTTAATTAATATACTTTAATACATAATTATATGTATCATATATACACACACAATCTGAAAGTCATATAAAATGTCAAAGAAAAGATTTAAAAGAGTTAGACTATAACACACAAGCAAAGGAATCAAAATTCATTAATTTATTTAATGTCATTAAATTGTGGTTGGCAATCATCACCTTCATCACCTTGTCTAGATATACATTATTTTAAATGCACTATCATAAAATTAAAAGGAAATATAATTTTCTTCTTGGGATCAGTTTTATTTCCAATAAAAGAACAAAACATTATATTCAAAGAAAAATCACAAAATGAAGCAATATCATCAATATGTTTTCTCAATGTGCTATGCAATACCACATGGGAAAAAAATATATATTTTCTTTACAAAATAATGTTCCTTTGAAACAAATTCAAACTAGATAAAATCTGCATTCACACAAGTAGGCAATTACCAAGAGAATAAAGCCCTTAAGGAGCTATTCAATTTATTAACTTCATTCAGCCAAATCAAGGTAAATCACAGCAGTTCACTTTTTTAGAACGAAGACAATTTTCAATTATATTTTTAAAGAATATTCCACACACATAGCAAACGTGCACATTTGCACAGAGTTTTAAACCTTCTACAAACAATCTTAGGAATGATCTGAAATCCATTCCCAGGAAATTCTTCCTTTGTAATCTGGAAGAATGGTGGTGTGCAGGCTCAAAGAACAACCAGCACATGTGTACGTATTTTTTCTTCAGCTTCACTGTCCCTGAAAAATGATCCATACTGTGTCATTATCTTTATAGAGTTCTTGCCACTTTTACCTGCCACTTATCCCATATTTCTGTCATACCTGTTGGGTTTACTGAGCTCTAGACCAAAGTTCTAGCACTGTATATCTACTCCAATTCATTTTAATTAGTGACTAAATACGTTCTAAAATCTTTCTCTCTTCCATATAAAACATGAGTATGGGAAAAATATTTTCTATTTCATATGGGTAAACAAAATAAACAATGTATAAACACATAAAACTCATTTCATATGTGCTCAATGTGTTTCCAATGGGTAATACAGAAGACATGTTTCTATGGCCATTTAATTAGGATCAATCTTTGACTAATATATGCAATGTACACAACTCATATTTAAGAAAATAAAAATATGTGTTTACAATTGCTCTGAGTTGTACAAAGGTATGGATAATTCAAATCAGTGGAAATGTTCCCCATTCAGCTTTTCACACAGGGGCCAGTGGACTTTCAGTCTTCCACCTTCTAGCTGTGTAACTTTGAACAAATCAAATCTCTGAAGCGTAGTTATTTCATCTGCAGTATGTGTTTAATAATACCTATCCTAATTATATTTCAGTATACATAAAACAGGTATATAAAAGTTGCCATTTAAAAACTTAAAACACTCTTTCTGTACTTAATATATCATTAGACTTTTGACTACGAAACTCATCAATAAAAAACATTTTTTTTTTTTTTTTTGAGGCGGAGTCTCGCTCTGTCACCCAGGCTGGAGTACAGTGGCACGATCTCGGCTCACTGCAAGGTCCACCTCCCAGGTTCAAGCCATTCTCCTGCCTCAGCCTCCCAAGTAGCTGGGACTACAGGCGCCCGCCACCACACCCGGCTAATTTTTTTGTATTTTTAGTAGAGACGGGGTTTCACCATGTTAGTCAGGATGGTCTCAATCTCCTGACCTTGTGATCCACCCACCTCGGCCTCCCAAAGTGCTGGGATTACAGGCGTGAGCCACCGCGCCCGGCTAAAAAAGATTTTAAAATGAGTAATATTGTTTACGAGACAGACAGTACCTACAACATGCATAATACCTGTCAGAACTATATCCTAAAGCATTGGTCCCCAACCTTTTTGGCACCAAGGACTGGTTTTGTGGAAAACAATTTTTCCATGGATGGGACAGGGGGATTATTTTGGATGAAACTGTTGCACCTCAGATCATAAGGCATCACATTCTCAGAAGAAGTATGAAACCTAGATCCCTCATATGTGCAGTTCACAATAGTGTTCGCGCTTCCAGGAGAATCCAATGCTGCCACTGATCCGACAGGAGCTGGAGCTCAGGCAATAATGCTCCCTCACCAGCTGCTCACCCACTGCTGTGAGGCCCAGTTCCTAACAGGCCAAAGACCAGTACCACCTGGTTGGGGACCCCTCTCCTAAAGCACAAAAGAAGTAAAGTGCCAAATGGTTATAACTTGAACATATTCTACTATCCAGTAAACACTCCTAAGGATATCTTTTTGCATACACGAAAAAACAAAAATGGCCTTGAGCTAGGGTAACAGTAAACTGAAAAACAAATAGGGGGAAGCATCTCTTAGTAAGCCTTATCTCATTTAATGAATAGCAACTAAACCTGAGGGCAACCGCTGGTAAGTACACTACCTAACTTCCGTCAAGTACTAACATATACCTGACATTTTCCTTCAGACACACTACAATCAGGATATCAGGATAAGTGACATCACGGTCAGAGGTA
Source organism: Nomascus leucogenys (assembly GCF_006542625.1). NCBI lineage: Eukaryota > Metazoa > Chordata > Mammalia > Primates > Hylobatidae > Nomascus > Nomascus leucogenys. The sequence goes on along the minus strand of NC_044391.1, from coordinate 32,460,355 downwards.
CCCTAACATTAGAAGAGCTTCCCACAAAGATATTTATACTAAGTGACACACTGCAGCCCTCAAATTTCAAAAAGAAAAGAGATTTAGATGAAGTGAGCACTCTGAAAAGTAATTACAGTAAACAATTATAAATTCAATAAGCGAAATTTGGCATACTATCTTTTAGCAAAATCTCAACTTAAAAATCTTTATGCAATTACTTGAGAATAAGCATATTTCTCAAAAAAAAGAAGATGAAAGAAATGCAACAAAATACTATGGCTGTCAGGATATTAGGACAATTAGAAATGTTTTTTTCTTCTCTCTGTTCTATATTTTCCACATTTTAATTAATATTCATGTATTATGATGGGCAAATAGCTTTCTCTAAATAAAGTATTCATGAAGTTCATATTTAACCATGAGATGTTTTTTAAAAATTGCATGGCTGAATTACAATATGGAAGTCTATCACTGTAAGCACCCGTATTTAAAAACAAAAGACTCCAGTAACACTAGCTACTTATTACACTTTTTAAAATGTCCCTTTCTGTGGATTGAGTTTTGGATAAAAATTCATTTTGAAACTTAAAAACTAGTCCCAAAAGAGTTAACGGAAAAAAAAATCTACAGGTGTTAACTGTACAGAAAATTGTAAACAATAAAAAAAATCACAAAGTTAAAGGATATAGAACAGGATGGAAAACATAAAAAATATTTGCAAGGATGGAAAATATTTGCAACACATATAACAGACAAAGAACATTAAAAAAAGAATCCCAACAAGTCAATGAGAAAAAGACAAAGAGAACCTAATAACTAAGCTTTTCTTTTCTTTTTCTTTTTTTTTTTTTTTTTTGTGAGACGGAGTTTTGCTCTTGTTACCCAGTCTGGAGTGCAATGGCGCGATCTCGGCTCACTGCAACCTCTGCCTCCTGGGTTCAAGCCCTCCTGGGTTCAAGCGATTCTCCTGCCTCAGCCTCCCGAGTACCTGGGATTACAGATGCCCACCACCACACCTGGGAAATTTTTTGTATTTTTAGTAGAGAAGGGAGTTTCACCACGTTAGCCAGGCTGGTCTCAAACTCCTGACCTCAGGTGATCCACATGCCTCGGCCTCCCAACGTGCTGGGATTATAGGCATGAGCCACCACGCCAGGACAAGAAATGACTACGCTTTTTACAAGATGGCGCCGAAAGCGAAGGAAGCTCCTGTCCCTCCTAAAGATGAAGCCAAACCGAAGGCTTTGAAGGCCAAGAAGGCAGTGTTGAAAGGTGTCCACAGCCACCAAAAAAAGATCTGCCCGTCACCCACCTTCCAGCAGCCCAAGACACTGAGACTCCGGAGGCAGCCCAGATATCCTCAGAAGAGCGCCCCCAGGAGAAACAAGCTTGACTACTATACTATCATCAAGTTTCTGCTGACCACTGAGTCTGCCATGAAGAAGATAGAAGACAACAACATGCTTGTGTTCACTGTGGAAGTTAAAGCCAACAAGCACCAGATCAAACAGGCTGTGAAGGAGCTCTGACATTGATGTGGCCAAGGTGTCAACACCCTAATTCGGCCTGATGGAGAAAAGAAGGCATATGTTCGACTGGCTCCTGATTACAATGCTTTGAATGTTGCCAACAAAATTGGGATAATCTAAACTGAGTCCAGCTGGCTAATTCTAAATATATGTGTATGTTTTCACCAGAAAAAAAAGAAATGACTAAGAAAATGACAGGTAAGTAACAGAAAACAAAATGTGGCAAATGGCCACAAGATACCACACTTCATTCTTAATAAGGTGAATGCACATTGTAATAAAGAGATTATATCCAAAAGAATAAAAGAAAATTCACAAATATGCAATGTTATCAAGCAGTTTGTGCATTGTTGGTAATTAGTACAGTCTTTTTGGTAGTCAATCTGGAAATGGTTTTTAGAAGTTTAAATACACTTATCTTTTGACTCAGAAATTTTACTTCCCTGTAATCCCAGCACTTTGGGAGGCCGAGGTGGGCAGATCACGAGGTCAGGAGATCGAGACCATCCTGGCCAACATGGTGAAACCCCATCTCTACTCAAAATACAAAAATTAGCCGGGTGAGGTGGTGCATGCCTGTAGTCCCAGCTACTCAGGAGGCTGAGGCGGGAGAATCGCTTGAACCCAGGAGGCAGAGGTTGCAGTGAGCCGAGATCTCGCCTTTGCACTCCAGCCTGGCAACAGAACAAGACTCCGTCTCAAAAAAAAAAAAAAAAAGGAAGAATTTTTACTTCTAGGCATCTATCCCACAGAAATTATTACATATATATACATGGCACATGTTTCTCAGCACAATATATAAGTGAAAAACTTCAAACAAAAAAATAAGTACATTATGGTTGAGCCATTCTATGTATCATTAAAAAGAATGAAATATCCCATATACACTGACATGAGAAGAATTACAGAATTAGCAGACGAGTGAAACAAAGCAAGTTATAGAAAAATATCTTTGGGATTTATCCAATTTATTTAGAGGTGGAGAGAGAAAAGTGGTGGACAGAACAGAGAAAGAGTGAGAGAGAGAGAGAGAGGTGTTTGTGTATACACAAGGGCCTGCTTAAAGGACTCTCACTGGTCAAACTTAGACAATGTAATAAGTATCAGAAACAGCAATCAGTTAATAGATTATAACATATAAGCTCACAGTAATACTGAAAAGGAAAAAAAGGGGAAGAGAATTTCTTTACACAGTAAATGCTTCCTAATAAATGTAGGAGGAATTAGAATTAGAATTAGCAAATGTCCATCTTGCAGCCCACATATGTAATCAGTGTAATTGTAATCAGTGACTTTGACAAGGATGCTAAAACTATTAAGCGGAAAGTTGCTAGAGAATGGCATATTAACAGAGTCTAAAAGTTATTACCCCAAAGATTTCTCATTAATTACAAATAGAAAAAAAAAACCTTTAAAATTAAGAGGTTTGTGGTTGACACCACTTAAACTATATCACCAGTAATGCAATAAGTTGACATTATACATTTTTTTTTTTTTTTGAGATGGAATCTCGCTCTGTTGCCCAGGCTGGAGTGCAGTGGCACAATCTTGGCTTACTGTACCCTCCGCCTCCCAGGTTCAAGCCATTCTCATGCCTCAGCCTCCCAACTAGCTGGGATTACAGGCTAATTTTTGTATTTTTAGTAGAGGCAGGATTTCACCATGTTGGCCACGCTGGTCTCAAACTCCTGACTTCAAGTGATCCACCCACCTTGGCCTCCCAAAGTGCTGGGATTACAGGCATGAGCCACCGTACCCAGCCACATTATACATCTTTTGATGTGATATAATGGGAAATAAACACCAGCACAATACTCGTACAAAAAAAAAATTTAAACTGAATCTAATCACAAGAAAACAATCAGATATATCCAGACTGAGATATTCAATATGACATTATAAAAAATAAGATTCTTCAATATGTCAATATCATGAACACCACAAAAGGGCAGAAAAATTGTTCTAGATTAATGGAGACTAAAGAGATATAACACAAGTGCAACTCATGGCACCTGAACGGATCCTGTGGGGTGTGGAGAAACCATAGTGACAATAGAGGTATAGAGATTATAAGAAGAGTGTGCATATTATTGGCTATTAAATTAAAAATATATATTTGTGTATATGTATAAGCAAGCAAAAAAAAAAAAAAAAAAAAAAAAGCCTGGAAGAACAAACACTGAAATTTTAAGCATATTTACCTCTAGGTGATATGATTATGAGAGATGTTTTCTTTTTCTTTTCTCTTTTTTTTTTTTTTTTTGAGACAAAGTCTTCCTCTGTAGCCCATACTGGAATGCAGTGGTGCAATCTTGGTTCACTGCAGCCTTGAACTCCCTGGCTCAAGCAATCCTCTGCCTCAGCCCCTCAAGTAGTTGGGACTACAGGCACAAGCCACCACACCTGGCTGATTTTTCTATTTTTTGTAGAGACAGGGTTTCACCACATTGCCCAGGCTGGTCTCAAACTCCTGAGCTCAAGCGATCCACCCACCTCAGCCTCCCAGAGTGCTGGGATTACAAGCGTGAGCCACTAAGCCCAACTGGGAGATGTTTTCTTAGCTTATTTCTGATGTTTTCCACAATGGACATATATCTACATAATAAAATAAAGTTTAAAAACCCCTGGTACACAAGGTACGACAGATGGGGTAGATGCATACCAAATTTTTAACAGTGATTCCCTATGCAAAGAGAAGTCGAGTTAAGACAGACAGCATAACTATTTTTACATATCTACTCATATATTACTTATAATTAAGAAAAAATATTTTAATGAATTAAGATTTTTCAAGGTAATAAACTTGTACTGTGTATGGGATTTATGCTAAATGTAAATTTTAGCTGTTCTTATCACAAAAACAAAAAAATGGGTAATTTCTACAGAAGGATGGACTTGGTAAACTTTTTAAAAATTGCATAATTATGTGGGATGATGGATATGTTCATTTCCTTCACTACAGTAACCTTTATACTATCTATATGTATCCCATAACAACACATTGTATACCTTAAATATACACAATAAAATCTTTAAAAATAAAATTAAAAATAAGATTTTTCAAATCTCTGAATAACAGGAAGACAAATGGTAAACACTGGCTTAACGCCTATGTATTTAGGTTATATTTGTGGAACAAGAGGAATCTGAGTAAAAGGAAAAGCATATATGAAAGCCTCCAAACACTGGAGAAAAAGACAAGTCATTCAAATGGTCAGGGTATGGGATCTCAGAGAGTCTTGCTATTAGTGTGAACTTTATTTTTAAGGGACTGATTTTAAGCAGAAAATAATATGAACAGATATGCACCAGCACTTTGGGAGGCCAAGGTGGGCAGACCACGAGGTCAGGAGATCAAGACCATCCTGGCCAACAGGGTGAAACCCCATCTCTACTAAAAATACAAAAATTAGCTGGGTGTGGTGGCACATGCCTGTAGTCCCAGCTACTTGGGAGGCTGAGGCAGGAGAATCCCTTGAACCCAGGAGGCGGAAATTACAGTGAGCCGAGATCATGCCACTGCACTCCAGCCTGGTGACAGAGCGAGACTCCGTCTCAAAAAAAAAAAAAAGAAAAATCACCCTGAAGACAGGAGAAGAGCTGGAGCAAGAGGCGGCACATCTGTTTAGCATATACTACCCAAGCTTCCATCTGCATTGACCCTCAACCTTCTATTGGTGCTCACACCATTACTTTTTGTCATCAGCATTTCATTTTTGCCTCTTCTTTCCTGTGCTTGCCCTAACCATTATTAAGAGGAATAAAAAGTCTTAATTTTTGTCCGGGCACGGTGGCTCATACCTGTAATCCCAGCACTCTGGGAGGCAGAGGCGGGTGGATCACCAGAGGTGTGGGAGTTCAAGACCAGCCTGACCAACATGGAGAAATCCCGTCTCTAATAAAAATACAAAAAATTAGCTGGGCGTGGTGGCGCATGCCTGTAGTCCCAGCTACTCTGGGAGGCTAAGACAGGAGAATTGCCTAAACCCAGGAGGTGGAGGTTGCAGTGAGTCGAGATTGCTCCATTGCACTCCAGCCTGGGTAACAAGCGCAAAACTCCGTCTCAAAAATAAATAAATAAATAAAATAAAAAGTCTTAATTTTTAGAAACCTCACTGTCAACCTGATACTTGCCTTATACCAGGAACCATACTTCATTCTACATTGCTCTGGCTCCTCCCTTGACCTATACCTGTGGCTGTCTAAGCTCCAGCATGACATCATCCACACTGTAGAGTTCCTTTTATCCCCCCATTTTTACTTTCTTCTAAACCAATGTCTCTCAAAGGATGATCCTCCCCATCTCCTGCATGAGGAATCTCGAGGCACCTTTTAAAATTATACATATTAGGGGAGGATGAGGCAGGAGAATCACTTGAACTCAGGAGGTAGAGGTTGCAGGGAGCCGAAATTGCGCCACTGCACTCCAGCCTGGGCGACAGAGTGAGACTCTGTCTCAAAACAAACAAACAAGCAAAAAAAAAAAAAAAACACAAACAGAAATAAGGAGTAATTTCCTAAACTAGAGCATAAAGAAACTCTCCAAAAAAAGCCTACAGCTAACATCATACTTAACAATGAGAAACTAGAAGCTTGCCCACAAAGATGAGGTATGAGGCAAGGATGTTCTCTGTCACTACTGCTTTCAACATCAGGTAATAAGACAAGAAAGGGAAATAAAAATATACACACTGGAAAGAAAGAAATAAAACTGTCTTTGCTTTCAGATGACATGACTGTCTAAGTAGAAAATCTGGAAGAGTATCCAAAAATTTCCTGGAACTAAAAAGCAATTATAGCAAGACTGCAGCATACAAAGTTAATATACAAAAGCCAAATGCTTTCTTATGAAAGCAATGAACAAGTAGACTTGAAATTAAAAACAAAATTCCATTTACATTAACACCCCCAAAAAAATAAAACACTTAGATATAAACCTAACAAAATATTGCCAAGATCTCTATGAAGAAAACTACAAAACTCTGATGAAAGAAATCAAAGAACTAAATAAATAAATATTTATTATGTTCATGAACAAAAAACCTTAATATTGTCAGGATGTCATTTCTTCCCAACTTGATCTATAGATTCAATAAAATCCCAATCAAAATTCCAGGATGTAATTTTGTAGATATTGCAAACTGACTCTAAAGTTTATATGGAGAGGCAAAAAACCCAGAAGAGCTAACATAATATTGAAGGAAAAAAAACAAGTCAAAGGAGTAACACTACTCAACTTCAAGACTTACTATGAAGCTGCAGTAATCAAGACAGTGTGGTATTAATCAAAGAATAGACAAATAGGTCAGTTGATGAACAAACTGAGCCCAGAAAAAGACCCAAATAAATATAGTCAACTGATCTTTGACAAAGGAGCAAAGGCAATATAAGGGAGCACAGACAGCTTTTTTAACAAATGGTGATAGAAAAACTGAACATACACATGCAAAATAATGAATTCCGAGACAGACCTTATACTTGTAACAAAAATTAATTCAGACTCAAATGTGAAATGCAAAATTATAAAAATTTTAAAATTTTTAATAAAGAAAATTTATAATTAAAAATTATAAAACTAGAAAATAACATGGGAGAAAATCTAGATAACCTCAGGCACAGTAATGACTTTTTAGATACAAGACCAAAAGCATAATAAACAAAAGAAATAATTTATAAGTTGGACTCCATTAAAATGTAAAACTTCTGCTCTGTGAGGGATACCTTCAAGAGAATAAAAAGAGAAGCTACAGACTGGGAGAAAATATTTGCAAAAGACCTATCTGATAAAGAACTGTTATCCAAAATATACAAGGAACTCTTAAAACTTAAAAATAAGAAAACAACTCAATTTTTTAAAATGGGCAAAAGATCTGAATAGACACCTCATCCAAGAAGATATACAAAAGGCAAATAAGGGTGGGTGTGGTGGCTCACGCCTGTAATCCCAGCACTTTGGGAGGCCAAGGCAGGCAGATCACTTGAGGTCCGGAGTTTGAGACCAGCCTGGCCAACATGGCGAAACCCCGTCTCTACTAAAAATAAAAAATTAGTCAGGTGTAGTGGTGTGTGCCTGTAATCCCAGCTACACAGGAAGCTGAGGCATGAGAATCGCAGGAACCTGGGAGACAGAGGTTGCAGTGAGCCAAGATCACGCCACTGCACGCCAGCCAGAACAACAGAGCAAGACTCCATCTCAAAAAAAAAAAAACAAAAGGCAAATAAGCATATGAAAAGATACTCCACATCATACAACAGAAAGTCCAATTATACAACATACAAAATCAATCATACAACAGAAACTCCAAAATTAAAAAGGGAAATGGGAAATTATTTAAACTAGAGGATGAAAGTAGTAGCACAATTAAAGTCAAAACGTATTTTTGACCTTTTTGCATCTTTACTTGGAACATACATAAAGTTCACAGAATTCCAACTACTACCAACAAATTAATTATACAACATAATGATTCACCTAAAGTGGTCAAAGACTATTCAGCTTCCCTATTTATGCATCAATTTCCCTCTCCTTCTCTAATTTTCTTCCTTCTCTGTAACAAAAATAGGTCTCCAATTCTTTTTTTTTTAATTTTTTATTATTATACTTTAGGTTTTAGGGTACATGTGCACAATGTGCAGGTTTGTTACATATGTATCCATGTGCCATGCTGGTGTGCTGCACCCATTAACTCGTCATTTAGCATTAGGTATATCTCCTAATGCGGTCCCTCTCCCCTCCCCCCACCCCACAACAGTCCCCAGAGTGTGATGTTCCCCTTCCTGTGTACATGAGTTCTCATTGTTCAGTTCCCACCTATGAGTGAGAACATGCAGTGTTTGGTTTTTTGTCCTTGCGATAGTTTACTGAGAATGATGTTTTCCAGTTTCATCCATGTCCCTACAAAGGACATGAATTCATCATTTTTTATGGCTGCACAGTATTCCATGGTGTATATGTGCCACATTTTCTTAATCTAGTCTATCGTTGTTGGACATTTGGGTTGGTTCCAACTCTTTGCTATTGTGAATAGTGCTGCAATAAACATACGTGTGCATGTGTCTTTATAGAAGCATGATTTATAGTCCTTTGGGTATATACCCAGTAATGGGATGGCTGGGTCAAATGGTATTTCTAGTTCTAGATCCCTGAGGAATCGCCACACTGACTTCCACAATGGTTGAACTAGTTTACAGTCCCACCAACAGTGTAAAAGTGTTCCTATTTCTCCACGTCCTCTCCAGCAACTGTTGTTTCCTGACATTTTAATGACGGCCATTCTAACTGGTGTGAGATGGTATCTCACTGTGGTTTTGATCCTAAGACAAAAGAACAAAGCTGGAGGCATCATGCTACCTGACTTCAAACTACACTACAAGGCTACACAGTAACCAAAACAGCATGGTACTGGTACCACAACAGAGACATAGATCAATGGAACAGAACAGAGTCCTCAGAAATGATGCCACATATATACAACTATCTGATCTTTGACAAACCTGACAAAAACAAGAAATGGGGAAAGGATTCCCTATTTAATAAATGGTGCTGGGAAAACTGGCTAGCCATATGTAGAAAGCTGAAACTGGATCCCTTCCTTACACCTTATACAAAAATTAATTCAAGATGGATTAAAGACTTACATGTTAGACCTAAAACCATTAAAATCCTACAAGAAAACCTAGGCAATACCATTCAAGACATAGGCGTGGGCAAGGACTTCATGTCTAAAACACCAAAAGCAATGGCAACAAAAGCCAAAATTGACAAATGGGATCTAATTAAACTAAAGAGCTTCTGCACAGCAAAAGAAACTACCATCAGAGTGAACAGGCAACCTACAGAATGGGAGAAAATTTTTGCAATCTACTCATCTGACAAAGGGCTAATATCCAGAATCTACAATGAACTCAAACAAATTTACAAGAAAAAAACAAACAACCCCATCAAAAAGTGGGCGAAGGACGTGAACAGACACTTCTCAAAAGAAGACATTTATGCAGCTAAAAAACACATGAAAAAATAGGTCTCCAATTCTAATGAATTAGTTTTAGGAATTAAATGAGTTATCATTAGCAAAGTCCCAAAAATATTTATAACTTGGACTGCCATCAAAGCCGTTAAATCAATTACACAAGAAGAGTTGTTAACATGACTTTATATAGACACAACATCCTGTTGACTTAACTGGCATTACCACTCAGCTTGATCATCTCATTTGTCTGCCTTGATTCAGACTTTTTAAATGCTTCTGAAAATCAAAGCTACTTTGGAAAGAAGGTAGATTTTCCAGTACTGAGGCTATTCATCTGAAGCAGGGGTCCTATAACTTTTAATAGCTGTAAGCATGTCAGTGGAACTAATGTTGTGCCCTTACAGAAATCTATGTTTATCTGAACAATGAATATACTGGGAAAGAACTCATCCTAAGTTAAGAGTCCAAGGAGCAAAACATGACTCAAAAACAACAGAACAGAGAGCGAGGTTCATTTTGAAATGTACATGGAACTAGTCCCCAGTGGACTCAAGCTTGTGTCCTAAAATAAAAGCTATAGTAAAAGAGTTGCTTTACTATTATAGATGTGAGACATTGAGACCACAAGGCATCAGCAGCCCAAATATCAGCAACAAGAGACAGTACCCTCAAAGCAGATGAAGAACTATATATTCAAATATATAGTTAGGGACTAGGCAACTAACAAAAATGAGTAAGTGGTTTGAGAGAGGACTGTAGTGAACTGGAGACCACAGGCCTTACTAGCAGGGGGCAGCCTTATTCAGCTCCAGCAGATTGTGCTAGAAGAAAGTGAAAACTAATGCAAGGGCACACATATGCCTTTAATGCCTTTAGGCGCAGCTACTCAGGAAGCTGAAACAAGAAGATTGTTTGAGCCCAGGAGTTTGAGGCAAGCCTGGGACACTCCATCACTTAAAAACAACGACAATAACAGCAAAAAACCCTAGTGCCGCCAGAACTTTGCAAAAGCTTGAAATCCTAAATGTGTAAGATTTCCCAATGTCTAAATGTTAGCAACCAATTCAATTACTTAAAACTACTGTGCTGGCCTAAAAAAATACATCCATAGTCAATGACCACAATCTAAGAAGTAGACCTAAGAATGACTTAAGAAGTAGAGATGGTACTCAGCATTATAATGAAACAAAGAAAAATAGAGATAGTGCCCTCAACATCATAAGAGAATTACCAAAACTAACAGAACTCATCATGACTGTATCACACATCAGCAATGACATTCATGGATATAGGCAGCAGTAACATGTTTGTGATCATCAGTGATCAATGTAACAAACACTGCCAAAGTAGCTGCTACTCCTGAGTTAACATATTCTTTACCTACTCCCAGGAATCTGAACCACACCTGGAGAAGAAAAATACACATACATACAACCATGTTTACTTTTCTCAGTAACAGTATTTATTACCACTAATATCATATTCATATGAATATTTATATTAATGAGCCCTTTATATTCATTACCACTAATATCAAGTGGTCTTATTGTTATGTATGTGTGTCTATGTGTGTGTGTGTGTGTGTGTGTATACATATACATTTTAGGTGTATATTTCCTTATTCAGTTTATTTTCCCAAATAAATTTACACAACTCTGCCTCCCCAAATCTCTAACTCCCCACTGTCCCCACTCTCTGCTAATGGCTTTGCCTCCTATTTCACTGAGAAAACAAGAAACATTTTAAAAATAACTTACACATGCTCCAACTACCACATCTAACAACCTACCTACATCTGGACCCATATATACTTTTTTCCCTAATTACTATGGTTACTCTTATCTACTCAATCTCTCTACTTGGTACTGGATCTCATCCCCTCTAATCTTGCACTCAAAACCTTTGTTCCAGCAATTGTTCCCCCTTCTTTTCCTTACTATTTTCCTTATATCACCAATTCTCTCTTTCCACTGGGTCACTTCCATCAGCACACAACATACTATATAATCTCTGCACATGTGGTAGGTAGCCTCTAAGATAGCCCTTAATAATCAGTGCCTCCTGGTATTGACACTCTTAGAATGTCCCCACCTACATCTGACTAGGGTTGGCTTGTGTGAACAGCAGAATATGGCAAAAATCGTTGTATGCACTACCAATATTAGATTATAAAATATACTAGCACTCTGATACAACTGTTTCCATCTCTTTCTCTCTTTGATCACTTACTCTGAAGCCAGCTGCCCTTGATGAAGACGTTCATGCAGCTTATGAGGGAGGTCCATGCAGTAGGAAACTGAGGTCACTAGCCAACAGCCATCAAAGAACTGAAGCCTACCAACAACTATTTGACTTAGCTTAGAAGTAAATCCTCCAGGCCCAGCCAAACCTTAAAATGACTACAGCCCAGGCTATGGCTTTGACCTGCAACTTCATGAGAGACTCTAAGCCAGAACAACCCAAACAACTGCTCCCAGATTCTTAACCCTTAGAAATCATGTGAAATAATAAATGTTTGTTCTTTTAAGCTGCTATGTTTTGGGATAATTTGTTCCACAGCAGCAGATAATTAATACAGCATCTAAAATAAGAAGGGAAAAAACCCTCCCTCAATTTCACATCCCTTTTCCCATCTCCTGCCTTCTCTATATAAAAACTCATCATAGGAATTGCATTTGGTCACTTTTTGCACTTTCCCTTCTTTTATTCTCACTTCGAACTCTCTCAGGTCAAGATGGCCAATGACCCTCATGTTACTAAATTCAGTGATATATTTTCAGTTATAATGTGTTTTTGCTCTGCTTGAAGATATTAAACTCTACTATAGAGAAACAAAATGAGATCAATAAAACTTATATGTGTATGTATAGATAAAAAGTAAGTAAAGCATGTATGCATTAAATACAGACAGAAAGGGATAGAAGGATCAAGATGTATCTAATATTTTTCAGGCAAATATGCAAAAGGCACCAAAGAGTCAGAATACATTAAATATATATGCAACACTTAGAACTCAATATTCATGAGGCCTTAATTTGGCCACCCATTGGTGATACCTACTCTGTCCACTAACAAATACAAATAAAACCTATGGCTGTTGGGTAGATTAACTGGAGAGCTAACGCCATGACCAGGCATACTTGTTCCTGTATCTTCCTGACAGTGTGTGTATCTTTGGCCCAGGGCACCTACCTTGTGGGCTCTGGTTCTCACAACCACAGCATTAGCAAAGAAGGTTGATAAGCCAAAACATATAAACACTATGTACCCCAGGATTTATTTAGGTAGTGTGGTCCTTCTATCCTACTTAAACCCCTGCCTAAAAGTGTTAACTTATCCTCTATCTTTCCCCTTGCTTCTGTGTATATTTATTTAATGAATCATGTGATATAAACATTTTATCAATTAGTTTTTTTTTCAATAACCTCTGGGATAGCTTGCCTGGTGGTGTACTTGAAGTCCAGCACTGACTTAGGGTGATTTCCCACTCTTAAAAACATTATTTGACACATTTACTGACTTTCTCTTTTTGAAACAGTTTTCTCTGGGTCATCACCCATGGTTCTCATATCTCACTGGCCATGTGTTCCGCATCTCCTCTAAAGTACTAGGATGACTTTGTTACAAGCATTTGGTCTTACATCTTTGCATAACATCTTCAGGCTGATAAGTCCCAAATTTAAATTTCTAGTCCTAACATCTTACATAAACACAGTTTAAAACCAAACTTTTACTATCTATCTCAAAACCAATTCCTCTCTTAGATAATTGCAATGGTCTCCTAAATATTTTCCTAGTTTCCCACCTTAGATTCACTTCAGTCTACTCCCAACCCAACAGTCTGAGTGATCCTTCCAAAACATGAATCAAACCATATTAATCCTCTGCTCAAAAGCCATGTTATGGCTTCCCATATCCATCATAATGAGAGGTGACAGCGTGCTGGCAGCCCTCATAGCTGTTGCTCGCTCTTGGCGCCTCCTCAGCCTCGGCACCCACTCTGGCCGCACTTGAGGAGCCCTTCACAGCCTGCAGCTGCACTGTGGGAGCCCCTCTCTGGGCTGGCCGAGGCTGGAGCCGGCTCCCTCAGCTTGTGGGGAGGTGTGGAGGGAGAGGCACGGGCGGGAACCGGGGCTGCACAAGGCACTTGCGGGCCACCGTGAGTTCCGGGTGGGCATGGGCTTGGCGGGCACCGCCAGCCCCGGGCAGTGAGGGGCTTAGCACCCAGGCCAGCAGCTGCGGAGGGTGCACTGGGTCCCCCAGCAGTGCTGGCCCACCAGCGCTGCTCTCAAATTCTCGCCAGGCCTCAGGTGCCTCCCCGCGGGGCAGGGCTTGGGACCTGCAGCCCACCATGCCTGAGCCTCCCCGCCCCGCCGTGGGCTCCTGCGCGGCCTGAGCCTCCCTGACAATCGCTGCCCCCTGCTCTGTGGCGCAGTCCCATTGACCACCCAAGGGCTGAGGAATGCAGGCACATGGTGCAGGACTGGTGGGCAGCTCCACCTGTGGCCCTGGTGCAGGATCCACTAGGTGAAGCCAGCTGGGCTCCTGAGTCTAGTGGGGACTTGAAGAACCTTTATGGCTAGCTAACAGATTGTAAATACACCAATCAGCATTCTGTGTCTAGCTCAAGGTTTGTAAATACACCAATCAGCACTCTGTGTCTAGTGCAAGGTTTGTAAATGCACCAATCAGCACTCTGTATCTAGCTAATCTGGTGGGAACATGGAGAACCTTTATGTCTAGCTAAGGGATTATAAATACACCAATCAGCACTCTGTGTCTAGCGCAAGGTTTGTAAATGCACCAATCAGCACTCTGTATCTAGCTAATCTGGTGGGAACATGGAGAACCTTTATGTCTAGCTAAGGGATTATAAATACACCAATCAGCACTCTGTGTCTAGCGCAAGGTTTGTAAATGCACCAATCAGCACTCTGTATCTAGCTAATCTGGTGGGGACTTGGAGAACACTTATGTCTAGCTAAGGGATTGTAAATACACCAATCAGCACTCTGTGTCTAGCTCAAGGTTTGTAAACACACCAATCAGCACCCTGTGTCTAGCTCAAGGTTTGTAAATGCACCAATCAGTGCTCTGTGGGGACTTGGAGAACTTTTGTGTCTAGCTCAGGGATTGCAAACACACCAATCAGCACCCTGTCAAAACGGACCAATCAGCTGTCTGTAAAACAGACCAATCAGTTCTCTGTAAAATGGGCCAATCAGCAGGATGTGAGTGGGGCCACATAAGGGGATAAAAGCAGGCTACCCCAGCCAGCAGTGGCAACTCACTCGGGTCCCCTTCCACACTGTGGAAGCTTTGTTCTTTCGCTCTTTGCAATAAATCTTCCTGCTGCTCACTCTTTGGGTCCGCACTGCCTTTATAAACTGTAACACTCACTGCGAAGGTTTGCAGCTTCACTCCTGAGCCAGCAAGACCACGAACCCACCAGAAGGAAGAAACTCTGAACACATCCGAACATCAGAAGGAACAAACTCCGGACATGCCGCCTTTAAGAACTGTTAACACTCACCGCGAGGATCTACGGCTTCATTCTTGAAGTTAGTGAGACCAAGAACCCACCAATTCCGGACACAATAATAAAATCTAAAATCAGTACCAGAATCTGTAAGGCCCCAGCTGGATTACTCCCATCTCTACTCCCACCACTAACCAGCTTGCTCACCCAGTGCTAGCCATGCAAACTTCCGTGCCATTATACAAACACTCTTAAGCATGCTACCACTTCAAGATCTTTTTTTTTTTTTTGAGACAGAGTCTCACTCTGTCGCCCAGACTGGAGTGCAGTGGCTCGATCTCAGCTCACTGCAACCTCTGCCTCCTGGGTTCAAGCCACTCTCCTGCCTCAGCCTCCTGAGTAACTAGGACTACAGGCACATGCCACCATGTCCAGCTAATTTTTTGTATTTTTAGTAGAGACGGGGTTTCACCATGTTGGACAGGCTGGCCTTGAACTTCTGACCTCAAGTGATTCACCGCCTCGGCCTCCCAAAGTGCTGGGATTACAGGCGTGGGCCATTGTGCTTGGCTGAGATCTTTACATTCACTACTCCCTCTGCTTGCAGTGCTCTTTCCCGATATATTTACATGACTTGCTCCTTTACTTCCTTCAGGTCACTGCTCAAATATCCTATCAGAGTGGATTTCCCCTAACAACTTTTTTTTTTTTTTTCGAGACAGAGTCTCCCTCTGTCATACAGGCCAAAGTGCACTAGTGCAATCTTGGCTCACTGCAGCCTCCACCTCCTAGGTTCCAGCGAATCTCCTGCCTCAGCCTCCCGAGTAGCTGGGATTACAGGCACATGCCACCATGCTGGATTAATTTTTGTATTTTTAGTAGAGACGTGGTTTCACCATGTTGACCAGGCTGATATCAAACTCCTGACCTCAGGTGATCCGCTTGCCTTGGCCTCCCAAAGTGCTGAGATTTACAGGCGTGAGCCACTGTACCCGGCCCCTTATCAACTTTTATAAATATAAACTTCTGCAACTCACCCAACCACCCTCACACATAGCATTCCTATACTCCTTGTCCTACTTCATTTTTCTTCAGAATCTGGGCCACCAACTAAGAGATATTTATTGGTTTGTTTACTGCCTGTCTGTCCAGACATTAAGTTCCACCAGGTCAACAATTTGTACATTCTATTTCATATGCCTAAAATTTACAGAATACCAAGCACACAGAAGGTACTCAACAAACATTACTAAAAATATAAATGAATAACAGTAACTAGAGATATTCCCATGGTGAGTGTTAGCAGCAAAAAAGGGCAGCTCCACATGAAGACAAGAGGATTAGCTAGAGAATCACAGATCATGCGAAGTCCCACAAGTCCAGCAGACTCCCAGAATTACTTGGGACAAGGGCTGTAATACCAGAAAAGCAGGTAAGAGAAAGGCCATAGAAGTACTGTTTTGTGGTAGTCACAGCCCTGATTAAAAAATAATAATAATAATAATAATTAGTTGGTAAGAAAAAATAACTTTACCACAGATAAACCAGAAAGACACCCTCTCAACCAAGTGATCAAAATATCACCAGTATTCTAAATTGGTAGGCTTATGCAATAAAACTGAGAAAAAAAATAATATTAATATCACCAGTAACTGCACAAATAAATATCATATGTTTCCTAATACGATGCACTAAGAACACTATATAACTTCCGTGGTATTCTAGCCAAAATCATATAACCCAAATCTAATCATATTAGGAACATTATGTAAAAACAAAACAAAATAAAAAAAACTGGTCTATATTTAAAAATGTCTGTGAGACAGAAACTCAAGGACTGTTCCACATTAAAGGTGACTGAACAGACGTGACAATTAAATGCAATACATGATCCTGGGTTTTATTTTGTTAGAAATGACATTGTTGGGACAATTGGCAACATCTGAATACAATCTATATAGATTAGATAAAACAATATTTCATCAATGCTAACTTCCTGACTTTGATAATTATGTGGTTATTGTGGTTATGTAAGAGAATGCCTTTTTTTTTTTTTTTTTTTTAATTTTGAGATGGAGTCTTCCTCTGTCGCCCAGGCTGGAGTACAGTGGCACAGTCTCGGCTCACTGCAACCTCCACCTCCTGGGTTCCAGTGATTCTCCTGCCTCAGCCTCTCGAGTAACTGGGATTACAGGCATAAGCCATCACACCCAGCTAATTTTTGTATTTTTAGTAGAGATGGGGTTTCGCCATGTTGGCCAGGCCGGTCTCAAACTCCTGACCTCAGGTGATCCACCCGCCTCGGCCTCCCAAAGTGCTGGGATTACAGGCGTGAGCCACTGCACCCAGCCCTTTGCTCTTAAGAAATACATACTGTCAGCCAGGCATGGTGGCTCACGCCTGTAATCCCAGCACTTTGGGAAGCTGAGTGAGGTGGATCACTTGAGGCCAGAATTCGAGACCAGCCTGGCCAACATGGTGAAAGCCTATCTCTACTAAAAATACAAAAATCAGCCAGGCACGGTGGCAGGCACCTGTAATCCCAGCTACTCAGGAGGCTGAGGCAGGAGTATCACTTGAACCTGGGAGGCGGAGGTTGCAGTGACCTGAGATTGCGTCGCTGCACTCCAGCCTGGACAACAGAGCAAGACTCTGTCTCAAAAATAAAAGTACAATGATGAAAGAAGAAGCTACAAAAAATTGATAGAATGTAAGTTTTTTAAGAATGCTTTCTATCAGACTAAAATAGTCAACTTTTTCCTACTTCTGAATTTTATTTAAAAACTAGAAATATTTTTAAAAATTTAAAATTAAAAAAAAAAAAAACTGGAAATAAGGCCTGGCACACTGACTCATGCCTGTAATCTCAGCACTTTGAGAGGCCAAGGCAGGCAGACTGCTTGAGGCCAGGAGTTCAATATCAGCCTGGGAAACATAGCAAAACCCTGTCTCTACAAAAAAAAAAAATTTAAAAATTTAAAAAAAAAAACAAAAAACAAGAAATAGTACCATAAAATACAATACCAGAACACTGACCTTTAAAGAAATACTGATTTCCATATAGTATTTCTATTTTCATTATTTAAACTTTTTTTTAAAATTAAGATGACCGGGGGACCAGGTGCGGTGGCTCACACCTGTAATTCCAGCACTTTGGGAGGCTGAGGCAGGTGGATCACTTAAAGTCAGGAGTTTGAGACCAGCCTGGCCAATATGGTGAAACCCCGTCTCTACTATGAACACAAAAATTGGCCAGGCGCGGTGGCTCACGCCTGTAATCCAACACTTTGGGTGGCCGAGGCGGGTGGATCACAAGGTCAGGAGTTCAAGACCAGCCTGACCAATATGGTGAAACTCCATCTCTACTAAAAATACAAAAATTAGCCAGGCGTGGTGGCTCGTGCCTGTAATCCCAGCTACTTAAGAGGCTGAGGCAGAATAGTTTGAACCCAGGAGGCGGAGGTTGAAATGAGCTGAGATAGTGCCACTGCACTCCAGCCTGGGCGACAGTGCGAGACACCATCTCAAAAATAATAAATAAATAAAAATAAAATAAAAAGGACACAAAAATTAGTCAGGTGTGGTGGTGGGTGCCTGTAGTCCCAGCTACTCGGGAGGCTGAGGCAGCAGAATCACTTGAACCCGGGAGGTGGAGGTTGCAGTGAACCGAGATTGTGCCGCTGCACTCCAGCCTGAGGGACACAGTGAGACTCCATCTCAAATTCAAAGAAAAGATAACCTGAAAAATAGCATCCATACTTTGATGATTTAGCATTATTTCAACCGAAACACCATGAAATATTGTAGAACCACCTTAGTACAAATGTAAAAGAGCCACAGTCAGCCATTTCTAAAAAGAGAGAAAAGAAAGCAACATTACCTTCATGGACTGTAATGCCACAATTGTCACACTGAATTATTTCATCAGCGTCCTCACTATTATCTCCCAGACAAACACAGCAAATCAGAATATGGTCCATTTTTTGAGAGCTCCAGTTTTGACTCTTCTCAAGAATCAGCGAGTCCTAATATTAAAATATTAACATATATCAGAAAATCACAAAGTAAAAAAAAAATTAATCACTAAAATTCTCTTTATTAAACATTATTATATGCATTTCCAAATGTATGCCCCATTTTCCATTCTTTTATTAACTTCAAAGTACATTATATTTAAGAAATATATACTTGACCTTTTTGTCAAAGAACCCTATAAGCACCCTCTTATTTAATTTTTCACTTCTCTGCAAGCTTCGTATTCTCTCTCCTCTAGGATATGAAAAAGCACGCATGCAACTAACAACTCTTGATCTGCTTTGCCATTCTGCTTTGCCCCTTAAACTAGGAAAAACGAAAAATGAATCTACAAGTAATCAAAGTAAACATCGATCCTATACATGTGTTTTAAAAGTACAAGACATGATTCTTACACTTTAGGAGCTTATAATCCTACCTAGAGGAGACAAGACACACATATACAAAATAGGAAAAAATCAATTCAAAATAACATATAAGCCAGTATGTATGTGATGGCAGACTTAAGGACTCTATACTCCTTAAGTACCAGGAAATTCAGAAATTCCAGCATTATCAGACTACTGTAAGACAGATCCATGAGAGCCTGCGTAGGTATATGAACATACACAGATACAGAAAATAATCTAAAAAAGGATCCAGATTGACTAGCTGCTAGAAGGGTCAGAGAACTCTATTAATTAGGTCTCTATCAAGAAATATCTAGTGTAAACTGGTAATAAAGACATCTAGCTAGTGATACTATAAAAAGAGAGGATGGGCACAGTGGCTCACACCGGTAATCCCAAATACTGTGGGAGGCTGAGGCAGGAGGATCACTTGAGGCCAGGAGTTTGAGACCAGCCTGGGTAACACAGTGAGATCCTGTCTCTACAAAATACTTTAAAATTAGCTGGGCGTGGTGATGCATGCCCTTAGTCTCAGGTACTCAGGTGGCTGAGGTGGGAAGATCACCTGAGCCCAGGAATTCAATGCTGCAGCGAGCTATTATTGCGCCACTGCACTCCAGCCTGGGGGACAGAGCAAGACCCTGTCTCAAAAAGAAAAAGTATAGGAAGATGTATTAATAAACTAATATTTAAAAGATAAAATTTCAGAACAGGGTTTGCTTGTTTTCATTTAAACCTTCTGCATTATAGCTTTAAACTTTAAATAAGTTAAGAAAATGATTCTTGCATATTTAATAGATTGTGCTTAACATTACACATAATAAAAGATGGCACTTGGGTCCATACATTTTTATTTATGAACCTAACAATATTCAGAAATAAATTTAATAAATTAGTTTCATACCATACACAATATATATTTTTCATAAATATATTTTATTATTTTTTGTATTTTTATATTCTTTTAAACTCAAGCAATATCCAAAAGTAACATTTGGAGCCATCATTTCAACAGCAATTTGTAAGTGACACTTGAATACACTTGAAGGTCACAATTAATAATTCTTCCAATATACTTTGTGTATAACATCTAAAATTGCGGCAGATTTGTAAAACAATCAGAAAAGAATGCAAATATCAACAAGAATATAGTATCATTTCTCTTTAGAATTCTAGTATTTCTAAGTTCTGTATTTTGCTTCTCTGTGTTATAAAACCAAACAAAATAGGTCTGGGGCTGACAAATGGCTGGCAAATAAAACTGCAAACATCCTAAAGAAAAGTCATCTGGTTTTATAGTACCAGAGTAAGCAAACAAAAATCTGCCCAGATTTTCATACTATTAGCCATGCTTCAAAGTTGACTTGAAATCAAACATTCTTAAGTTTCTTTCTCACCTCTCGCTTATTCCCTACTGAACCTCGAAGCTGTAATTTCTTTATCTGCAAAATGGCGATAAAAATAATATCTACCTCAGGAGGTTATAAGAATTAACAATATATGGCAAGAATGTTCCTAGCACAAACTAGACACTCAATAAATGGTCAATGCCTTTTCCTTTCCACTGTATCTCTTGTTAAGGTGGTTCACAAAGAGGAACATGAACTGACAATTTATTACACTGAGGATCTTCCTTGTATCCCCAAAAGAAAAGTTGCGACCTCCAATGAGCACTACTACTTTAAATATCATCCCCACGGTAAGTCCAAAAAAGACTTTCCTTAGAATACCACATCTAGGTTAAAAAAAAAAAAAACAGACTAGAAACTAATCTAGCAAACAATCACAGTTTGAAAATTAGGATGCTACATGTCTTTATGGACTGTGTGGTAATTTCTCTGGTGGAATTAAAATTAATCAGCCCTGGAAAAAAGGTTTACCCATATGGGAAACAAGTAAATGTCTAAGGGTCAGAAAAAGTTGTATCAAAATGCAGTTCTAATTCCTCTATTTTCCTATTTTTCCATTTTGCTCAGAAAAACCATAAATGCCTAAATCATATCTCTACGCCAATTTCTCTCCACATCTATTATCATTTAGAGGCAGAGAAAACAACATTAACTAATGTTTCTGGCCCTCTGATCCTCATGACTTGAGGCTCTTAATAGAAATGTAACGCAAAGAGGGAAATAGGGAAAACTAGAGATAAAATCTTTCCCTAACCAAACGGCTGGCAGACAATGTTTCAACTGGAAAATCTAAACAACACATCCTCCTTAAAAAAATTAGGATCTCAGTTTTCTTTTTTTTCTTTTTCTTTTTTTTTTTTTTTTTTTTTGAGAAGGAGTTTCGCTCTTGTTGCCCAGGCTGGAGTGCAATGGTGGGATCTCGGCTCACCACAACCTCCACCTCCTGGGTTCAAGCGATTCTCCTGCCTCAGCCTCCCGAGTAGCTGGGATTACAGGTATGTACCACTACGCCCAGGTAGATCTCAGTTTTAACAGATCAAACACAGGTTTAAGCACACTTATGATTAGATCAATACAAAACCTGATTTATTATCAACTGTTGTTAGTATAGTTCTGAAGACGTATATCATCTTTCAAGGTTTTAGAGAAAGTAGTTAAGCTGAAGCTTCTAACATAAAATTTCTAAAATATGGTTTTACATAAAAATAGACATCAGGAAAATAGGTTTTGAATGGCAAAAAAGTACCACCTAGAAAATAACTTTATTACGATGGAATAATTTAATGGAATCCAATGTAATTATAGGAAGAATAAATGATACTATATGAATAAATCAATCACTACTTATAGTAAATTATTTCATTCTTTCCAACAGGATTTAAAACTTACCCCCAAAATGATAATATTGATCAATGTTCTCCACAGGCTCTAAAATATACTTACTGTTCATTTATATATATATATATTCCACGTATGATTGTAAATGATATATACAATAGGCTAAATTTTATCTAAATCACATGTTTAATACAAGGAAATTCCAGCACATTTCCTGTAAAATTAGAATTAAAAGAATCCTACTGCCCTGAAGATAAGAAAAAATTATTATAACAAAAAGCTTGACCAATCATACTTCCTCTGTTTTTAGAAAAGGTTAAATTCTCATGAATCTCAATATTTATAAATGTTACAGAACTGACTTTTTTTAGGACTCAGAGCAATTTGTTTCATTTTGCAATGTGTAAAAAGGCAACTGATTAATAAGTTAGAAGTCCCAAATAGAAGTGGATATTTATAAATTTTGGCAAAATTTTTACATTTTAATTCACAAAAATCAGGTGACAACTGCCATTTCTTAACATGACACCTAATATCTTTAACAGAGCCTTTTATGGAAAAAAAATTCTACTCAGCAAAGAACATAAAATTACATTTATAAAGCAGTAATCCAAAATCCAAACTGTCTCTAATATTAAATATTTTCTGTGAGAAAAGAGCTCCTTTCTTTTACAAAAAATGGCAATTCTATTGATATAATTTACTGTCATGTATTAATTCTTATGCAAAACTTTAGTTTCAAAATCTTGAAAATGGGAACCATTTCTGAAAATGGTACACTGCCTTCCCCAAAAAACTTACCTCAGAAAACTAAAGGGCAAGATAATCTTAAGGAATCTCAAAGCTGCAAGATTAACAGCTGAAAAAGACATACAACTATACTTCAAGGGGATTCTTCAGGCTGCACTAAATTAAAAAAATGCCATAAGGTCATTGACAAAAACAGGTGTCCGTTTGCAGAAAATGCAGTTTATCTAATGCCCAGTTCTAGAGCAGCAGTTCTCAAGGTGTGGTCCAGTGAACTCTCTTTCAGCAGGTATAAAAGGTAAAGGCAGTTTTCATAATGATACTAAGACATTATCCGTCTTTTTCACTCTTTCTCTCATGGGAGTACCATGAAGTTTTCCAGACACTACATGAAATGGGATCTGACAACTTGTGTGCTTCCTCAGTTTTAATTTGAAATGGTAAATATCAACAGATATAATCTACATAAATATTAATGGTTGTCCTCAATAATTTTTAAAACTGTAAAGGGGCTATGTGTGGTGGCTCACACCTGTAATCCCAACACTTTGGAAGGCAGAAGCAGGAGGACCGCTTGTGGTCAAGAATTTGACACCAACCTGGGCAACATAGTGAGATACTATCTCTACAAAAAAAAATAATAATAATAATCAAAAATAAAAGCATTAGCCAGTCGTGGTTGTACACCTGTAGTCTCAGCTACTCCAAAGGCTGAGGTGGGAGAATTGCTTGAGCCTGGGAGATCAAAGCTGCAGTTAGTCATGATCATGCCACTGCACCCCAGTCCGGGCAACAAAGCGAGACTCCGTCTCAAAAAAAATAAACATTTAAAAAATTTTAAAATGAGGCCAGGTGTGGTGGCTCATGCCTGTAATCCCAGCACTTTGGGAAGCCAAGGCGGGTGGATCACTTGAGGTCAGGAGTTGGAGAACAGCCTGGCCAACATGGTGAAACCCCATCCCTACTAAAAATACAAAAATGTGCTGGGCATGGTGGCATGCACCTGTAGTCCCAGCTACGCAGGAGACTGAGGCAGAAGAATTGCTTGAACCCACGAGGTGGAGGTTGCAGTGAGCCAAGATCACGCCACTGTACTCCAGCCTGGGCAACAGAGTGAGACCCTGTCTCAAAAAAAAAAAAAAAACAAAACAGTTTGAGAATCACTGCTAGAGAGTATTTCAGGGTCTGCAGCATGTTGTTAAGGCCATTAAGCATATGTTAAGGCCATTAAGAGAGGTAATTATAAAAGGGCCCTGCTAAAATAAATATCAAGTTCCCATAAGAAACTTCAAAATTATGAAAGTTTCAGGTCATCATTTTGCTACAAATTGAACTTAACATAGCAGCCAAGAAAAATTTCTGCCTGCTTATAAACTAAATATGGTATAATTATATATTTCTATTATGTATTTCTAAAGCTACATTTTCACCTATCTCTACTACAAAGTAGTTTCTGAAAACAAAGTAAAAGCAGGGAAAATCAAACTTCAAATATAATCAAATATATACTTAACTATGTAATGGACAGAAATTATCACTAGCTAAAATAACCAGGAAGATTAAGACCCAAACATTGGCCACAGGCAACAAGGACTAGCTTTAATCATCTTTTTACAAAATTAAGATCATACAAATAAGAAAACTAGAAATATAACTAATAATCACAATTAGTTAGTTTTTTAATTAAAATGTAGTTATCTAATTTGAGGGACATAATTTCAATAAACTAAAATCATCAAAAAATTACTGTAGAGCTTGAATAATAGAGTTGTGGGGAAAATGACTCAAGCTTTTAAGTAGAATGTTATTCTGGAGAAAAAGTAACTTTTTATAATCTCTTCTACATGGGCACTTTTCGAAGAAGCACTTTGGAATCTCATTCCTGGAATGTGTTTGTGTTTGGGACTATTAACCCAAACATAAAAGGTCCCTTTATTTACTAAAGTGTCTTCTAGTGGGGAAAAAAAACTAAACAACCAACACATGGACTTTAAATGCATCATAGATGTTAGTCTACAACCTCTTAGGCAGTATTTATGAAGTACAGGTTTAATAAACAGATACTATACACATTTTACGTGGCAGATTTCTAAACATATGCAGGTGTCCCCCACACTTTAGCATAAATCTAATCCACACTGCCTCTATCATTAGCTAGACCACTTCTAAGAATATCAACCTAATAAAAATGAAGGAAGTGATGTGGTCAAAAGTAAACTTATTCATTAGATATAGAGTATTAACTGCTATAACATAAACTGCATGCATGCCTAAATTAAATACAAACAATTAGATTTTTCCATGCCTGTTTAAGATAGCATTGATAATATGGAACTGCCTGTGCTATATCATTAAAAATATACTATTTCCCAAAAGACAACTTTCCTTTAAAGATAAAAATTAGAATGACATTGAAGGCAGGCAATATTTTTTCTTATAAAATACTGGTTTCAGAAGTTAACCAATGTTTATAATCCAAATATAAACTGCAGTCTCATCTCCACTGATAACCTCACAGCCTGCTATAGATTATTTTGGTAAGAAAATCACCAAATTTTTAAGCAAAGCAATTAAAATAGATAATCACTGCTATGTAAAACTTGTAGGCAGAAAAATGTGAAAGAACAAATAAAGCATAAGAGGAAAAATCTTTCTACCAGTTTAACTTACTTCAGTGATATGGAAAAAAAATAAGTGTTTGGTAAAGAACTAAATTTTGGTGAATATAAACACATTAACAGAAATGACAGAATTATTACAGTTCTACATGTGATGTAACAGATACATCTACATGTAAGACAACAACTCAATCTTTCTTTTGAAGAAAAACATATACAAAAACACATAGACAAAGAGACACAAATGTGTTTGACTGAAGAGTCTTGAATGATGCATCTCTGAGATCAATGGATAAACCTAACTTTCAGTAGTAGAACTTCAAGTAGAAGCACTGAGCCATTACTGCAGTTTTATGACAAAAATGTCTGTTTTATGATGGAAATGTTTGGGTTTTTATTCCATTTCTTTGTAGAGAAAATTTATTTACTAAATGTATGTAAAAATAGTTCATACGTATGTGTATGTCCCATACACATAAAGCAAAGATTTGGTGACTAAAAAGATGATGAGTGCTACAACCGGTAAAGGAATCAATCTTTAAAACGAATCTCTAAAGGTTTGAGAAAATCATTAGACTGTTGCCCTGCTCTAAAGTATTCTAAAGGCCTACATTTTAATATGGATATGGACATAACTAAGTTGAAAGAAAGGTGACCTTTGTTTTCATAATCCACTCAGCACCATTCAGCAGTCCTGTGAACAAAGGAGTAAAGGGATAAAAAGGAGAATGGAAAACTTTGTCATTTCCCAAGTCTATGGATATAAAAATATTTCTCTAAATATTTCTCCTTGAGGACAGAGATTGTGAGCTCCTTGAGAACGGTGACAAATAGTAGATATTTAATAAAAGTCTGTTGGCCAAATGAAAAAATGTTACAGTTAGGGTGCTCATTCATCCCACAGCCGTCTATAAATAGGATTTCAAGGAAGCCATTTAATACAATTTGTAGACTGATTTAGAGAAGAATTCCCTTTTCCCCAGACAGACAGATATAAAAATTGGGTTGATCTACCTCATTACTCTTGCTTTGAGATAGGGTCAGGCTATCATTGGTCAGTTCCTCATCATCAGCACTGTTTCTGCTAAGAACTTTACTCTTCTTCTTCTTGCAACCCCCTTCACTGGCAGGGCTACTATGATCTTCATCATTGCCTTCATCATTCTCATCTTCATCACTCCCACTTCCCTCATCTTCATCATCCTCGTTGTCTCCATCACTTCCCTCTTTCTGAGATGCAGATCTCCCTTTTCTCTTTACTACAGTAGGTCGCCAATCATTGTCATCCTCACTGTCATAGTCATCCATGTCATTCAGCTCTTCCATGGACACAAAATCCAGAAGTGGTCGGTTTCGTCGAAGGTTCCATTTTTTTGGCTCGCTGACTTGTTCCTCTGTAGCAGTTGTCGTAGTGGGAACAGAAGGGGATGTGTTAACAGCAGGAGGACTTGTGGCTGGTGTGGTGGCAGGAGCAGAAGCAGCCACATTCTCAGATACTGTTGCTTTTTCTTTTTCCTTCTCTCTTTCCTTCTCTTTTTCCTTTTCTTTTTCCTTCTCTTTCTCCTTTTTCTTTCTAGGTCTTTCTCCATTTTCTTCTTCCTCCTTCTTTTCCATTTTAATCAATTGTTTTTCTGATGATAGTACTTCTTCCTCTGCAGAATTTTTAAGTTGTTCTTCTTTTACTTTAATATTTTCATTCAGTTCTTCTTCTAAAATATTTTCTTCAGAATCACTACAGGAACCTTCTCCACTGTCCTTTGAAGCATCTTCACTTCCATTACCACTCCCTTCAGAATCTGTTGAAAATATGAGAAAAAAAAAACCACACATATGTATATACATACACACACACACACACAACGCTGACACAAATGAAACCACCAAAATTTGTGAATAACTTGCAAAACAATATAAACAAATTTAAGTCAAAGAATGGTAGACATTCCCAACCTGATCAAATAATAAATCAATGAAGTTGATACAATGGTTTTAGTTCAGTATAGTGCTAATGAAGATGAATATATATAACCCTAAATTAAAATATGCTTTAAAAAGAG
The DNA here is from genome assembly GCF_006542625.1 of Nomascus leucogenys. Taxonomy (NCBI): domain Eukaryota; kingdom Metazoa; phylum Chordata; class Mammalia; order Primates; family Hylobatidae; genus Nomascus; species Nomascus leucogenys. Next base: position 32,432,802 of record NC_044391.1, on the reverse strand, counting down.
AAGCACTATTTTATGTCATATGGCAATATTTGGTACCGAAAAGGCAATTTTTTTTTAAAGTAAATGTGCTTCTTTTAAGATTGGGCACTTGATTTTAATTTTACTGATAATACAGACAAAATTCTTCCTCCCTTAAACATCTTTTATAAACTATATGGACTTGTAAGTATTGAGTCAAAACCAAAACAAGATAAATCTAACCCATAAAACTGCTTCATTTATTTTACTCGTTACCCAGTAAAATGAGCATAGATATTTATGACAGTCAACTTATACTACAATTCTAATATACCAAACAAATTTTAGGAATACCAAGAACACAGGTGAAAAGAGACAATAGCAATGGCACAGAAAAAGGAAGTTGCAAGAGAAATTATCAATCTTCCTGTTTATTAGGATACTGTTCATATCAATAAAAGAAGAGTCACTACACTTTCCAAACTTCTACGCAGTAACTACTATACGCTCTAGAATGGAAGAAATTGATGAATAAAGCAGTCCATCCTGAAATTGAGCAGTCACAGAGGTTACTAAAAAGTTAGGCTGAAGACATTAAAGAGCTCACAGGACTATAAGCTTTCTAGCAGGTTTCTTCCACTCCTACCTAGGGCAGCCCAGTCCCTCTCAACCCAACACTACTTAGTAACTCAGTAATCATTACTCAGTAATTACTCAGTAATCATTCTTTTTGTACCCAATCAAGTAAATAACAATCTAAAATATTTGAAGCGAGAAATAAATGGGAGGAGGGAAAGAGGACAGGGAGCAGTAGGAAATGGGGAAGAAACCAGTCAAGTCTTAGCCTGTAAAATCCACAGGATGATGAATTTTTTTGCACCTATAGCCAAGAAAAAGGTAATGATAAAATGGTGGAAAAAGTAGTGTTTCCACATCATTTTAATTTCTATTAACTCAACTAGGCTTAACCTCTGTAATTAACTAAGCACTAAAATTGAAGGAAGCTGTCTGTAATTAGTATCTGGTATCTAGTGAACCCCACAAGTCATATACAAATAACTGCTAACAAAAACATCCTGCAAGCAAAATTACATAAAAAATAAACACTAACATTTAACAGATACTGACTGACCCTATGAAATCATTATCAATCTCACAACTGTCATGCAGGTATCCATAGCTTACTTGGGACTGTTCTGAAAAAAACACTCTTATCCTAAACAACCTTGCACAGGATACAAGAGCAATATCATACGGGTCAGCAATTCCCTATCTGAAACTTTAAGAACTAGATGTGTTTCAGAATTCATAATTTCTCAGATTTTCAAGGGTAACATGGAACATGCACCATATATTACACTAATACCCCCACTGAAGTCTATGGTATTATCCTATAATCAAACATTATTTCTGCAGAGAAAAATATAAATATTTACAGAGTATGAGAAATAAATACCACAAACTCCTACCAGTTCCTGTTAGGCTTTGCCATCAAGTAAGTTTGTGTCAACCTTACAAAACACTTGGATTTTTGAGCTTCTTGGATTTCAAGTGTGTGGACCCAATATTACTCACAAACAAGTGACTTCTTTTCAGTCTCTAAAGCATTAAGAAAATTATGACTTTGTAAACCACTCACAGCAATTAAACCCAATCTACCAAGAAAAATCACATCTGGTAAAAATAACAATAGTAATATCTAGACATTTTAAAATTATGATTTAATAAATAATAACCAGAGTTGACTAAACACTTCTAAGACACAGAAAGATTTTTTATGCGCACTGACTAAAGAAAACTGAAACACCTTAGGCTCTAGAATGGAAGCAATGCCATAATTAAGACAGCTAGGAGATGAAGATGAAAGAAAAGGTACTTTTCTTCTGGATCAACCTTCTAGAAGGCTTTTTACCAATAAAAACTTCAAGATAGACACAAAAGTAAGATTAACTGGGGCAGAAGTGTGTGTAGCTGATCAAAATTGGGACCAATCCAACTTTGCTATTACTTGGTAAATTTTACAAAATGTCAGAGATTCTTGTGATTTTGTTTTGGTAGTTGCCAATGCCAATTAATTAATTGTTTTTTCAAATGAGAGGTAAATTGAGACTCCTTGATTCTGTTTTTGATTTATAACCATGCCTGAATAGAAAGCAATTTTTTAAAAAAATTTCAATGTTTTATGTTTGTTAACTACTATTAGAAGAATGGACATTTTTTCCACAAAACCAACTCCTAATAGCTTACCCAACCCCTCATTCTCCAAATATAGTACATTAGTCAGACTCCAACTACAGGGATCAGCAATATGTCAAATTTTATCTTTTTATAGGGATCAGCAATATATCAAATCTTGTCTTTCTCTGATCTCTGAAAAATAACTTCTTCATCTGATTAGTCACTATTTCTTTTTTATACATATGCACTGGAGGGATGGAGATAAACCATATTTATTTACAAGCATAGCTGGGTAATAATGACAATGAGAAAAATCAAGGTCCTTGGCTGTCTATTTTTTCCATAGGCTGCAAAGAAAAAATTTCCTAGTCATCAAAGAATGACTCTGTGCCATGTTCCAAAAAAAAAAAGAGAAAGGAAAAAAAGAAATAGACTGGAGAAATTATCTTAGGCAGAAAGACAGAGTTAATTTCAAGTCTACAATAAACCTTTCTTACATTTGAAAAAAATATATCTTTAAAACTGAAATCCTACTTCCCATTTGGTTAAATAAAAGATAACCTTTCTCAAACATACAATATATCAGAATCTCTCCAGGCAATAGCTATTTCAACTAACAGACAGTTAAGAAATTTTTTAACATTACAGAATTTTTAAAAACTCCTCTGAGTGGTAATGGCCAGACAAAAAAATAAAATAAATTTTAAAATTAGAATTTAAAACACCAACCTTCAAGAATCCCTTTACAATATCAAATAATAAAATAAAAATTAATTTAATTAATATCAACCATCAATACCATTATATCCAATGTTCTCCCCATAACAAAATCAATATGATTTAATTTAGTTTTATGTTAATATATGCAATATAAATTTGTTCATCAATTTCATCAATCTAATTCTGTTCATTGATCTGGTACAACAGTGTTAGTACTATAAATATTACACAATAGATAACAGATCAATCACTATTCTACTAGTTATTTACAGCTATCCCAGGGCTATGTTTAACCAAAACTGTATATGTCTTGAAGACAGCCAATCAGTCAACACAACTCATCCTCTACTTCTGATTCTAGTTCCAGCTATGTCATCTTAGTTTGTATGAGCCAGTGGTACTCAAATGGGAAGAATTTTTTCCCCCAGAGGACAACTAGCAATGTCTGGAAACAATAGTTGCCACAACAGTGGAAGTGGGGGTGGAGGTGAGGCTGGGGCAGGTAGGAAAGATGCTACTGGCATCTAGTAGAGGAAAGGGTTGTTGTTGGTAAACATCCTACTGGGTACAGGACAAGCCTCCACAACAAAAAATTATCCAACACAAAATGCCAATAGCGCCAAGGGTTTGAGAAACCGTTAACTCGTATATATGGCCACAATCTGACCTTATTCTATTTTTCCAGGCTTATCTCTTCTACCTTTACTCAACACCGATCCCCAAAGATAAAAAACAATCCCAAGTCTCAACACTTTTAATTTTTGCCTCACCAAGATTGCTGTTTATCTAAATCCTTCTGTTCATAGTTCCACTCTTATCTCCTCTCCTCAATGAAATTGTTCTACATCAATCTAATCTCATCTCCTATGAAAGACTTGAACTACACAAGTGATCAACCATCCTTTGTATCAATTATTTTATTTAATTATTCTAATTTTTATTTTGCTTACATGTTATTTTATTTACTTATTCTAATATTATTACTATTGTTTTGTAAATTCACCATAACATCTAGCAAAGGGCTAGACTATGGACAATCAATGAACACATCTTGGTCCATTTATTCAAAGTCAGATTAGCACAAAATACCACCAAAGTCTCAGGCTGACTCTTCTCATTAAATTATTTCCTGGCAATATGGCCTAACTAAACTAACTTTTGATCAAGATCTAAAGTTAACCCCATTTTACTTTGCTTGGTGGGGGATGGGGGTAGAGGGCATGGCTAATCTGTCTAGTAATAAAATACATGTCTGCATCTTTAAAAAGATGTAAACATTCTTTAAAACATTCAATTAATGTAGCAGATAACTAAATGTAAATAAGTCAACTATGACACACCCAATCCTATGCCCAATCTCAAATATAAACACTTTAACTAGGTCAAACCATGAAATTGCTAATATTTGTGTGTTTTGGACCTACAAAACTGGTAATTCCATACGGTTCAACCTAACATTTCTACATATGGTTCTTCTGGTGGTTATCACCATAATTCTAATGCATATATATCCTATTTTAGGACTTACTCATTTCAAACCTTATTGACTGCTTTCAATCAAAAATGAGAAGCTTACTTTTGCTTTTGCATTAAAAACAAAACATAAACTATCTTCAGTTTCATCATTTTCTTTTTTTTTTTTCTTTTTATTTTGAGATGGAGTCTCACTGTTGCCCAGGCTGGAGTGCAGTGGTGCAATCTTGGCTCACTGCAGGCTCCCCGCCCCGGGGCTCACGCCATTCTCCTGCCTCAGCCTCCTGAGTAGCTAGGACTACAGGCGCCCGCCACCTCGCCCAGCTAATGTTTTGTATTTTTAGTAGAGGTGGGGTTTCACTGTGTTAGCCAGGATGGTCTCGATCTCCTGACCTCATGATCCGCCCTCCTCGGCCTCCCAAAGTGCTGGGATTACAGGTGTGAGCCACTGCGCCCAGCCAGTTTCATAATTTTCTAAAGGTACAGGCTCGTAATCACTTGCCAATCTTACGGGTTGGTCATTTTTTACCAATGTTGATTTGTTTCTATTTCATGATAGAGTTAAATTATGTTTATCTGCAAATGTTTTCTATATTTATTTTTAAAACCAAACAGAAATATAAAAAGTTTTATAGGCAGAATTTCAGATTTCAAGATGAAGGTAAGAAGAAATTGATCCACGGAATCCAGTTAGCCAAAATTAAGGCCAACCAATCTAACCACTTTAATATTAAGTTCTAAGGAAGTCCGTAGTTCATTCAATAAGTCATTTCTAGAAGTTGTTTTGAAAGAAGATATGATCAGACAGATGTTTAGCTACCGTTTCTCTACTTCCAATTTAATCTATTCATAAGTAGGGCTGGGAATCCACAACTTCAACATGTTTGGAAACCAGTGATAGGACTAATGTCTTATTCTCTATAAGACTCCAATTAAATATATACTATCTCAGGCACAGAAAAGATTCAAATGGAAAACAATGGTAATCTAGAGTAAGCCAATATCTCAGCTATGCAGAGCATCAATGCACCTAAAACAAGAGTCAAAAATATGATTCAATTTCTGTTGACTACTAATCATTTTAAATACAATCATTTTCTTCTAAATTCCCTTTTACAATAAATACCAAGAACTATACATATAAATTTGTGACCTGAGACCATAGGTCGCAAATTTAAGCTCCCCAGGGGGCCAGGAAGGTAAATTATGAGTGCAGCATCCTAGATATTATATTACAAGAGGGAAGAGAGAGTAAATATTTTTAGTGTATTTAAGGGATATATAGATATAGCAACCTAACAAAATTCATCCTATCATTTTTCACAAATAACAGTTCTCTTCAACTATAATTGGGATTTAACAAGGTCAGAAATCTCTACTTAGCTTGATATCATAAAATATTTTCAGAAAGTACTTTATGTTTGTATCAGATTGTTTTACCACTTGAAAAAGAAGTGATACCTTTGACTACTCCATCTCAATGAACAAACCTTAGAAACAAATTGTCCATAAAGTCAAGATTTATTGTCACATAATTATGTAATACTTAATACAAGTTTTAGAATTGTTCCCATATTCAAAGAATTCATAACTTCCAAGACCCAACTATGTTTGTCAAAGTTTACAACCACAACCATAACAAACCAAAACTACATCCTAGCCAGGAATATTCTTATCTGCCAAGGTCTTTACCAAGAGAACTAAGATTTAAATTTTACCTCCTTTCCCTTCCCCTTTCCTTCTTTGGAAATACCAAACATCAGCAAACCAACTAAATGGGAGATAAAGAGCTGAGAAGCAAAGGATAAAAAAACAGTTAATCAAGATAAACTTATCAATTTTTGATTGCTGGGGATGAATTCAATTAGTAACCAAATATCCAGTTTCTGTTTAAGATTCGGTCCATCAACTCTTGGGATCCAAGCAGATAAACAGACTAAATTCTGAAGTCAAATCCATTGGATCCGCTACTGCCTGAGTGACCTCATGCCAGTTCTTTAAACTCAATACCCGTGTTACCTGTAAAACAGTATCTCCTTCACTAAGTTACTGTGAAAATTAAATGAGATTATGCAAACAAAAAGTTATCAGTAAATCACAATGCAAATTCTGCTGTTGATGCTACTAAAAGTAGCAACAGTAATATAATTTCATTCATCCCTTCCTACTATCCCTAGCAGGAAAAAGACAAGGGAAAACCAGAAGGAGGAGAGATGTGACTAAGCACAGCAAATTCTCTGGAAGGATATATTTAAAAACTGTTGAAGAGATGAAATTGGAAAGGCTTTTACTTCTTTTTTTTTTTTTTTTTGAGACGGAGTCTCGCTCTGTCGCCCAGGCTGGAGTGCAGTGGCGCAATCTCGGCTCACTGCAAGCTCCGCCTCCTAGGTTCACGCCATTCTCCTGCCTCAGCCTCTCCGAGTAGCTGGGACTACAGGCGCCTGCCACCACGCCCGGCTAATTTTTTTGTATTTTTAGTAGAGACGGGGTTTCACCATGGTCTCAATCTCCTGACCTCGTGATCCGCCCACCTCGGCCTCCCAAAGTGCTGGGATTACAAGCGTGAGCCACCGCGCCCGGCCTTACTTCTCATTTTATTCAAATTTTCATCTCACTTTATTAAAATTTTCAAAAGAGGTGGAATTACAAATAATTTTTATTGTTCATGTTTATCAGTATTTTTCCCATAAAATATTTAAACATAATTTTTATGTTTCTCAGATTCCTTCAATTGAAACTGTATATATTATATACATAAGGTACACTGAACAGAAGATACAAAGGAAAAGCATACTTTTCTGTTTTCCAGTTTAGTACAATGTGAATACACGACCTTTAAAAAAAGTTTTTAAAATTACTAAATATAGTGAGCAAGCATGCATGACTTATACTTCAGAGATATCTGAAAGGCCCAATCCACAAGGTCCAGCACCTACTATAATTTAAAGTGCAATTCTTACTCTGGTCAATTTTATTCTAGTAAAAGAGCTAATACACAAAAAAAGCAAAACTGCCCTAAGAGATTGTCAAGTGATCTGAAAAAAGAAGGACCCTGCTCAGGGACTATTAATGGTCCACACACCTCTCAGGATACTTCTCTACTTCGGGATATCTTTCAGTTTTTTCCTCTATAAGTATAAATATATTTTAAGGTGTAAAACAGAGAAATCCTTTTGCATCTTTGGAAAAAGTCCTTCCCCTGACTGCTAATTATCTCTGAGGAAAACAGAAGCAATTATAGGTCTAGTGACAGGATCTAAAAGCAAAATGGGAAATCAAATGGACAAAATAAATGAAGTTTAGTGCTTTCACTTAAAATTGGCATTTTAACCAAAACCAATTTAAAAAGTCTAAAAATAAGCCTAACTCCAGACAGCTGGAAAAGGGGAAGAGAGAAGGAAATATTTACCTGAGGCATCTCCAACTTTAAAATCACTGTCATCTGAACTATCATAATCAAGAGCTTCCAGCAGAGAAGCTGCCAAAGGCTTCACCTGCCTCCTCTTGGAGCTGCGATCCACTGTGAAGAGAAAAAAATTACATTGTCATTCATAATCACACCAAACACAGGGGAGAGTTGTGGTGCTAAGAGAACATAAAGATGACCTCGCACGAGGAATTTTTGTCTAATTGAGTTCTCAGCAAAAGGGGTCAGGAGAAGGTTGGGGTGCAGAAGCGGGGTGGGGAGGGCTGGACAGCTCCACGGGCAGTTTCAGAGGCAGCTCCAGCCCTGATGCTGCCAACGCCAACTCAGACCAGCTAAAATCGAAGCTGACCCTCTTGCTCATCTTTTCGAGATGTTTCTGCACCTTCCTCGTAATCCCCCACTTAGACATCGTAACAGTCAATAAAAAAGGCAAAAATCAGGGAATAAAAGAAGTGGGCTTCATTCTCGTGGACCAAGGAGGGCGAGGGTCCACCAATCCAGCTTTCCCGCAGGGCTCTCCCCCCCCTGCCCTGCTCCCACCGGCCCTGACTTCTAGAATGGCTGAAATGGATCTCTCGCCGCAGAGGCCTCGGACACACTTACTAAGGAATCCGTGAGGTGGTCGTTTGGAGGAGACTTAGCGAGAGGCTGCAGGAGCCCAGGCAGCGCCGAGGTCGGGGACTGGGGCCGCGAAGACAAGTCCGAAAGATGCTATTTAAAACCGGCGCGCAGCCAGCCGGACAGGGGCGCTCCCAAGAGTAGCCCCGCGGTCCCCTAACCCCCCGCCCCCCCGGCCTCGCCTGGCCCTGGCCGCTCGAGCCCCTTCCCCACAGCGCTCCCTGGCCGGAGAAGACCTCCGGCCCAGGCAGCGCAGTCAACCCGGCGGCCCTGGGGAGTTAATTTCTCCCGTTAAAACTAGAAGAAAAAAAATTAAAGAAAGAAAAACTTTATTAGCCTGGACCAGAAGCAACAAAAGACCGGCAATTGCACAGCGCGAGGCCGGCTGCCTCAGACAATAGGGAAAGCAGCGACCCGGATACAGCTCTGAGAAGAAGGAAGTGAAAACACGAGCACCAGCCCTGAGAGCAGCAGGAATTGAGGGCGCATGCGCAGAACTCGCCCCCGCGCACCCTTCTCGAGCAGGAGCCGAACAGTGCCGAGTGGAAGCCCAGGGAGCCGCGCGGAGGCGAGCGGAGCCAAGTAGTGCCAAGCAGAAGCAGAGGTCCCCGCCAAACCCTGTGCAACTCCGCCCATAAACCCCAAAGGCTCCGCCCTCTCCGCGCCTAATTCACCTCCTGAGTCCAAATCCCTGGGAGGCCAGTTTTTGTTTCTGATCTGTTTTTTAAGGATTTACTGAGTAAACTTTCCACAAAGGGATGTTTGCTACCTTAAGCCACTACCAATAATTAAATGATATTGTCACCGGTAGAGGGTCGTGACTGCAAGTTGTCCAGGTTCTTGGCGTTTTTAACAAAGAATTGGACAAAACGCCCAGCAAAACAAAGAAAGAATGAAGCAACAAAAGAACAAAAGCAGGGATTTATTTAAAATTAAAGCATGCTCTCTACGGGAGCGACCTGAGCAGCGGCTCAAGGGCCCGGATACAGAATCTTGAGTCCAAATACCCTCTAGAAGCTTCCTATTGGCCACTTAATGCTCACCTCATGTAAATGAAGTAACGCGCAATCAGTCTGATTGGTGGCAGAAAGCAGCCAACCAGAGGCTGAAGTGAAGTTACAAAGGTCATGCTCCTGTGCAAACATTGGTGCAAAAAGCAATCAATCAGAGGCTACGGTGAAGTTACAAAGTGATATACTTCTATGCAAAGGAAGATTTCCCCTGCAATCAGTTTGATTTGTTGCGGATGGTGAAGTTACAAAGTGATACTTCTATGCAAAGGAAGACTCGCCTGCAATCAGTCTGATTTGTTGCCGACAGCCAATTTCCCATCTGCCCTCAGAAAAAGTGGGGGTTTGCAAAGGGAGTAGCCTCTGGTCCTTTTGTTACTTAGGCATGGAAAGTTAGGGGTTTCCTTTCAATTTAGTTCTAGGAAGTCAGCGTGAAACATCCTTAGGTTCTCTGCCTCCACACCCTATTCTCCTGCCTCACTCTCACCCAAACTATCATTGCTATGTGTCCTCTCAAACTTTTCTATTGTGCTATAGAAACTTCTATTCCAAAACGTATAACCTGCTTAGTAAACTTTTTTCCTTTTCAATGATCATTCTTTTACCTCCTCATCTGAAATAGAAACAGTTACCCTGCAGCCCTCTCAAATGAAAACCACTCATCCTTCCATACTTCATTTTCTCAAGGTGCAAAAGTGGCATCCCATCCTTAATACTCCTCATTGCCTTTCAGATATTTATTCTTCCAGTTAAAATCCTAGGAACTTGGTTATTTTAAAAACTCCACTCTGGGAATTTCACTTCCATTTTACTTTAAACACCAACGTTTTACCTATGAAATTATAAATCCAAATATTCCACTGTTTGACAATAGCCTTTTAGATTTATTTGGAGCAATTGTGCTGAATTATCTAAAAGAGAAATTCAAAATCTGGCATTCGTGTTTATGTAAAACTAATTTCTAGAAGGAGATTTTCAGAATCAAAATGTATTAATTCATTTACCTCTAATAAATAACATCTAGTTGCTCTAGAAAAACTGTACCGCCGGGCGAGGTGGCTCACGCCTCTAATCCCAACACTTTGGGAGCCTGAGGCGTGTGGATCACCTGAGGTTGGGAGTTCGAGACCAGCCTACCCAACATGGTGAAACCCCGTGTCTACTAAAAATACAAAAATTAGCCGGGCGTGATGGCACATACCTGTAATTCCAGCTACTTGGGAGGCTGAGGCAGGAGAATCACTTGAACCTGGGAGGCAGAGGTTGCAGTGAACAGAGATCACGCCACTGCATTCCAGCCTGGGTAACAAGAGTGAAACTCCATCTCAAAAAAAAAAAAAAAAAAAAAGTCTGTACTAATATATACACCACCAAGAGTGGATAAGAATTCTTTCTCGTTTTCCAAACCCATGGCCATTGGATATCAGCAATCATTTTTTTTTAACTTTTAATTTTGAAGTAATTTCAGATTTACCAAAAAGTGCAATAATAATACTGAGTTTTTGTACATCCTTCACCTAGCTACCACTAATATCAGTATCTTATACAACCATAATACATTTATCAAAACTAAGAAACTGACTTGAGTACAGTTTTGTTAACTAAAGACTTTATTTATATTTCACTAATTTTCCTACTAATGTCCTTTTTTCTGTTCCAAGATCCAATCCATAAGACAATATTGCATTTAGGTTAGTAATCTTTTGCAATTCATGTATTGAAAGAAAGTAAGAGAAGGAAAGAAGGAGAAAAGGAGGGAAGGAAGAGAGGGAGGGAAAAAGGAAGAAGAAAAGTAAAGTAAAAAAAAAAGAAAAAAATTACCTAATTCCTTTTTTTGACCTGCATTTAATAAACATGGAAGGAACTGCTGGTTGTCTCCCAATACCCATTGTCTCCTTTTTCTTCAAAAATGGAATCTCCAAATTTTAACTGGGCATAAGTTTTCAAAGAATAAAGACTTAATATACCAACTTTCTTGATGTTGCTTGGAGTTATGCAGTTAAGTTCTGGTCAGTTGCATGTCAGCAGAAACAGTACGTGTAACTTCCAGGAAATGATATTAAATGAAGGGGCTTGAACGTTTCCCTCCCTTTTGTGAGTGCTTGTTATTTCTTTTTCTTGCCTAATTGCTCTGCTTAGAACCTGCAGAACATTGTTGAATAAATGTGGTGAGGGAAAGACTTCTTTGTCTTGTTTCTGATTTTAGGAAGAAAACTTTCAGTCTTCTACTTAGTCTTATGTTATCTATAGTTTTTCATAGATGCCCTTTTTCAGGTGGAGGAACTTTCTTGTTGTTCCCAGTTTGCCAATTGTTTTTATCATGAAAGAGCTTCGAATTTTATTAAATACTTATTCTCTGTCTATTGACATGATCATGTGATTTTTGTACTTTATTTTTTCAATATGGTATATTATTATATTGCTTGATTTTTATTTGTTTAATCAACCTTGCATTTCTAGTATAAACTCTACTTAGTCATGCTGTATAAATCTTTTTATAGATGCTAGATTCAGTTTGCTAGTATTTTGTTAATTTTTGCACTCATATTTATAAAGGAAATTACATTTTTATGTCATATAAAGAATTTGTCTTTATTAGTTGTAAACTGGCTATAATAGCATCTCCAATAATATTCTTCTGAACATCTTTAAGGCATACGTGATAAATTACTCTTGGCATTCTTAACTCAGAATTTTTTGGGGGGGCTGTAGGGGGATGGAGTCTCGCTTTGTTGCCCCGGCTGGAGTGTGTAGTGGCAGCAATCTCAGCTCACTGCAACCTCTGCCTCCCAGGTTCAAGTGATTCTCCTGCCTCAGCCTCCCTGGTAGCTGGGATTACAGATGCCTGCTACCATCCCTGGCTAATTTTTATATTTTTAGTAGAGACAGGGTTTCACCATGTTGGCCAGGCTGGCCTTCAACTCCTGACCTCAACTGATCACCCACTTCAGCCTCTCAAAGTACTGGGATTACAAGTGTGAGCCACCACACCTAGCCTTAACTCAGAAAATTTTGAGTCTCCTAATGCTCTGCCATCTTCTTGGTAGAATATTTATGTTATGTAATCCATCACGTTTCTCTTTTATTCTAGTTGCCAGGTATTCAAATTCAAGATATTTATGCATGACTACACAAAGAAGAAGAATTATATAATAATTATTATTCCCAAAAAACAGCAACCACAAACTGCCTCAATGTAGGATTTTGCCAAATAATATTCTTAATGTCCACAATTCTGTCTAACTAAGCAAACTGAATATGACTGTACAAGCATCAGCAATAATTATGAAAAGCAGAGATCTATATTTAGAAATGGTCTTTCAAACTACTCCAACAAAAGATAGTAAAATAAACAGCTTGTTGTGGACACCTACTATAAGAAAAAGAAACAAACATGTATACAAAAGACAGCAAACTTAAGAGTCTGGAGATCCGAATTTGGGTCTAGGCTTTGCCACTGAATTTGTGTTACCTTAAAAAAGTCAACATTGAGCCTGTGATTCATCACCCAGAATCTGGAAATAATATTAATAACCTGTCTGGTTACTTACTTAAAGTTTTGAGAAGCAGATAACAGTGTACCCTATTTCCAAAATTACTCTAAGAAAAAAGTCTTTTAAATCCAAGAAATTAGAGGACATGCAATGAAAAAATGATGTAAGAGAAAAAGAAAATAACAGAATTAATTGTGAATAATTGTCAACACTGAGATTGTGGGATTTAATACAGTTTTATTAAGCAAGGATATGCAAACTAGAGGGGTCATAATTCTAAATTATTGTAACCAAATCCAAGAGGTAGGGGGTAAAGAGATGGAGTGCTTAGGGAAAGTAAAATAAGATAAATGAAGAAAAAAGTGAATTGTCTTATTTTGTTGAGAGAGAAACTGCAGATCCTGATTAATTTTTTAAGAAGCCAAAAAGTAAAATTAGTTTGCTGTAAATCTAAGGATAATAGTGCTGGTTCACAACTAATTGAACTAATTGAACATGTGAATTACCTCACTATCCTTCCCAAAATACACAGAAATCACAGAAGAAATATACAAATAGAAATAAATCCATAAAATCATAACATTGCTATAAACCTGAGAGTAATGTCACCAGCAGACTTTCGAGGGCTATGGAGGAATTTTGACAGTTCTGGAAGCAGGTCCACATTGCCAACAAAATCCAAAAGACTATGGAGCTAATAAATTCATCCAGGTGATGAATCATCAAAGAGAAGAATCACTAAAGTGAGTTTTTCCGATAAATTGTCTGCATAACACTTAGGTAAGAGACAATGAGGGTTGTGAGAAGGGCTGAAACTTGGACAGTAGACTGGATAATTCATTAGAAGGAAAAGAGCCACATAGTAATTCTGTTATCAGAGGAGCTGAAAATAGCATTTCTCTCCTGAATAAAACTTCAAGTACAGCTCTACTAAGGGAGAAGTCTAACTTCAGAGATTACCAGAATGGAAAACAGGTTTATAGGAAGGAGACTGATAGTAACCTCACTGACTTTCAGTTGTCTTAATAGCTGAAATAGGAAGATCCAGCATAGAAACTACTCATAAATCATAAAGAAGAGCCTACTCACATGTAACCTCCCTATACTACCAACTTCCTCAACCCTACAAACAAACACACAACCATCAGAACCAGTATACCTATAATGAAAACTTGCATTTATTCTCTGCCAGGTGAACAGGGCTTCTTATTTGGACAAAGTACATCAATTCTGGCCACCAACACTACATATTATATACTATGAACACATATATAGACAACCAAGAATCATCAAATATTTAAATAAAACTAACAACATTGGAGAAACTAAATTTTTAAAAACTTTAAACAATTACTTAATTCAGATGTATTAGGTATCCCATGGGCATCTTGATATTTAGAAAATGTAAGGGAGGCAAAGGCCATGTTCGTGTAGCTGTAACAGCAGAAAACAAGCTCAATCATCTATAAGAATAGAATCTGTATTCACTAGCTTCATTCAAAGGTATAAGGGCAAGGTGGAGGAGCAGCTGTGGAGAGGATTAGCAGCAACAGCTGCACTAGTTTTCTGACCTCTAGATCATAGCTACAGTTATATAATCTTGAAACTGAAAATTTCCTTGAATCTCTGACTTTCACTCCTTCAGTCTTTTAAATGATTTTGTATGTACCAAAATATTTTTCTACATGAAATATATATAGTGCTTTCTATTTGCTATACTAATTTTGGCTGATACAATAGTTGGTACATAAAGATGTTCAAAAAACAAAGAAATAAAACTTCAACACTGGGAATTTGATATTTATTATTTGACCCAGTTTGGATTTAAAGGCAATGATATCTTGATTACCAGTGGAAAATAAGATATTGGTAGTCCAAGACATGCAGTGGTAATACACTTACTTAAATTATCATATGTCATCACCTGAAATAAGGTGCCTGTTGAACACAAGATCTGTTAGCAATTGTTTGTTATGATAAAACACTAAAATGGAAATAAGAAATAAATGGACTGGGGTGGGCTGAGGTGGCAGTTCTGACAGCCTTTGAAAAATTAGAGAACAATGATGACAAGCCCAGGGTTTTAACTTTTTAAAAAAAATTTCTAAATGTGACATGGGACCTCGCTATGTTGCCAAGGCTGGGCTTGAACTCCTGAGCTCAACTGGTCCTCCTGCCTCAGCCTCTCAAAGTGCTGGGGGTACAGGTGTGAGCGACTACATCCAGCTGACTTGAACTGCTTGACTCAAAACTTGTTCCAATACCCAGAGAGCTTCTGTGATTTCTTATCTTTGTCATTATTGATGGGCCAGATAATTCTTTGGCCCTGTGGCAAAAGGCTGAGGAAGGCTGTCCTATGCATTGTAGGATATCTCAGTACCTCTGGACTCTATCCACTAGATGCCACTAACATCTCTCCCTAACCCACATTGTGACAACCCAAAATGGACATACTTTGCCAAATATCCACTGGGGAGCGAAATCACTACCAACAACAGTGGCACCACCATCACTCACCCCTCCAATGAAAACTACTACTCTAAATTAATTTCATCTCATGTCATCATAGGACTGATATCATTAACAATCAATAAATCTGAATACACAAGTTGCAGGTTTTAGGCAACTTTGTAAGAATTTAGGATATTTATTGGGATAGAATGGTACCTTGAGAATTGAAAATCAAGCCTCAAAATCTCAGAGCCTCATTTTCTTAGTAGAATTAGACCCTTCTTTCTTGGTGAAGCTACCTGCCTTGTTGAAGACACTGTAATGAATGGACTCACCTGAGTTCATTACTTTGCAAAGGGATGCTGATTCTCCTCATGCCCATCTCTATGGCATCCCCTCACTGCATCCCTATAAATGGAATCAGATCCTAGTATGTTCCAAGGGGCAAGGACAAATTCTGACCCTGAAGGAGACAGTGTTTCTATCTATATTAGGAAGAGTTATCTTATGTTTGGTGGTAGTGGTTTGATGGCTATTGTTATTGTGGGGAGGTTTATGGATAGAAGGGTATATCTGGCTGCTGAGTAGACAAAGCATAGAACTGGGCTAGATATTGTCCACTAGCAGGTGACTTTCATTCTCACCTCTTCCTCTGTATTACATATCATGCTAGAATAAAAACTACATTTCTCAGACTCACTTAAAACTAGGATTATAGATATGATTTAGATTCCACCAATTAGATGGGCTTTCAAGGTTTTGATGGTGGTGGAAGGCAGACAGATTCCTACGTGGGAAAGGGTAGGTCCCCAGTGAGGACCAACCTTCAAGCCAGGGATGGCCTGAAGCCTGTGGGCCAGGCTACCAGTTCTGGGTAGAGTCCATGACCAGGAGTGAGAACTTCCTTGATGCCTTTCGGCCAATCAGATGGTGCTTTTTCTGGGCCCACCCATAGACCAATCAGCATGCACTTTCTACATTCTGAGCCCATAAAAACCCCAGACTCAGCCAGACTCAGACACATTTCAGGACTACCTGCCTGAGGATGGGAGCTACGTATTTTGGATCTCCTCTTCACTGAGAGCTGTTCTGTCTCTCAGTAAAGCTCTTTGTGGGGGCACTTCCAAGATGGCCCAATAGGAACAGCTCCAGTCTACAGCTCCCTGCGAGATTGATGCAGAAGATGGGTGATTTCTGCATTTCCAACTGAGGTACCTGGTTCATCCCATTGGAACTGGTTGGACAGTGGGTGCAGCCCACGGAGGACAAGCCAAAGCAGGGTGGGTGTCACCTCACCCAGAAAGCTCAAGGGGTTGGAGGATTTCCCTTTTCTAAACAAGGGAAGCTGTGAATGACTGTATCTGGAGGAACTGTACACTCCTGCCCAAATACTGTGCTTTTCCCACAGTCATCACAGCAGGCAGACCAGGAGATTCTCTCCCATGCCTGGCTCGGCGAGGCCAACACACATGGAGCCTTGCTCGCTGCTAGTGCAGCAGTCTGAGATCAACCTGGGATGCTGGAGCATGGTGGGGGGAAGGGCGTCCACCATTGCTAAGACTTGAATAGGCAGTTCTATGCTCACAGTGTAAACAAAGAGTCAGGGAAGCTCGAACTAGGCAGAGCCCACCACAGCTCAACAACGCCTACTGCTTCTCTAGATTCCACCTCTCAGGGCAGGGCATATCTGAACAAAAGGCAGCAGCAGACAACTTCTACACACTTAAACGTCCTGCCTGACAGCTCTGAAGAGAGCAGTGGTTCTCCCAGCATGGCATTTGAGATCCATTAACAGACAGATGGCCTCCTCAAGTGGGTCTCTGACCCCTCTGTAGCCTGACTGGGAGACATCTCCCAGTAGGGGCCGATAGACACTTCATACAGGTGTGTGTCCCTCTGGGACAAAGCTTATAGAGGAAGGATCAGGCAGCAATATCTGCTGTTCTGCAGCCTCCGCTGGTGATACCCAGGCAAACAAGGTCTGGAGAGGACCTCCAGCAAACCCCAACAGACCTGCAGCTGAGAGGCCTGTCTGTTAGAAGGTAAACTAACAAACAGAAAGGAATAGCATCAACATCAACAAAAAGGACATCCACACCAAAACCCCATCCATAGGTCACCAACATCAAAGACCAAAGGAAGATAAAAACACTAAGATAGGCCGGGCACAGTGGCTCACGCTTGTAATCCCAGCACTTTGGGAGGCCGAGACGGGCGGATCACGAGGTCAGGAGATCGAGACCATGGTGAAACCCCATCTCTACTAAAAATACAAAAAATTAGCTGGGTGTGGTGGCGGGTGCCTGTAGTCCTAGCTACTCAGAGAGGCTGAGGCAGGACAATGGCGTGAACCCAGGAGGTGGAGCTTGCAGTGAGCCGAGATTGCACCACTGCACTCCAGCCTGGGCGACAGAGCGAGACTCAGTCTCAAAAAAAAAAAAAAACCACTAAGATAAGGAGAAACCACAGCAACAAGGCTGAAAATTCCAAAGACCAGAACACCTCTTCTCCTCCAAAGGAACACAGCTCCTCCCCAGCAAGGGAACAAAACTGGATGGAGAATGAGTTTGAGAGTTGACAGAAAAAGGCTTCAGAAGGTCAGTAATAACAAACTCCTCCGAGCTAAAGGAGCATGTTCTAACCCATCGCAAAGAAGGTAAAAACCTAGAAAAAAGGTTAGATGAACAGCTAACTAGAATAACCAGGGTAGAGAAGAGCTTAAATGACCTAATGCAGGTGAAAACCACAGTACAAGAACTGCGTGAAGCATACACAAGCTTCAGTAACCAATTCGATCAAGCAGAAGAAAGGATATCAGTGATTGTAGATCAAAAGGTTAAAATAAGGAAAGAAGACAAGATTAAAGAAAAAAGAGTGAAAAGAAATGAACAAAACCTCCAAGAACTATGTGAAAAGACCAAATCTATATTTGATTGGTGTATTTAAGAGTGATGGGGAGAATGAACCAAGTTAGAAAACACTCTTCAGAATACTATTCAGGAGATCTTCCCCAACCTAGCAAGGCAGGCCAACATTCAAATTCAGGAAATACAGAGAACACCACAAAGATACTCCTTGAGAATAGCAACCCCAAGACACAATTGTCAGATTCACCAAGGTTGAAATAAAGGAAAAAAATGTTAAGAGCAGCCAGAGAGAAAGGTCTGGTTACCCACAAAGGGAACCCATCAGACAAAGAGTGGATCTCTCAACAGAAACCCTACAAGCCAGAAGAGAGTCAGGACCAATAGTCAACACTCTTAAAGAAAAGAATTTTCAACCCAGAATTTCATATCCAGCCAAACTAAGCTTCATAAGTGAAGGAGAAATACAATTATTTACAGACAAGTAAATATTGAGAGATTTTGTCACCACCAGGCCTGCATTACCAGAGTTCCTGAAGCAAGCACTAAACATGGAAAGGAATAACCAATACAAGCCACTGAAAAAACATGCCAAATGGTAAACACCATCGATGGTATGAAGAAACTGCATCAACTAACAGGTGAAATAACCAGCTAGCATCATAATGACAGGATCACATTCACACGTAACAATATTAGCCAACATGTAAATGGGCTAAATGCCCCAATTAAAGAACACAGACTGGAAAATTGGATAAAGAGTCAAGAACCATCAGTGTGCTGTATTCAGGAGACCCATCTCATTTGCAAAGACACACATAGGCTCAAAATAAAGGGATGGAGGAAGATCTACCAAGCAAATGGAAAGAAAAAAAAAAGCAGGGGTTGCAATCCTTGTCTCTGATAAGACAGACTTTAAACCAACAAAGATCAAAAGAGACAAGGCCATTACATAATGGTAAAGGGATCAATTCAACAAGAAGAGCTAACTATCCTAAATATATATGCACCCAATGCAGGAGCACCCAGATTCATAAAGCAAGTCCTTAGAGACCTACAAAGAGACTTAGAGTCCTACACAATAATAATGGAAGACTTTAACACCCCACTGGCAATATTAAACAGATCAAGGAGACAGAAAATTAACAAGAATAACCAGGACTTGGACTCAGCTCTGGACCAAGTGAACCTAAAACACATCTACAGAACTCTCCACCCCAAATCAACAGAATATACATTCTTCTCAGCACCACATTGCACTTATTCTAAATTGACCACATAATAGCAAGTAAAACACTCCTCAGCAAATGTAAAAGAATAGAAATCACAACAAACTGTCTCTCAGACCACAGTGCAATCAAATTAGAACTCAGGATTAAGAAACTCACTCAAAACAACTATATGGAGACTGAACAACCTGCTCCTGAATGACTACTGGGTAAATAACAAAATGAAGGCAGAAATAAAGATGTTCTTTGAAACCAATGAGAACAAACACACAATGTACCAGAATCTCTGGGACACATTTAAAGCAGTGTGTAGAGGGAAATTTGTAGCTCTAAATACCCACAAGAGAAAGCAGAAAAGATCTAATATCGACACCCTAACATCACAATTAAAAGAACTATAAAAGCAAGAGCAAACAAACTCAAAAGCTAGCAGAAGACAAGAAATAACTAAAATCAGAGCAGAACTGAAGGAGATAGAGACACAAAAAACCCTTCAAGAAATAATCAATGAATCGTGGAGCTGGTTTTTTTTAAAAGATCAACAAAAGAGATAGACTGCTAGCAAGATTAATAAAGAAGAAAAGACGGAAGAATCAAATCGATGCAATAAAAAGTTATAAAGGGGATATCACCACTGATCCCACAGAAATACAAACTACCATCAGAGAATACTACAAACACCTCTACGCGAATAAACTAGAAAATCTAGAAGAAATGGATAAATTCCTGGACACATACTCCCTCCCAAGACTAAACCAGGAAGAAGTTGAATCTCTGAATAGACCAATAATAGGTTCTGAAATTGACACAATAATTAATAACGTACCAACCAAAAAAAAGTCCACGACCAGACAGATTCACAGCCAAATTCTACCAGAGGTACAAAGAGGAACTGGTACCATTCCTTCTGAAACTATTCCAATCAATAGGAAAAGAGGGAATCCTCCCTAACTCATTTTATGAGGCCAGCATCATCCTGGTACCAAAGCCTGGCAGAGATACAACAAAAAGAGAATTTCAGGCCAATATCCCCAGTGAACATTGATGCAAAAATCCTCAATAATATACTGGCAAACTGAATCCAGCAGCACATCGAAAAGCTTATCCACCATGATCAAGTGGGCTTCATCCCTGGGATGCAAGGCTGGTTCAACATACACAGATCAATAAACATAATCCATCACATAAACAGAACCAATGACAAAAACCACATGATTATCTCAATAGATGCAGAAAAGGCTGACAAAATTCAACAGCCTTTCATGCTAAAAATTCCCAGTAAAGTAGATATTGATGGAACGCATCTCAAAATAATAAAAGGCATTTATGACAAACTCACACACAATATCATACTGAATAGGCAAATACTGGAAGCATTCCCTTTGAAAAGCTGCACAAGACAAGGATGCCCTCTCTCACCTCTCCTATTCAACATAGCATTGAAAGTTCTGGCCCGGGCAATCAGGCAAGAGAAAGCAATAAGGGGTATTCAATTAGGAAAAGAGGAAGTAAAATTGTCCCTGTTTGCAGATGACATGATTGTATATTTAGAAAACCCCATCATCTCAGCCCAAAATCTCCTTAAGCTGACAAGCAACTTCAGCAAAGTCTCAGGATACAAAATCAAGGTGCAAAAATGACAAGCATTTCTATACACCAAGAACAGAAAAACAGAGAGCCAAATCATTAGTGAACTCCCATTCACAATTACTACAAAGAGAATAAAATACCTAGGAATCCAACTTACAAGGGATGTGAAGGACCTCTTCATGGAGAACTACAAACCACTGCTCAACAAAATAAAAGAGGACACAAACAAATGGAAGAACATTCCATGCTCATGGATAGGAAGAATCAATATTGTGAAAATGGCCATACTTCCCAAAGTAATTTATAGATTCAATGCTATCCCCATAAAGCTACCACTGATTTTCTTGACAGAATTGGAAAAAACTACTTTAAAGTTCATATGGAACCAAAAGGAGCCCACATAGCAAAGACAATTCTAACCAAAAGGAATAAAGCTGGAGGCATACCTGACTTCAGACTATACCACAAGCCTACAATAACCAAAACAGCTTGGTACTGGTACCAAAACAGATAAATAGACCAATGGAACAGAACAGAGGCCTCAGAAATAACACCACACATCTACAACCATCTGATCTTTGACAAACCTGACAAAAACAAGCAATGGGAAAAGGATTCCCTATTTAATAAATGTTGCTGGGAAAACTGGCTAGCCATATGTAGAAAGCTGATATTGGACCCTGTCCTTATGCTTACACAAAAATTAACTCAAGATGGATTAAAGACTTAAATGTAACACCTAAAACCATAAAAACCTTAGAAGAAAACATGGGCAATACCATTCAGGACCCAGGCATGGGCAAAGACTTCATGACTAAAACACCAAAAGCAATGGAAACAAAAGCCAAAATTGACAAATGGGATATAATTAAACTAAAGAACTTCTGCACAGAAAAAGAAACTATCATCAGAGTGAACAGGCAACCTACAAAATGGGAGAAAATTTTTCAATCTTCCATCTGACAATGGGCTAATATCCAGAATCTACAAAGAACTTAAATTTACAAGAAAAAAACAACCCCATCAAAAATTGGGCAAAGGATATGAACAGACACTTCTCAAAAGCCAACAGACACATGAAAAAATGCTAATCATCACTGGTCATCAGAGAAATGAAAATCAAAACCACAAGGAGATACCACCTCACGCCAGTTACAATGGCAATCATTAAAAAAGTCAGGGAACAACAGATGCTGGAGAGGATGTGGAGAAATAGGAATGCTTTTATACTGTTGGTGGGACTGTAAACTAGTTCAACCATTGTGGAAGACAGTGTGGTGATTCCTCAAGGATCTAGAACTAGAAATACCATTTGACCCAGTAATCCCATTGCTGGGTATATGCCCAAAGGATTATAAATCATTCTATAAAGACACATGCACATGTGTGTTTATTGCAGCACTATTCACAATAGCAAAGACTTGGAGCCAACCCAAATGTCCATCAATAATAGACCGGATAAAGAAAATGTGGCACATATACACCATGGAATACTATGCAGTCATAAAAAAAGATGAGTTCATGTCCTTTGCAGAGACATGGATGAAGCTGGAAACCATCATTCTCAGCAAACTATCACAAGGACAGAAAACCAAATACCGCATGTTCTCAGTCATAAGTGGGAGCTGAACAAAGAGAACACATGGACACAGGATGGGGAACATCTCATACTGAGGCCTGTTGGGGGGTGGGGTGCTGGGGAAGGGATAGCATTGGGAGAAATACCTAATGTAAATGATGAGTTGATGGGTGCAGCAAACCAACATGGCACATGTATACCTATGTAACAAATCTGCACGTTGGGCACATGTACCCTAGAACTTTAAGTATAATAATAAGTTTTTTTAAAATCCACTTGTAACTACTGCTTGTTGGAGTATATTCAGGGCAACTTGAATCTGTGCTCCTGCATTGCAATCTGCAAGCTTGGCCCAAATAAGCTTCCTATGTATATTAAAAAATAAAAATTTAAAAAAAATAAAGCTCTTCTTTGCCTTGCTGACCCTCCAGTTGTCCACAGAACCTCATTCTTCCTGGATGTGGGACAAGAACTCAGGACTCACTTAATGGCTGAAACACCACTTTCCTGGCTGGCTCACTGTGCCATGGATGGCAGGAACGAGAGATCTGTAACATGCCCTCCCCAACCGTTGGGGCTCTGCCATTGCTGCCATCTCCAAGTTTTGGGGCACCATCATGTTCCCCTCATCCAGGTGCTCGTACCCACAGCATAAACCACTTGCAGTACACGTGGTCCAGCTACAGCCTCGCAGAGAGCCGGTGCCTGTGCCGGCACCTGGAACTGCCCACCCCACATGCAGCAGTTGGTGTGCCTGGCTATGCGCAGTGGCCAGACCCCACACTCACTCACTCACATACCTCTCACCACTCTGCCTGGCTCATCCTTCGCGGGCATGGGATCTGAGCCAGTAGCATGAGCTGAGTGCAGCCAGCCAGGCTGAATGGGCAGAATGAGCCCAGCAGGCATGAACAAAACCCAAGCAGAGTTGCTTTGCCGCTGGCCATAGAGGTTTCCAGCTGGTGAGGCAACACCCAAGGGATCCTGTGATATTTAGAAAGTAGGAGGGAGGTAATAGCAAACTTTCTGCAGGTGTAGATGTGGACAAACAAACTCCAATAGGCATGAGTTCCAATATGGAGTGACTAGCTGACTTGTTCCAGTGTCTAGATATGAGTGTTATGGCTGTTAGGTGGTTATGGTTTGGGCAGCCACAAAAACAGTAACAGCATCAGCTTTCTGACATCTGGATTGCAAATACAGTTGTGTAGCCTTAGAGCCAAAATTCAGGAAGCAGCTCCCTAACTTCTTCTCCAAGTTAGATACTGAGTTTATATCTAACTCCATCTACTAAATTTTTTCTGCTCAAAAACAGAGTGGTTTTGGTTTCTACTATACTGTACTTTGACTGATACACATTTTAAAAAGACTCCTACATTGTCCAGAGGAATTCCTTCTTACCTTGCAGAGCTAACCTGGCAATCCACAAGTATGGCAGTAACCCTGAGCAGCATAGTGAGACCCCATCTCTACAAAAAAAGAAAAAAAATCAATTAGCAGGGCATGGTGATGCACACCTGAAGTCCCAGCTACTAGGGAGACTGAGGTGAGAAGGTCACTTGAGCCCAGGAGTTTGAGGCCGCAGTGAGCTGCAACGGTACCACTGTACTTCAGCTTGAGTAACAAAATGAGACCCTGTCTCTGGAAAATAAAACAAAACTACAGAAGTAAGCAGTTGGCCAAACAGCTATCATTTATGATCACTTAAAGAGATCATAAATCCTTTGTTTTGGAGAGTGGCTCATTTTATCTTGCTGTAGTTCATATTTTCAGAGATATCCAAGAGAAAACAGTATTGACACAGCAAGAAAACATTGTGCTGAAATTTCTGAACTTCAGGAAAATCATAAGTACTCCCAGAAAGAAAAGTCAGGATATTTACAAAGGAATAGGAATCAGAATTCTCAACTACAACTCTGGATGACTGGCAACTTCTAAAATCATTTCAATATTTTCTAATAACGAGTTCATTGATAATCCATTTTCAAATTATGTTAAAATACTGACTACAGAATTTTCTTCAATATTTAGGTAGCATGGATTGACTTTGGTATTACGTGAGTAAAAACTTTCCACATATTTAGCAAATGGATAATATTGAAAATTGTTTTAAGTTAATTAATTTTTATAGATAATATAAAAATTAAATATCTATTATATTTATAGATAATATAAAAATTTTATACCATGTATACATGGTATAAAATTTTTAAATGCACAAAGGAGTACCATGAAAATGAAATTTTCATTCTACCTTTGTGCCCTAGCCAGTCAGTCATCTCTCTAGACATAGCAATAAGATGAGCTTTTTTTTTTTTTTAAAGTGATTGGCTCAGGGCTGAGTTTTTATAACAGCTTTATTGAGATATAATTCACATACCATAAAATTTACCCTTTCATGGTTTACAATTCTGTGATTTTTAGTATATAAAAAATGTACAACCATCACCACTATCTAATTCCAGAACACTTACATCAACCTCAAAAGAAACCCCATATCCATTCGCAGTTACTCCTCATTTCCCCTACACGTAGACCTTGATAATCACTAATCTATGTTCTGTCTTGAGGAATTTGCCTATTCTAGATATTTCATTTAAATGGAATAAAAAATAAGTGGTCTTATGCGTCTGGTTTCTTTCACTTAGCATAATGTTTCCATGGCTCATCCATGTTGTAATACAACTTGTTTTTAAATAAACACAATACTGTGAGATGGCATCAGTATTTGTTCTGCAAGGAGAAAAGACAAAAGTGGGAAGTGAGTACTTCAATTTTTGCTACAATAGCTGTTTATTAGACAGATCTCTTAGACAAGCTGAGGTATTTACTCATGTTTCAGTGCATATGAATGGCAGGCTTTGGAGCTGTTTTTCACAAGGGGCAAGTCCCAAGAAAGCAAAACAGATGGGCAAAGACAGCATCAGTAGAGCAATGTCTTAAAGCATACAATATTGTATGCTAGACAGACAAATAAGGTTAGTTAGGAAGAGGAGGTTTCATGTCATCAACTCAAAAGGTGGAGAAGCTTTCAAACAAACAAAAATGCACAATGATCCCTTCTGCTCTTTGAAATCAGTCAGATCTCTAAGTGACAAATCATAGGCAAACTCATTAACATTGTTCTAAACCTATACAACTGTTTTTAAAAATTTATTGGAAAATATAACAGAAAAAATGAAAAACAAATAAGTAAATGTATAGATCAAATAATCATCATGAAGTAAACACCCTTATAAACACCATCCACACCAACACCAAAGAAGCCTCTTGAGCCCCTCTTGTTTACCTAAAGGTAGTCATTATCTTGAATCTAAGCCTATTTTCAAATTTGCGTCCAAGAACATGTTCATTTATTTCTGAGACCTTCCCAGGTGCACATTAACATTTATATTTCTACCAACTCATGTTTAGGTATCTGTTACAGCAGCAATTCACTTCTGATACGGAAATCTACATTTGTTTTCTAGGACTGCTGTAAAAATCGTTACAAACTGGGTGGCTTAAAACAACAGGAATTTATTTTCCCACAGTTCTGGAAGTCAGAAATCTGAAACAAAGGCGTGAACAGGACCACACTCCCTCCAAAGGCTCTAGAGGGGACTCCTTTCTATCTTCCAATTCCTAGTGCCTTCTGGTGTTCCTGGGCTTGTGGTAGCATAACTCCAGTCTCGGCCTCTGTCTTCACTTGGCTTTCTCTGTGTGTGTCTGTGTCTGTGTGTCCCTGCCTCTTCTTGTAAGGATACCAAGTCATTTGATTCAGGGCCCACCCCAATCCAGTATGAGCTTACTGGATTAATTACGTATGCAAAGACCCTATTTCCAAATAAGTTCACATTCTGAGGTTCTAGGTGTTCATGAATTTTGGAAGGACACTATTCAACTCATTACACTTTCCCAATGTCTTTGAACAAAAAACCATGGTCTGAACCATTTGAATAACCTACTCTGTCAATTCTGAAAGTGAAAGTCCGTGCACAGTTTTAAAATCAAGTAATTTTTTTAAATCTTCCTCAAATTAAATCTTTTAATTTAAAAGTAAACTTTATTGTCGAAAATGCAAACTTGGGGAGGGCAGAAAGATCCCACACACAGCTGCCACTTCACACCTAGAGGGTTGCACGGTAGCCAGCAGCCGGGCCGAGACGCTCCCCACTTCCCAGACGGTGCGAGGGCTGGGCAGAGGCACTCCTCACTTCCCAGACGGAAAATCAAGTAATTTTAACTCACAGTATTTCATAGGGCCTCACATTTTGAGAGATCTGATATTTATTTGATAAAACTGCTGCAACTAATCTGGTTGAGATTAAAGAAAACATAGTTTGTCTATTCTTGTCAAGTTTTGTTATGACCTTTGTAATGTGAATTTGGAAAGTTACTTTTTCAATGTTTTGAGATAGATTTAGTAGCATAGGAATCATCTGTACCTTGAATATACAGCATTTTGCTTATGAAACCATTTTGACAAATACTCTTAAACATTATTTGAGTATTCTCAATCTCTTCCATTATTGATTTAATTTATTTAACCTCACCATGGACCAACTATGTTTATGTGTATTTTCTTATAAAAGTGTTATTTTATAAAAATGTCATTAGATGCATCATAACTTTTAAAAATTTCTTCTGTGCCTTTTATTATAACACCCTTAGCTTTTTTTAATAGATGAGTTAATTAGACTCATTTACTTATTTATTTGTTTGTTTTTTTAAGATGGGGTCTTGCTATGTTGCCCAGGCTGGATTTGAATTCCTGGGCTTAGGCAACCCTTCCACTTCAGCCTCCTCAGTAACTGGGCTACAGGCATGTGCCACCATGCCCAGACACTCAGTTTTTACTAAGATTTATCTGTAGCTTTATTTTTTATTACCTTTACCTTATTGAAACTTGTCTTCCTTAGCCTTAATTGAAGGACTATTTGCTATCACAGAACATTTTAGTGGATAAAAGGCTATAATAATGGAGTTGTTTATAAGTGTTCTCCATCACTCAGAAGTAAGAAGGAATGGGCTCAAAGGCCCTATAAGTGACCTGAAATCTTCTTAGACTTTTCTAAAAGAAATCTTTATATCTTATAGCCATAGAAATGGTATTATAGAAAACCAAACTCAAAATCTAACCAAACCAAAATCTAAACTCTATGGATGGCTGAAACTTTGCAAATTAAATTTCCAGCCATGTAGAGTTTACTTTTTTTTTTTAAGACGGAGTTTCACTCTTGTCACCCAGGCTGGAGTGCAATGGCATGATCTCAGCTCACTGCAACCTCTGCCTCCTAGGTTCAAGCAATTCTCCTGACTTGGCCTCCTGAGTAGATGGGATTACGGGCACCCATCACTATGCCTGGCAAATTTTTTTTGTATTTTTAGTACAGATGGGGTTTCACCCTGTTGGCCAGGCTGGTCTCAAACTCCTGACCTCAGGTGATCCACCTGCTTTGGCCTCCCAAAGTGCTGGGATTACAGGCACAAGCCATCGCGCCTGGCCTAGAGTTTACTTTTAATGGCAAAAACTGCCATAATTTTTGCACCAACCTAATAAAATTAAGACATCCCTGAAAATTGGGATGGGGACATATGAGTAGACTCTGATGAAGGTGATAATTTTGAGCCTGAAATTCTGGGCAAGTTGTCAGTCTACCCCTGCCTGAAGAACTGTAATAGCCTCCCCTGAGGTAGTTGCTTTACAAGGGACTACTGTTCCTTCTGACAATCTACCTTTACCACCTCTCATTGCTTCTAAATCTGTAATCAGACTCAGGTGAAAGTAGACTCCAATGTGTGAGACACAAACTTAGGATGAACAATACACACCAAAAGAACTGGCTGATTTTGTCAATTTATATAGGCAGATACTGGTGAAACTGTATGGGGATTCATCTTAAGAGTGTGATATCAGCCGGGCGTGGTGGCTCACGCCTGTAATCCCAGCACTTTGGGAGTCCAAGGTGGGCGGATCATGAGGTCAGGAGATCGAGACCATCCTGGCTAACACGGTGAAACCCCGTCTCTACTAAAAATACAAAAAATTAGCCAGGCAAGGTGGTGGGTACCTGTAATCCCAGCTACTCAGGAGGCTGAGGCATCCGGGAGGTGGAGCTTGCAGTGAGCCAAGATCGTGCCACTGCACTCCAGCCTGGGCGACAGAGCAAGACTCTGTCTCAAAAAAAAAAAAAAAAAAAGAGTGTGGTATCAGGGTGGAGGGAATATGAAGTTGCATTAAACTCAGTTTATTAACATGGCTTCACTAGCAGAGATTCCAGATTTAGTGTGTTTGTCTGAGGGGTTGGGAGTGACTCTAACAGTTTATTTGTTGATTAACTAAAACCTGGACCAAAAGATAGCCTACACTCAAGGGAGTCGAATTGCCAAAACTTTCCTGGTGCCACAGAAAGGATGGTATCAAATGACTCAGGAATATTACCTAGAATCTACAAGGAACTCAACAACTCAACAACAAAAGGAACAAACAGCCCCATTAAAAAGTGGGCAATAGGCCAGGTGCAGTGGCTCATGCCTGTAATCCCAGCACTTTGGGAGGCCAAGGCGGGTGGATCACGAGGTCAGGAGATCGAGACCATCCTGGTTAACACGGTGAAACCCCGTCTCTACTAAAAATACAAAAAAATTAGCCGGGCATGGTGGTGGGCACCTGTAGTCCCAGCTACTCGGGAGGCTGAGGCAGAAGAATGGCATGAACCCAGGAGGTGGAGCTTGCAGTGAGCCGAGATCACACTACTGTACTCCAGCCTGGACAACAGACCGAGATTCTGTCTCAAAAAAAAAAAAAAGTGGGCAATAAACGTGAACAGACGTTTTTCAAAAGAAGACATACAAATGGCTAACAAGCATAGGAAAAAATACCCAACACCACTGATCATCAAAGAAATGCAAATTTAAACCACAATGAGATATCATCTTACACCAGTCAGAATGGCTATTATTAGAAAGTAAAAAAATAACATACATTGGCAAAGAGGAGAAAAGGGAACACTTACACCCTGTTAGTGGGAATGTAAATCAGTATAACCTCTATGGAAAACAGTATGGAGATTTCTCAAAGAACTAAACATAGAATTACAATTCAATCCAGTAGCCTCACTATTGGATATTTACCCAAAGGAAAATAAATCATTACATGAAAATGATACCTGCAGCTGAGCATGGTGGCTCATGAGAGGCCAAGGCAGGCAATCACCTGAGGTCAGGAGTTCAAGACCAATCTGGGCAACATAGTGAAACCCCGTCTCTACCAAAAATATAAAAATTAGCCAGGCATGGTGGCAGGTGCCTGTAATCCCAGCTCCTCAGGAGGCTGAGGCAGGAGAATCACTGGAACCCAAGAGGTGGAGCTTGCAGTGAGCTGAGATTGTGCTATTGCACTCCAGCCTGGGAGACAAGAGTGAAACTCTGTCTCAAAAGGAAAAAAAAAGATACCTGCACTTACATGTTTATTGCAGCACTATTCATAATAGCAAAGATATGGAATCAACCTAAGTGTCCATCAAAAGATACTTGGATAAAGAAAATGTGAGATTATATATATATATATATATCTCCATGGAATTCCACTCAGCCCTAAAAAATAATGAACTCAGGTATTAATATTTTGCAGCAACATGGATGGAACTAGAGGCCACTATCTTAAGTAAATAACTCAGAAACAGAAAGCCAAATATCACATGCTTTCACTTATAAGTGGGAGCTAAATAAGTGTATACATGAAATGGAGAGTGAAATAATAGACTCTGGAGACTCAGAAGGATGGGAAGGTAAAGGTAAAGGGGGCATGAAGGTTAAAAAATTACCTATTGAGTACAATGTTCACTATTTGGGTGATGGGTACACTAGAAGCCCAAACTTTGCTATTACATAACAAAACTGCACTTGTACCCCTTCAATCTTCAAAAACAAACCAACCAACCAAAAGACTCGGGAACATTAGAATGATAAAGTGGATTTGTCATGTAAGACTTGCTTGCCCATTCACTGAATATTTCCCCGTGAGGGTCCAGAGGGCACTCAAGGTTTTAAGAAATATGATTTGTGACAGAAGCCCTGGACTAGGCTCTCTGAATTCAGTGGAGGTATCACTCCTGTCGATGAGATCAGATGGTGGTAGGGACCATGTGGTGACACATAAATTATTAAATACAAGGTAGGCATGGTTATTGCATTAGGTCACAGAAACATAAAGCAGTAATAAGAATAATAGCTGCAAAATGTACGGCATTGGCTAGTTGATTGTGGAGTTTCTAGAACCAAAGTAGATGGTAAACCTACTAAAATCTTGATGTATAAGCAGAAAGTTTTACGACTGGAAGACTGAAAGGATTAATGCTGCCATCATGAATTTAAAAGACACGGGGTGGCAATTCTTAGGTCGACCACATTTAACTTTCTTACTGGGGCTGTGGAAAAGAAACATGGATCTTGGAGAACAACAGTGAATTACTGCAACCTTAATCAGGTGACAATTTTCATTGCAGCTGCAATTCTTTTTTTTTTAATTTTGAGACAACATGTCGCTCTGTCACCCAGACTGGAGTGCAGTGGTGCAATCTCAGCTCACTGCAACCTCTACTTCCCAGGTTCAAGAATTCTCCTGCCTCAGCTTCCCAAGTAACTGGGATTACAGGCGCCTGCCACCAAGCCCAGCTAATTTTTGTATTTTTAATAGAGATAGGGTTTCACCATCTTGTTCAGGCTGGTCTCAAACTCCTGACTTCAGGTGATCTACCCGCCTTGGCCTCCCAAAGTTTTGGGATTACAGGCATGAGCCACTGTACCCAGCCGTGCAGCTGCAATTCTAGATGTGGTTTCGTTGCTAGAGAAAATCGGACCCTGGCTTCTGGTGTTTAATAATTGCACTGGCAAAGGCTTTTATCTATAGCTGTCATTAAGGACTATCAAAAGTAGTTTGCTTTCTGTTGGTTAGTAACACACCTTGACTGTCTACCCTCAGGGCTATGCCAGTCAGGCTCTTTTGCAGAGCCTTCATTGTGTCTTTATTCCACAGAAAATCATGCTGGCCAGTCACATGGATGATGTCATTGATGCGGTTTGGCCTTGTCTCCACCCAAATCTCATCTTGAATTTCCACATGTTGTGGGAGGGACCTGGTGGAAGGTAATTGAACCATGGGGGCAGGTCTTTCCCATGGTGTTCTCATGATAGTAAATAAGTCTTACGAGATCTGATGGTTTTATAAGAGGGAGTTTCCCTGCACAAGTTCTCTCTCTTTGCCTGCTGCCATCTATGTAAGACATGACTTGCTCCTCCTTGCCTTCCACCATGATTGTGAGGCCTCCCCAGCCATCTGGAACTGTAAGTCCACTAAACCTCTTTGTTTTGTAAATTGCCCACTCTTGGGTATGCCTTTATGATGTTAATTGGACCTAGTAAGAAGGAAGTTAACAACTGCTCTAGATATGTTGGTAAGATATATGTAGGACAGGTGGTGGGAAGCAAATCTGACAAATAATCAGGTTTCTGACATCTCAGTGAAATGTCTAGGGTCCCATTGGTCTGATGAGAGAGAAGAAAAGGAAACATCAGTTAAGGCTGGTCCTTGGAGAAGCAGCCTGCCTGAAAAATCACAGCTACAGGCAAAAATAGAGCAGCCTGAGGAAAACTCAGAATGCACCTGCACGGATACGCAGGCAAGGCAGACGAGTTCCAACACAGAGGCCTTTTGTTCTTTGTGTGATTAGCAGGTTCCCAGGAAAAGTTTCCTCCCCTTCTCAGGCATATACACCATGGGCTCCAATGGGAACTTGCACAGGGAGCAGGGGCACTTACCTAAAACAAACCAGCAGTTATACAAACAAGTAAAGCAGCACTTTGTGCTTGCCTAGAGTCAGTCGCACAACTATATAGATGAGGAGGAGTTGTGCAGATAGCTTTTCAGATAAGAGAAGTTACTCAGACAGCTACAGAGGGAAGAGGAGTTTCTTTTAAAAGCTTTTGAATTTGACTGTAAAAACAGCAACCCACTTGGGCTCCCGTCTCTGCTGTGGAGAGCTTTCTTCTTTTGCTTATTAAACTTTTGCCCTAGCCTCACCCTTTGTGTCCATGCTCCTTAATTCTCTTGGTCATGTAATGACCAGCTCAGATAACACCTTACACGAGACCAGTGACGCTGACCTGTTTCACTGGGACATGTCGGTATGCCCTTTTTATTTTTATTTATTTATTTTTGAGACAGAGTCTCACTCTGTCACCCAGGCTGGAGTGCAGTGGCATGATCTTGGCTCACTGCAACCTCCACCTCCCAGGTTCAAGTGATTTTCCTGTTTCAGCCTCCTGAGTAACTGGGATTATAGGTGTGTGCCACCACGCCTGACAAATTTTTGTGTTTTTAGTAGAGACAGGGTTTCACCATGTTGGCCAGGCTGGTCTTTAACTCCTGACCTCAAG
Source organism: Nomascus leucogenys (assembly GCF_006542625.1). Taxonomy (NCBI): domain Eukaryota; kingdom Metazoa; phylum Chordata; class Mammalia; order Primates; family Hylobatidae; genus Nomascus; species Nomascus leucogenys. The sequence continues at coordinate 32,399,792 of NC_044391.1, read as the reverse complement.
TGATCCACCTGCCTCGGTCTCCCAAAGTGCTGGGATTGCAGGCATGAGCCACTGTGCCTGCCCAATACTTCCTTTTTAAAGTGAAGGACAAGTTACTGCATCTGGCTTCTCTTAATCATGAAGGGACATAATGCCATTTAGGCCTCTTTGGATTTGGGAGGCAACATTTACTTCATTGAGTGTGCTACTCTTACCCATTTACTGAGCAACCTGAAAAGTTGCTAGTTTTGGGTGGGACCCAGAACAAAACAAAGATCTGCAACAAGTCTAGGCTGCCATGCAAATTGCTCTTCAGCTGAGATACATAACACAGCATATCTGTTGCTGCTTGAAGCAAGTTCATCACGAACTGGGGCTTTTCTGACAAACAAACATAAGATTGTATGTGAACAGCCACATTACATCACCAATTGGAAATAGCAGAAACTAGGATTTGAGCAGGTCCTGAAGGCATAAGTAAGTTGCAGGAGCAAGTGTCACAAATGCCTATGGTCCAGATGCCTGCAATAGTGCCTCCTCCCCTCTCAGCATGCATGTATGATTCCATGGAGTGTTCTCCATTCCCATTTAATTGAAGAACCAATATGTGAACTTGGTTTACAGATGGTTTTATATGAAATGTTATCAATACCCCAAAGTAGACAGTTGTAGCACTATAGTCCCACTCTGGATTGGCCCTGAAAGACAGTAGTAAAAGATAATCATCCCAGAAGGTGGAACTTTTAGCAGTTCTCTTTGATATTCAGTTTGTTTGGAAGGAAGGATGGCCAGAGGTATGGCTCTACATTTACTTGTGGGTGTGGCTAATATTTCCATTGGATGACCAGGGATTTGGAAGGAATATAATTGGAAAATTGGTAACAAGATCTGAGAAAGAGATACATGGATAGATGTTTCTGAGTTGGCACAACATGTGAAGATATTTGTATTCCAAATGGATGCTAATCAAAGAGCTGTTGCAGTAGAGGAGGATATGAATAATCGTGGAAGGGAAAATGTTTTGTTGTCAATGGCATAGGCACTATGGGCATGAATTTGCCTTCCTTGCCTGCAATGCATTTATGGACTTATAAAATGCTTTACTATAATAATGTTCTACCTAGTATTGCTTCTAACAAACTCAATTTCTGGCAAATGTAATATGGTGATGGACTCATACTCATTCACTGGTCTTATTACATGCTCCATCACTCTGGAACAATTGACCTAATAGAATAGGTGGAATGGCCTTGTGAAGGCTCAGTTACAGGGCCAGTTGAGAGCAACACCTTGGAGAGCTGCAATAATATCCTCTAGTATATGGTGTATACTCTAAATTCATGAGCAATATATGCTGCTATTTTCAATGAAAATAGCAGGAGAATCAAGGAGTACACATGGCAGTGCACTTCTTACTGTTACTTCTAGTGATTCACTGGCGAAATTCCCAACCTAGCAACTTTGGGCTTTGCTGGTCTAGAAGTCTTAGTTTTACGGAAGAAATCCTTTTATTAGGAGATATGGCAATGATTCCATTACACTAGAAGTTGAGACTGGTCACTTTGGGGTCCTCAAGTCAGCCAATCAACAGGCAAATAAGAGGTTATTCCAACTTGGGTGACTGATCCTGATTATTAAGGAGAATTTGGGGTATACAACTTAATGGGGTTACAAAAGAGTATGTCTGGAATGCATGAAATCCTTTGACACCTCTTAGGACTTCTGTTCTTGCCAAATTCTTCTTTTAATTTCTATACTTCTGGACTTGGTTTGTATTTAAGTTCTGTAACAAGGAGCTGTAGCTTCTCCTGAAGGACACCTACATCAATGAGGTTGGGAGTTTGAAAGTAACAAGAGACCAATGGGGTCTTTGTGTCCTCATGGATTCCACTACCCCCACAGGTTCTGATGTGTTTTTGCTCCTCTGTTTTATGTGCTGCTTCCCTTTTTGACTGTGTCCCCTAATGATTGCAGGCTGTAAAGGAAACATATCTCCCACAATTGCACAATGTCAATTCCTTATAATAAATCTCTTATTATATATGTATATATCCTAGGAATTCTGCTTCTCTGGTTGAGCCCTGACTAATATAAGTGCTTACATTTCTGACTTGTTCTAACTTTACTGACTCTTCCTAGCCTGGTCCTCATTTGTTCATGTTCTATCTAGGGTTTGAGCGTTCAGCCTCTTCTCTTCTTACACTTTCCATTTTACACATTCTTTACAGACATGCTCATGAATTTCCATTGTATTAACTCTCACTTATATGCTATTTATGTTTAAATTGTACCCCCAGCCTAAGCTTCTCTCATGAGCTCGAGTGATGTTTCTGCCTGCCTTAAGAGTATCTCTAATTGAGGATATTCCACAGCTATCCTAGACTCAACATTTCCAAAAATGACTTCATATTCCTGATCTTGGTAAGTAGCACCACTATATACCCATAATCTAAGTCATATACAAGTGTCTATTGCAGTGCTTATCCTAAACCTTTGTAATATTTATGTACCTCCCCACTAGACTAAAAGTGTTGAAGGAAGACACCAGTGAGTTAATCTCCTTATCCTGAGCACTCAACATAATGAACAGTATATAGTAGGCACTCAACATATGTTTAATAAGTGAATAAGATAAGTGAACAAATGACTGAATGAATGGATGGATTTTTTTTAAAAAGATAAAAATTGCAGAGAAATAATAAGTGGCAACATAGAAGAGGAATAGAACATAGGTAATCTAAAAAGACTATAAACTGAAGACCTAGGTCTTTGGTATAATATTCCAAAATTCATAGACACAGTTTTCCTAAAATACTATTTAACCAGACGGTTTCAGTGAAAAGAAGTACCACTACTTAAAATTGCTAGAGTCTCTATGCTTTTTAGCATTCATTGAATTTTGTACATAAAGTGCTTCAGGTATTTAATTTAAATTCATGACAATCTGTGAAGCTTTGAGATTTATGATGGTGGAAGTAAACTTTCACGGACCAAAAAATGTTTTCATTTTTCTAATAGAAATTTTATAATTAAATACAGTTTATGCTAAATAACCATAATACTAGTGGAAGAACATATTTGTTTTTAGATTAAGGATAGCTGCAGAATCTTCATTAACAAGTGAAGATATAATTTGTATTTGTGTTATCAGTAAAACAACCAGTTGTCAATTTATCTACTAGAAAAATAATTAAGTGCTTAAATGCAAACAGAATAAAAAATATAAGATTCTGTCTTCAATTTGCATTAATATAATTATACTCCATGGCTCACTTATCAAATGACTTCTCTCTACAGAAACTATTTCTTTACTGTCACACACTGATAACAACACATAATCACCACCCCTTGTAGAATTTTCTAGGCCTGAAACATCAGGAAAAGTATGCAAGACAAATACTTTACCTTGGGTGCTACTGATATACTGCGTAGGATTTTTAGAGCTATTTGCCATGTTTTACATTTAATTTGGACAACTAACATTTATATATTTTTTGTATTTTAAAATTATTCACAAAATTAAATCAAACACAAGAAGAAGAAATCCAGAGGGCACAAGTCCAAGTCTCTGAAGAGATCGGGCAAAGATATCTCCAATTTGTGTCCTGAAGTTGTTTTATTCTGTGCTTAGATGCAAAATGTTTTATAAGTCATCGCTGCCTAATGGATAAAGCCTCAAATCTATTTTTTTTGAGACCAAGTCTTGCTCTGTTGCTCAGAGCTAGAGTGCAGTGGCACGATCTTGGCTCACTGCAACCTCTGCCTCCCGAGTTCAAGCGACTCTCCTGCCTCAGCCTCCTGAGTAGCTGGGACTACAGTCGCATGCCACCACACCTGGCTAATTTTTGTATTTTTAGTAGAGACAGGGATTCACTATGTTGGCCAAGCTGGTCTCAAACCCCTGACCTCAAGTGATCCACCTGCCTCAGCCTCCCAAAGTACTGGGATTACAGGCGTGAGCCATTGTGCCTGGCTTCAGTTTCATTTCTTACAACTACTTCCTATGCAATCCACACCCCCATAACACTGAACTCATCTAAATTTCTTCCACACACAATGCACTTATATTATGAACTTTCATTTCTCTGCCTTGTTCAGACTGTTTCATCTGTATGAAATGCAATTCTGATTCTTTTTTGGCCTGATGATTCTGCACAGCCTACTACAACGTCACAGTCTTCATTAAACTCTTCACAGGCCCCACAGTCTTACTTCTTTCTGTATTATCAATTTTTGTTGTTGTTGTTGTTGTTGTTTGAGACAAAGACTTGGTCTGTTGCCTAGGCTGGAGTGCAGTGGTCTGATCTCGGCTCACTGCAACCTCCCCCTCCCAGGTTCAAGTGATTCTTCTGCCTCAGCCTCCTGAGTAGCTGGGACTACAGGCATGCACCACCATGCTTGGCTAATTTTTGTATTTTTAGTAGAGATGGGATTTCACTATGTTGGCAAGACTGGTCTTGAACTCTTGACCTCAGGTGATCCGCCCACTTTGGCCTCCCTAAGTGCTGGGATTACAGGCAGGAGCCACAGCACCCGGCCTCTGTATTATCAATATTTTTACTTTTGCTTTCTTTGTTACTCAAATCAAATCACTTTGGTTAAGCCTGGTGTCAAAAGAGAGAGAAAATATAATCTTTTACCAGTAAAAACATTAAATATTTGCAAGCAAAAGAAAATCTACCACAGTCTGTCCTTCTGATTACAATCATTCAGATCTTTTTTCCTCCCTCAAAATACACTCACCAACTTGGAGATAACTTAAAAGCCCTATACTGTCGTTATTTCCTGCTCAAAGTCGACAATCTATGAATAATGCTACAGTCTTTATGTTTGTTCTTGATGTATCTCCTCTTGATCTGGAGATCTATGAAGAACAAAGACAAGTTATTTGCCCACAACACCCAAAATACAATGGTGAAACGGGAACTGGGTAACTACAATGAATGATACTACTCAGAAAGTGAAGAATGGTCCTGAAATTTCACTGTCTTGAAGTTGCTGCTAACTTAAAGTGGGGAATAGTCCTTTGTTAGGCCCTGATTTTGCCATTTTGGGATTAGTTCTAGTCGAATTTTCTCTGTGGCTCTTGCCTCACACTCTGGGAAGTCTTGTCTTAGAGCCGTTTAAAAAAGCCATTAGAGAATAGACCCTCCTCGGAAAATGAGTATGTCTCTCTACCGGCTTCCTACCTGCAAAACATGGAGGAGCTCAAGTGTCTTTTCACATTTCAAACCATGAAGTTTCTTTAATCCAATGCTGATCATTCTTTTCACAGTACTTACTCTACTTCTGTTTGATTCCAGTCAACTCCACGCGCCAATGCCACAGCCACGATTCTTTTTGAGACATACCTCTGTCTTTCTTTAGACTTAATGTCAGTCACGTTAATCCTATCACGCTTTGGTTGGAGAGCTACATCCTTACCTGTTTGTCCAGACTTTAAAATTGTTCAGCTGAAAGGATTTACTGAAGGCATCTTAATTTACTGAAATGTTTTAACAAAGGTATGATGGCCACATTCTTGATTGGGCCATTATCTTCCTATCAATTCACCTTTGTAGCCCAAATGCCTTCCCATCTTTACTTTAGACAGCTAGATATGAGAATCAATCAGATCTTCCAACTCTGCATGTCTCTAAATTTCTGAATGTTTTACTCCCTGTCATTACAATTTGCAAACTGACCAATTATTTTGAGTCCATATCTTTATTGTACTACCTTGTCAACTGTAGCTAATAGGAACTGATACATGCTAACATACTCTTTGCCTGCTGTTTCACTGAAAGCTACCAGCTCACTGGGAACATTAACTGCCTTCCAATTAATTGAAATAAGTGTTTCACCAAATGTTCCAATACTGCATTACATATAGATAGCCATCCTTCTAGTCCCTGGTAACAGTTACTTTGTCATCTATTGCCAGGACCTAAATCCTATGCCACATATTTTAGGATTTTTTTTTTTTTTTTTTTTTTTTTTTTGAGACAGAGTCTCACTATCACTCAGGTGTGATCTTGGCCCACTGCAACCTCTGCCTCCTGGGTTCAAACCGTTCTCGTGGCTCAGCCTCCCAAGTAGCTGGTGTTACAGGCATGCACCACCATGCCCAGCTGATTTTTGTATTTTTAGTAGAGACGGGGTTTCACCGTGTTGGTCAGCTGGCTTGGCCTCCCAAGGTGCTGGGATTACAGGTGTGAGCCACCACGCCTGGCTCATATTTTAGGATTTTTATTATGGTAACATGTCACCACACTTTCAGTGTCAAATTATTTATTTGTCAGGATAGGCTAGGTTATGCCACATTAACAAATGACTGCCAAATCCAGTCACTTGCAACAATAGAGGTTTATTTCTCTATTTTTATTTTTAAGACAGAGTTTCACTCTTGTCGCCCAGGCTGTAGTGCAATGGCACGATCTTGGCTCACTGCAACCTCTGCCTCCCGGGTTCAAGTGATTCTCCTGCCTCAGCCTCCCAAAGTAGCTAGGATTACAGGCACCCGCCACCATGCCCAGCTAATTTTTCTGTATTTTTAGTTGAGACGGAGTTTCACCATGTTGGCCAGGCTGGTCTTGAACTCCTGACCTCAGGTGATCCACCTGCCACAGCCTCCCAAAGTGCAGGGATTACAGGCGTGAGCCACCAGGCCTGGCCTATTTCTCATTCTTAATACATGTACACTGCAGGTCAGTAGTGGCTCTGTTCCAAGTAGTTCTTACCCTGACACCTAAGCTGATAGAGCAGGCTCTATCTAGAATATTGCTAGTCTTGTGGCAGAGGGAAAAGTGACAACATGGCACATGTTGGCTCTTAAAGTTTTTGCTCGTGCATGGCATGTGCTACTTCTCACTTCTCATTTGCTAATAAGGCAAGTCTTCTTATTAAAATTGACCCTAATGAGGCAAGTGATATCTCCTTCTAGGCAGAGGCTGAAGCTATCTGCATACAATTTAATCTACAACACATACCAATTCCACTTCTGCAGCTCAGGAATTTTGCATTGTTTCTTCTACCATGGCTTCTTGTTCTCCTTGTTCTTTTTTTCTGAGATGGAGTCTTGCTCTGTTGCCCAGGCTGGAGTGCAGTGGTGCTATCTCAGCTCACTGCAAGCTCCGCCTCCAGGGTTCACGCCATTCTCCTGCCTCAGCCTCCAGAGTAGCTGGGACTACAGGCACCCGCCACCACGCCCGGCTAATTTTTTCTATTTTTTTAGTAGAGACGGGGTTTCACCGTGTTAGCCAGGATGGTCTCAATCTCCTGACCTCGTGATCCGCCCGCCTCGGCTTCCCAAAATGCTGGGATTACAGGCGTGAGCCACCGCTCCCCGCCCATAGCTTCTTTTTCTAGACTGTCACCTCTACTTGTCCCTACTTAAAATATAGGTGACATACTCTTTCCACTAACTTCAATGTGCAAAATTTAAACTTTCACAATTTGACATTTTGGTTAATATTTAATGAAATTTATATTTGTAACCTTGCTTTGTTAACATCTCTAAAGGCATCACTTAGGCTGGGCGAGGTGGCTCACACCTGTAATCCCAGCACTGTGGGAGGCCGAGGTGGGCAGATCACGAGGTCCAGATATTGAGACCATCCTGGCTAACACGGTGAAACCCCATCTCTACTAAAAATACAAAAAATTAACCGGGTGTGGTGGCATGTGCTTGTAGTCCCAGCTATTCGGGAGGCTGAGGCAGGAGAATCGCTTGAACCCGGGAGGCAGAGGTTGCAGTGAGCCGAGATCGTGCCACCACACTCCAGCTTGGGCCACAGAGTGAGACTCCATCTCAAAAAAATAAATAAACAAAAATAAATAAATAAAGGCATCACTTAGCTATCTATATTATTGTTGTTTCTAGAAGCTAGGTCAATGACAAAAAAAAGTTAAGTCTTGTGCCACTGCATTCCAGCCTGGGCGACAGAGCGAGACCCTGTCTCAAAAAAAAAAAAAAAAAAAAAAAGTTAAGTCACTGGATTTTACTTTCTTATTAATAATGGCATTTCTACATACCTACTTATTATCAACTGTTATTATTCTAAATAAAATATTGGAAGAAGAGGTCTCCCTTTTTCTAATTTATTTGCTGAAAGCCTATCTATACTCACTAAGGTTTCTTTGTTCACTTCTAAGTATTTTCCATGTTTTTGTGTTGATCTTTTAACACAGCCATGCTCCTTACCATAGCCTATAAGGTCCATGTCAGAGAATTGGACATAGAACTTACAGACTCCACTCTTTGCTCTCATTTTCCTCTTTTTCTCGTTAGTTGTGGATCAACCACACTGATACTTTTTTAAGCACTCTTTTTCTTCTTCTTTTTAAATCTCAAAGCCATTTCTCTTATCAATTTAGTGTTCTTCCCAGATCTTTACCAGGTTACTTCCTTCCTTTCATTTAGGTTTCAACTCAGATATCCTCAGACAGACCTTCCCTGTCCTGTCTACTTAAAGTAAACTTCTCTCCTCCACCCCTTCCCTGTCATTGTCTGTCTCATTATTCTATTTTATTGGCTTGTCACTATCTAAAAATTATCTCATTTGTTTATTGTTTGTCTTCCTCAATTAGTATGTAAGCTCCATTAGCAGGGCAGAATAATTTTCTTGTTCACTGCTATAACTCTAGTGGCTAGAACAGTGCCTAGTGGAGAGCAGGTACTTAAGAAAGATTTGCTGAATGAATGAAAAAAGACACCAGTCTTGATAAGCTTCATGACATATCACCTTAACAGTTACCATCTATTTCTTTTTCCTACCTACTGGCCATACCTCCTCTTCTAAGCATTGTATGTTGGAATTCCTCGGCTCTGTGTCCTCTGTTTAAATTCTCACTCAACTTTCTCTCCCTAAGTAATCTCATTCAGTCACATAGGTTCATTTCTTATCAATAAACTGAGTCCTAAATTTATACTTCTAGTGTAGTTCTCTTCTGCCCCATAGAGATCCACTTGAATTTTACATAGGCACTTATACATCATTCTCTATGGCTTATTTCAATAACTGGCATCAATAACCACAGAGCTGCTCAAAACTGAACCTCTGAAATTATTCTTAACTTCTCTCTCCTCACTCCCCGATAGCCAACCACCAAATCCTGTTGGTGCCACCTTCGAAACATCTCTGGAATCTTTTTTTCTCATCATTACATTCTCTATACTAGTTCAAGCTACCATTATCTCTCACACAGATTATGGACTATTGCAATGGCCCCTTGATAGGTCCTTCCCCTTTCACGCTTATCCCTTCTAATCAATTATTCACAAAGCAATCATTTAAAAACACAACCTTCCCAAGCTCTCAACATAAAATCCATGATGTGTAAGCTGTTATTGCCCCAGCAGATCTGATCCCCACCTCTCCTTTTTACTTTCCAGCCACACTAGACCTCATACAGTTCCTTGGGTTTTCATTAGCTTCAGACCTTCACGTGTTATTACCTCCGCCCCGTACACCTGCATCCTCCGTTTTCACCTGGTTAATGTCCGCTCCTCCTTCAGAGCTAGTGTAACTTCTGGTGGAGCCGTCTATGATTTCTATTCCCAGTTATTGATACTTGCTTGATCATTTGATTAATGCTTTAAGCTACGTATGAGATTGGAGAGGGTTCAGAGTGTACGTTTTATCCCAACTCCCCAACCCCCCGCAAAGCCTGTCCTATGGAAGAACTTCGGGTAAAAAAAACCGAAGAAAACAAAACAAAAGACAAATGAAAATTCGATTGGGGTAGTGGGAAAGATTATCTGTAGGTACATGACCATTGAAAACACATTTTAAGGATGCAATTTGGGACCAGGGAGGGGGGATAGTGGCGTGTTGGAAAGGTCTTTGTGGCGACGAACTTTCAACTGAGGGCCAGGATCTGAGGGTTTAGAAATACGCTGCCAGGACTATTATCATCTTTAAGTCATTTACTAGTTTTTAACTTCTGCTTGTTTGCGACAACCTAACACAGGAAGCAGCTGCAGTCTTCTCAAACCGCAGCCGCTGACCTTAGCGGCAAGAGACCCGACCTGCCCTCCAGGCGCCCGGCGCTCGGCTCCCAGAGGCGCCGCGCAGCTCCCTCAGCGGTAGTCACGGCCGGCCAGCGCGCGCCCGGCACGCGCGCCCCCAGGGCCTCGGCGCGCGGACCCGGCTCACAGGCGCCGCGGGAGAGGCCCCTACTCACCGAGCGCGCGGCCCGTGCGCCCCCGCGCCTACCGCATTCTTCAGTACGTGGCACCCTTGGAAAGTGCCTGTCTGGTCAATCGAAGAGTCCTCGTTTCGACAAAAAAAATTCCCCTCAGAAATATGCATCGTACGGCAATGAAGGGGTTTTCACTATGAAGTAGAGTGATGATGGTCCGACCAGGTCAGGACGAACATGTGAGGAGTTGGATCTAAGCAGGCACTATTAAGGACAGTCGCATCCGGGCCCTCCTGCCGCAAGCTGCCCTCCCAGCCAAGGGTCCTTCAGGTAGGAGGTCCTGGGTGACTTTGGAAGTCCGCAGTGTCTCATTGCAGATACTTCTTAGCTTAGGACCTGGTGGCTAGGTTGGTTCTCTCCTTTCCAATCGGAGACCTCTACCGCAAACATGCTTCGCCAGATCATCAGTCAGGCCAAGAAGCATCCGAGCGTAAGTTCGTGACCTCTCTCCTAATGTTTTCCCTTGTCCTTCTTGCGTCGGGGTGCGCCTCCTTCTGTTCCCTGGGAGCGTCCTCATTTACAGCCACTTACGGTCCGTCAGACCAGACCCTGCCTCTCCTAGTGTTTGTCATCTTAGTTGCCCCAGGCCTCTGTGACCCTCTACGCCATGCATTGTGGGGTTTTGCCTGACAGGCGGAAGGTGACGGACACTGCTAGGAAAAAAAAAAACTAGTGAATGTTGGAACAGTCTGGTAGCTGCGCTCTTTTGCAGGTTGTGCGGTCCAAGAGGGATAGATGTGCGCTGTGTGGGTCAGAGACTAGCATAGGTCAGGTTTTCTATGTGTCATACCATCTCTGGAGGATCTTGTATTCACCGCATTGCACCAGCAGGCCTTCTGGTAAATAAGAGGAGTCCGTGATCTTGGAATCCTCACTTTGTCTGGACGTCGTTGCATTTGGGGAAATTTCGTAGTGCAGAATTTAATTGCAGTTCTTTCGCATCTCATTTTCCCTCAGCACATCAACGTGCTGTGGAGCTAAAAGTCTATGCAATCTTTAATCTGTCTTAAATACAGTTCCCTAAATACGCAGCATTGGTAGCATTATGTTTTCAGAGATAATGCTTAAAGCCAGTGTTTGTAATAGATACGTTTACTTATTCAGATTCTTTTCAGATGTATGATGTATGAAAAATTCATACATCTTTATGGAGGCACCCTTAAATAATTCGCAAAGAATTTGTTTTTCAAGCCCCAGGATAAAGGAAGCCAGAAAATTTAGTGGGAATGACATGTAAATATTAGAGAGGTGAAGAAGACTCGATACATTTTCTTGGAAATTTAAAAATGTACCTATAATTTGCTCCACATTAAAAAGTAAGACACTTAAACCAGAGTCATCTTAACATCCTTTCCAAATTCCATTTGTTTCTTTAGAACACAGTTATAAGAAATCTTACCTCAATGTAAGATCTACTTTATTTAAATTTTAAGACAAAACAGCCCAATAACAGTTTGAGACTTGGAAATCAGCGTGCAGAAACTACTGTAATCTCTCGTTGGCCAGTGTCTTAAGTATTTGAAGATGGTTATTCTATTTTGTGTTTGGTTCTAGTTGATCCCCCTCTTTGTATTTATTGGAACTGGAGCTTCTGGAGCAACACTGTATCTCTTGCGTCTGGCATTGTTCAATCCAGATGTTTGGTAAGTACTTAAAAATGTTTAAAACTTTAATAGCTGATCAAGGCAGTTTAGGAGCCACAGTCTTTGTAGAGCGATAATATCAGGGTAGTAGAAAGAATCTTATATTTACAGTCATACAATAAGTTCAGATCTCAAATCTGCTGTTTTCATTTACTTTTTCTGGTTCATGAAATTATCTAATTTCTCTGAGTCTCGTTTTCTCTTTGGTAAAGTAGAACTGCTAATACCAAATCTTGTAATGTTTTGAGGATTGACATAATAATAGTTGTTTTTATAAAATAATCATGGTTCTTGGCACATGTAAATGTTTTTTGCCTGCACTTGGACATTTGCAGTTGGAAAACAATAGACAGTCAAGAGATTGATTCATCATTATTCTATGCACTTTTCTATATATCACTTTATTAATGAAATGGAAAGCTTTTGTGGAAGCCAGGTAAAAAGTATCTCGTGATACGGATTCTGTGTTCTACCTTTTTTCTAATTGATTACATGAGATTGCTTATTATAGATCCTCTACCTGTTTCAACTTCATAATGAAATAACACCATACTTCAGCTAATAGAAAATAAGATTGATCTGTTCAAAAATGTGTTCTTAAGTACAAAACACTACTTTAAATAGTGCTTTATTATTATAACAGCCATAATGTTTTATTTCTTTTAGTTGGGACAGAAATAACCCAGAGCCCTGGAACAAACTGGGTCCCAATGATCAATACAAGGTAAACTACAAAATTGTTTTAAAGTTGTTAGAAATTGTGTTGTGATAAGTTTTGTCATGGGGTGGGTTTTCTTGAAACTGGATATATGAGTAAAATTCCATTATATTGAACTTTAAAGAGCTGTTAGGTAGTTCTGTGAAGTGAAAATGGTATATTGCTCTAATAAATATTTTTTGCTAGGTATTTTATTGCTAGTATAAGAAAAGAAGGAAAAATAGTATAGCTATCATTTACCATTTTCTTAGTTCTTAGATAGTCTTACACAGTGTTCTCAAACTTCATTGTACATAGAGCTTGTTGAAACACAGATTCTTCAGCCTTATCCCCAGAGATTCTGATTCAGCTGGTCTTTTGTGGGGCATGAGAATTTAGAGTGGTCTGTGGAACTGCTCTTCCAGAGAATGATTTCATGGACTGAGACCATTTATTGATTCCCCAAACATAACCTTCTTTATGTGTAAAGAATTTTGCATACAAAGACCCTGCACAGCATCAAAACCGAGGGCAGGCCAGGCACGGTGGCTCGTGCCTGTAATCCCAGCACTTTGGGAGGCTGAGGCAGGCAGATCACTTGAGATCAGGAGCTGGAAATCAGCCTGGCCAATATGGTGAAACACCATCTCTACTAAAAATACAAAAATTAGTTGGGCATGTTAGTAGGTGCCTGTAATCCCAGCTGCTCGGAAGGCTGAGGCAGGAGAATCGCTTGAACCTGGGAGGTGGAGGTTGCAGTGAGCCAGGATCACGCCACTGCACTCCAGCCTGGGCAACAGAAACAGACTCTGTCTAAAAAAAAAAAAAACCCCAAAAACCAAGAGTACCTTCATTAAGATATCATACTATTCACATACCACACAGTTTACGTGCTTGAAGTTTATAACTCACTCAATGCATTTTCCATAGTATCAAGCCACTTCATCAAAGGAGAGTAACTGGCTGTTTGATTTATCACTCTGAAGAACAGGGTCCCTGATCAGCGTGTGTCCAGCACTCCTTGACAGGTGTACATCTATGATGGATTATCATTACTCGTAGCAACGTTTTTTTGTTGTTGTTGTTGGAGGCAGAGTCTCACTCTGTCGCCCAGGCTGGAGTGCAGTGGCATTATCTTGGCTCACTGCAGCCTCCACCTCCCAGGCTCAAGCGATTCTCGTGCCTCACTCTCCTGAGTAGCTGGGACTACCGGCACGCACCACCACACCCAGCTGATTTTTTGTATTTTTAGTAGAGATGGGATTTTGCCATGTTGGCCAGGCTGGTCTTGAACCCCTGGCTTCAAGTTGATCCGCCTGTCTCAACCTCCCAGTGCTGGTATTACAGGCGTGAGCCACTGTGCCTGCAGCCTGATAGCAACTTTTAAGATCACCCTTTGTGGATTTCACATTTTCCACTTAACCTGATTATAATTTGGCTTCTAAATCCTTCAATAGATCTCCTTACAAGAAGAAAATAAAAATGCAGTGGCTAAGCTGAAACATCTGTCTCATCTGTGTTATATTTTGCCTCTAAAAAGATAAATGGGCATCCTGATTTATTTTTATGTCTTACGAATTTGTTTAAACTAAGTCCATTCCAGAGAAAATAATTCCACATATAAGAAACTTTTAAAAAGTAAACAAAAAAAAACGAGCAGGCTTTGGTTCTTCCACCAAAGAGCGTATTGGAATCTATGGGTGTGTGTAGTTCAAGAAGTGTAACAGATGATTCTGATAATGCAGCCAGTTTACTAATGTTCTGAAATATCACAACACATGCCAATATGAGGCCTTGGGAACCGAAAATGAAATGTTGCTGCAACAAAAACCTAATGTGTGTGGCATAGCTTGGGCTGTTAATAGCTATGACACTGATATCAGAGTCTGGAAAGATGAAGAGTGTCATGTTATGAAATGACAGAAATGAAAAGGAACCAAATCCAGAAACTTGAGAACCTGGAGTAAATGAAACCTACTTAATACTTTTTCTAAACCCATTCAGGTAGACTAGATTATTATCTCCATCATTCACAATCTCTCACCTAAGAGAATTTGTTTTTCTGGCCCACTGACATCAGATTTGATTTGTGACTTGCTGTGGGAAATTATGAGTTGGAGGAAATGATACCTGCCACTCTTGAACCATTATGTGGTTCCTCCGTTCTTTTGCTTCTCTCATGAGACCAAAATTGACAAGTAAGGGCTATTCATTCACCTTAGAAATGGAATGAAAAAAATATGGGGCAATCAACATACAAATGGCATATAATGTGAGTGAAAAGTGAACTTTTATTGTTGTAAGCCACTAAGATTTGAGTGTGTTAATTTGGGTTGCCATAACAAGATACTGTAGACCAGGTGGCTTAAACAACGAATTTATTCCTCAGTCCGGAGGCTGGGAAGTCCAGATCAAGGTGCCAACCAATTCTGTTCCTCATGAGAGCCCAACCCAGTTGTGTCCTCACAAGGTGGAAGGAGAGGAGTGAGCCCTCCCATAAAGGCACTAGTTAGAGTGTTCCACCCTCATAACCTAATTACCTCTCAAAGGCCCAGCCTCCAAATACCATCACATTGGTGTTTGAGGTTACAACATGAATTTTGGGAGGACATAAACATTCAGTCCGTAGCAGAGGATTATTTGTTGCCATGCTATAATCTAGCAAAAGCTATGAATAAAACAGCAAGAGACAGGACCAAAATAAGATTTGAGCATTAAAGGCCCAGCAATACTTCTCAACTGAATAACAGTTGAAGCTCCCCAAAGCTAAGATCAGAGTATGTTGTGCCTTCCCAACTATTGTTTCAGAGACTCTCAAAGTAGCCAGCATTAAACTGAGAAAAAGAATAGAGGTAGGGAAATTGAAAGCAGGTTTTAAAATTATAGAGAGAATTTTGGATATGAAGCAGGTAAATCAGAAGCCTGCTTAGTTTTAAGAAAATTGGCAAAAATGCCATGAATGTGCTTTTGACTCTGCATGGGTGTAGGGCCTTGATCTTGCAAATCATAGAACTTGATCTCAATTACCTCTTTTTTTGAGACGGAGTCTCGCTCTTTCCCCCAGGCCGGAGTGCAGTGGCGCGATCTCGGCTCACTGCAAGCCCCGCCTCCCGGGTTCACGCCATTCTCCTGCTTCAGGCCCCCCCTCCCCAGTAGCTGGGACTACAGGCGCCTGCCACCGCGCCCGGTTAATTTTTTGTATTTTTAGTAGAGACGGGGTTTCACCGTGTTAACCAGGATGGTCTCGATCTCCTGACCTCGTGATCCGCCCGCCTCGGCTTCCCAAAGTGCTAGGATTACAGGCATGAGCCACCGTGCCTGACCTCAATTACCTCTTTTATAAATTAAGAATGAGAAGAGTTATTGTGATAATTAACCAAGATAAACATAAAGCATCTAGCCCAGTGCCTGGGCAGGAGCCCAACAAATGTTTATTTTCCTTTCCTTAATATATACCTGCAGACCCTTCTGTAAATTATTTCTAATATTTTGTTAGTATGTTAGAGGATAGCACAAGTAGTTTTTTTTTTTTTAAACTTATTTTCTAGGTTAATTGTTTCTTAAAAGAACACTGTCAGAAGAAAGAATACTGCTTTATGGATTATTTATAATTTTCTGTCCATAAAAGTCTGTGTCTGTCTGTATCTCAATGATAACTTGGTAATAAGCTTTACAACCTGAGGATTTTTTTTTATCAGTAAAATACATGAGTTTTTCAGAAATAAATAAGTGCAGGTATATTTGAAGAAATAAAAGGGGTTTGAAGAAAGAATGAATACAGATTTGTGAACTTCATGCCTAAAAACCCTGAAGAAAACGTTTATCATTCTGAAATTGTGGTTCTTTTGGAGATAACTGACATAGTCTTCAAGTAATTATAGCACAACCTCTTTAGCATTCTTTGGCACAAGAATGAGTAAACCCAAGATTTTAGCCTTATTTGGGCTTATGTACAAGCGTTAATGTGTCCTTAGTAGAAACTCTGGACCAGTTTCAAATATGTAGTTTTTTTTTTTTTTAAGTTACTGAGAGAGGGAGTTTTGTTTTTTTTTTAAGCAATCACAGTAAGATTTATTTCTAAAATTAATTTTAATTGATTATAAAGAAACGTTGGAAATTTTAAACAGCAAAAATACCGTATTATTTAAAAGCCATTACCAGAGGTGAAGTGTCAGTTTGATATTGAATATAGCCTGGGTTAGGAAATTAGTGAGAGAGAGAAAATATCTCAGAAGTTATGTAAACCACAAAACAAAGCAGTACCTTATATTACTAGCCTCTTTTTATTGCAGGGTCTCTCCCTCTAAATTACAGCAGTTCATTCAGCAAGTAGGGGAGGTAATTCTTCTTAAT
This sequence comes from Nomascus leucogenys, assembly GCF_006542625.1. Classification (NCBI taxonomy): domain Eukaryota; kingdom Metazoa; phylum Chordata; class Mammalia; order Primates; family Hylobatidae; genus Nomascus; species Nomascus leucogenys. The sequence goes on along the minus strand of NC_044391.1, from coordinate 32,382,938 downwards.
CCTCTATTATGTTGGCGATTCTTCCATGTACTTAGTAGAGTTAAGGCAAAAACTTACTGAATTGGAAGTATGTATCAGAAGGAATTCTTAATTATTCACTTTGAAATAGAAGAATTTTCCTTATAGGTTCCAAGTAGTAGACTGTACTAACACTGCTCTTCTGAAATAAATTGAATATTTTTACCTTGCCAAAACTGTCATTGAAGGCTGGAATTTTAGGTACAGTATTTTTCTGTGAATGACTTTTATGTTGTTAAATATTCTTTAAAAAATTCATATCTGTAATTGTTACTGTAGAAAACCAAATACAAAGAATTCTAAAACCTTTGTACCGTCTCTATGTATTTGAGATTACTTAAAATACCTTTTTTTCTGTTCCAAGTTCTACTCAGTGAATGTGGATTACAGCAAACTGAAGAAGGAACGTCCAGATTTCTAAATGAAATGTTTCACTATAATGCTGCTTTAGAATGAAGGTCTTCCAGAAGCCACATCCGCACAATTTTCCACTTAACCAGGAAATATTTCTCCTCTAAATGCATGAAATCATGTTGGAGATCTCTATTGTAATCTCTATTGGAGATTACACTGATTAAATCAATAAATAACTGAAACTTGGTATGTGTCACTTTTTTATGCTGAAAGTATGCTCTGAACTTTAGAGTATAGGAAATTAACTATTAGAATTTAAAGAATTTCTTGAATTTCTATAGTTTGAAAATACAACTTTAAGCTGCTTTAATAAAACACTTCCATTTTGTGTATAGACCGTTGGTAACTTCACTAGAGCATACATAACAACTGGAACTGGAAATTAATAAAAAAGTAAATTGGGAAGGATACTCAAGCATCTGACATTGGCAAAATGGAAACCTTTGAGTTTCTCTTACTGGCTGTTGTTGAAGTGTGTGCAGTTTTTAACAATGGTTTTTACTTGACATTCTCTTTGTTGCGATTTTCAAGGTTATAAGTTGCTTTGGTCCTAGGATTGAAGTTGAAATCTGAGTTTATCACTGCTAACCATGGTGCTAGTAGTCGAGATCTTGAGAATTTTGGCTGCTGAGTCTTGGTGCAGGTTTTCTTTTCTTTTTTTTTTTTTTTTTTTTTTTTTGAGATAGTCTGTCACCCAGGCTGGAGTGCAGTGGTACAAACACGGATCACTGCAGTCTCGACCTCCTGGGCTTAAGTGATCCTCCTGCCTCAGCCCCTAAGTAGCCGGGACTACAGGTATGTGCCACCATGCCCAGCTAATTTTTGTAATTTTTTTTGGAGACAGGGTTTTGCCATGTTGCCCAGGCTGGTCTCGAACTGTTGCCCAGGCTGGTCTCGAACTCCTGAGCTCAAGTGATCCACTCTTCTCGGCCTCCCAGAGTGCTGGGATTACAGGCTTGAGCCATTGCGCTCAGCCATGGTGCAGGTTTTCAAAGGCCAGGAATTATATTCATAATTTTAAGGTGGGGAATATAGCAAGTTTTCACATAGGTGTGTGTAAGTCATCACATCATAGAAATTTGAGGAATTCAGTGACATTAATTTTGGATTTTCATATATAAGTATACAATTAAATGTTTACAGGGTAGTAGAAGCACATTTTAAATGTCAGGAACTGAACTAAGTATTTGAATTACATGGATTATCTAAAAAATTTTGAAATTTTTAAACGAGTTGAATTACTTGAATTCATTCTGTTAGTCAAATGGTGGATATTTGAACCCATGTAGTTTTGAATTTAGAGTGTGTACAGTGTTTTCATTTACCAGACTCCATGCTTTTAGCTCCTATGTGTCATGCATAATTTGAACCTCTAAGAGCAGGGTTTCTCAACCTTGCTACTACAGACAAAAAGCACTTTTTCCCTCCAATTTCCACCGGCTATGAAAAACATGGAGACATTACCAAATGTCCATTGGTGGGCAAAATTGCTCCATTCCTACCTCTGTTGAGAATTACTCTAGATCCTGTGGCACAAATTACCTCAAAGTTTAAAATTGTGTAAACAGTGTGTCACGTAATTGAAAAACATTAAGCAACTCCAAATAAATGCTACATTAAGAAATTAGTAATAACATTTTCTAGAATTGAGGATCATTTTATGCATCCTTAAAAATTCTTTGAGAGTAGTATCTTTCTGTGTCTATCCTTGGACTTTGCAATGTAAGAATAAATGCTAAGTTTGACATGAAATAGGATATGTTTTAATGAAGAAACTATTACTGATATTTAAGAAAATTCAATGGCAATCTAAAGAAATTGTCATTTACAAATGCATCAGATACCAATGCTGCCACGAAAGATAACACACTCTTTTTTTTTCTTTGAATGTTTAGAATTGTGCTTGTGCTTTTTTTTTTTTTTTTTTTTTTTTGTGAGACTGAGTCTTGTTCTGTCGCCCGGGCTGCAGTGCAGTGGCGTGATCTTGGCTCACTGCTCACTGCAACCTCTGCCTCCTGAGTTCAAGCTATTCTGCCTCAGCCCCCCGAGTGGCTGGGATTACAGGTTCCCACCACAATGCCTGGCTAATTTTTGTATTTTTGGTAGACAGTTTCGCCATGATGGCCAGGCTGGTCTCAAACTCCCGACCACAAGCGATCCGCCTGCCTTGGCCTCTCCAAGTGCTGGGATTACAGGCGTGAGCCACTGCTCCTGGCCCTACTATGCTTCATTCAGAAAACAGACTGCTGTGTTTGTTTCTCATGTTAATGAAGTCAGCAGGCAAAGCTTCGTTTCAATACAGATGTCCTTGGGTAGTAGTTACGTGTCTTTGAAAATTTGCAGTTTTCAGAATTTATATATGCTTCCCAGTAGGTACTTGTCTTACTCTGTTGCTGTAAATGAATACCTGAAACTGGGTAATTTATATGTAAAAAAAGGGTTATTTTGCTCGTGATTCTGTTGGCTGGAAGATTGGACATCTGGTGAAAGCCTCAGGCTGCATCCACTCATGATAGAAGGTGAAGGGTAGCTGGTGTGTGCAGAGATCGCATAGACAAGAAGCAAGAGAGAAGGGGGAAGTGGTAGGTTCTTTTTAATGACCAGCTCTCCTGGGAGCAAATAGAGTGAGAACTCACTCATTACTGAGAGGGCTACATTCATGAGGGATCTGTTTTCATTACCCAAACACTTCCCATTAAGCACCACCTCCAACATTAGGGATCAAATTTCTTTTTCCTTTTCTTTAATCCACTTTTAGACACTGAGTCCTGCTGTGTTGCCTAGGCTGTAGTGCAGTGGCTATTCAAAGGCATAAACATAGTACACTGCCTGGCCTCAAGTGATGCCTAGTAGCTGGGATTACAGGCACATGCCTCTGTGCCCAGTGGGGATTAAATTTCATGAGGTTTGCGGGGGACATGCCTTCAAACTAGAGCAGTTTTCCAAAAAAAAAGAAAAGCTAAAAATATACTAAATTTTACTTCTTTCAAGTTTATTACCCAACTCTGGTCAGATTTTATCCTTACCACTCCACTAAAAATGCTTCTGTTAAGGTTTTATCAGTGACCTCTGTTTGTAAATTCAAGTTGATATTCAGTATCGCTTTGACCTAACAGTTGATACAGCTCCTCTTTGAAACATTCTTCCCAGGTCCCTAGAACACCATACTGTTTTTGTTAACCTTCTACATCACTGGCTTTTCTACTCAGTCTCTTGCTCATGCCTCTTTGTTTCCTGAGTTATTTTCTGTTCCATTTATTTATTCAGAAAGGGTTTCTCTCTCTCACCCAGGCTGGAGTGCAGTGGCACATTCATGGCTCACTGCAGCCTCCACCTCCCAGGCTCAAGTCATCCTCCCAGTTCAGCCTCTGAGGTAGGTGGGACTAATTTTTTTTGTAGAGCAGCATCTCACTATGTTGCCCAAGTTGGTCTGGAACTGTCAGCCTCAAGCAATCCTCTTGCCTTGGCCTCCCAAAGTGTTGGGATTACAGGTGTTAGCCACCACATCTAGCTAAATGAGCTTTTTTAGGTAAGGAGATTATATCATGGCAGAATATATGTTACTTAAGCCTTAGTTATTATAAACATTGGAATTCATTCTTTTCCTTTAGAAACTTTAATGGGATTTTTTTTTTTTTTTTGAGATGGAGTCTCGCTCTGTTGCCAGGCTGAAGTGCAGTGGCGCCATCTTGGCTCACTGCAACCTCTGTCTCCCGGGTTCAAGCAATTCTCCTGCCTCAGCCTCCCGAGTAGCTGGGACTACAGGCACATGCCACCACACCTGGCTAATTTTTTGTATTTTTAGTAGAGACAAGTTTTCACCATATTGGCCAGGATGGTCTCGATCTCTTCACCTCGTGATCTTCCTGCCTCGCCCTCCCAAAGTGCTGGGATTACAGGCGTGAGCCACCGTGCCTGGTGGGGAAAATTCTAAAAGCCATATTATATAAAACTTGGAAAGAAAAGGACTATTTGGTAAAAGCTTATTCAGCTGTTAGCATCTGATTAAATAATCTTTTTATTGCAAATATCATTGATTTCAACACATGAACAAGGTGACTGGCTTTTACACCAGAGCTGTAAGTCTTAAGAAGTGGGATGATTTATATGTCTCCCTAGGTTTGCTAAAACAATGCCTGTCCACATAGCGTGCCATAATAATGTTCCACCCTCTCTGATTTGCATTATGACTCAATGAATTAAAATCTTGATATACAGGTCATTTATCCTAGGTTGAAAATGATACTGAGTTAAACCATGCCTGATATTCAAAGAATTATTTTATGCTATGTGAATGACAAACAGCATCTGGAAAAATGTATCTCAGGTCTCTTCCCCTGCTGTTGTATTTTAATCTTAAAATGCAGCAGCTTGTATACTCTATAATAACCTTTTTCTGTTTGTTCCTAAGCAGAAAAAGAAAGGAATTAATTCTACAAGATGTTCAGACCTCCATCCTAAGTGAAGACACATTGCAAGCTTCTTTTTCAAACTTTGCTAGAGTCATTTAATCTTCCCTGTTATATGCAGACAGTCCCAACTTACGTTAGCTCTTACGATTTTTTGACATTACAATGGTGCAAAAGTGATATGCATATTATGACATGATCATTTATTAAGTAAATTACATGAGATATTCAACACTATTATAAAATATGCTTCTATATTTTATAATATAGATGTGTTAGATGATTTTGCCCAACTGTAGGCTAATGTAATTGTTCTGAAAATGTTTTTAGGCTCAGCTATGATGTTTGGTAGGTTAGATGTATTAAATACATTTTCTCTTTTTTTTAAATTTCCTTTTTTTCTTTTTTTTTTTAATTTTCTTTTTCATTCTTAGCAAGGCAAGGTACTTCTATAGAAGGGTATGCCCTTACAGATAGAGCAATGGTGAGTGCACACTTGGACAAGGGAGCGGAAGAGGTTCTTATCCCTGAGGCACATGGACCCTGCTGCTGTGTCGTTCCCCTATTGGCTAGGGTTAGACCAGACAGGCTAAACTAATTCTGATTGGCTAATTTAAAGAGAGTGACGGGTGAGTGGTTTGGCGGGAAAAATGGTTATGCAGGGTGGAGAATGAGTTAGGGCGGGGCAGGTAGGTAATCGGAATGAGGGTGGAGCAGGTAATTAGAATGAGCCAGGGTGGAGCAGGTAATCAAAAAAGGTTGCTTTATGAGGAAGTTAAGTTTAAAAGTAGAAGGCAAAGAATTGAACATACTGACATATTGATTCTTTGAAAAGAAATTTAGAACTCCTATCTAACAACCGTTCCTCTTGCATTTTCTTACAGCTCTTTCTTTTCAAACTTTTTTTTAACATGTCTTGGCTTAGTTGTTTTGCTTGATTTTCCAAAAGAAGAAGCTTCTCTGGATATGGTGGAGGATAATTAAGGGAGGTTTTAGTAAGTGCCATTTTTATGAGCCTCTGCACCAACCCACAGATGCATGGTGTGACACAGCACCTGACAAGAATAACTACACCCATTACAGCTACGAGGGAAGTAGCAATTGAGGCTATTATTATTTTCCATTTACTGAACCACTTTTCTAGCCTGTAAAGGGGTCATTTACCCCTGAGTTGTAACTCATTGGACAGAGCAGTCAGACTTTCCAATGTCTTTGTTATACTTCCATCAGGGGTGGTGGTATTTGGGATGAAGGTACAACACTGAGTTTTAATCATGATGCAAACACCTCCTCTTTCTGCTAATATCATGTCTAAGGCTATCCTATTTTCTCAAGCCATCTGGCTTGTAGCCCCTAATTGCTCAGCTATTCCTTTAACAGCATCTCTAGTGTAGTTAATAAATCGCTGTTGGTTGTAGTAGATGTAGTTTATCCATCTACATTTTTATTAATTGTCACCCACCAAAATATTGACTCAAATCCTGCAGCTATTTGATTTTGGGCTTTAAATTGATCTAGTATTCTCCGTGGGACTCTAATTGTGTCTAAATAGACCTGAGAGTCGAAAGACCCTTATGGGGCTTCTTTTGCCTTATGATGTCTTATTTTTCTTTCCCCTGGTTGATAAAATGCCAGGGTGAAAGGGATAGCCAATTGGACTAAAGCACAAGTGCCACTCCAGTTATTTGGCACAGTGTCCAATAAAGGTCCACCACAATACCACCACACGTCCGCTCGGGGATGAACAAGGGCTGACTGATTGATAAGCTCTTGAAAATTCTTAAGTTCACTGCATCCCTTCAGGTCTCCAAGGAACGCTAAGTTTCCTCCCTGTCGTGAGAGACACGAAGTGAACTTAATGTTGGGAGACAGAAGCTGGATGACCCTCAGGGGCTGACCCACAGGGTGCTGGACTTCCGGATATAGCAGAGAGAGAGCTTGGCACAACTTGTTACTCCAGGCCATAGAATCCTGGAAATCCACACATGGTCGACTGGAGGACCACCCTGGTGGAAAGGGGACAATCTGGGCCTCTGGCCTGCTGTGCACACAAGCATAACAATTGCTTTTGTTTAACGTGCGGATGGAATACTTAATCCATTCCAACCAGGCATTTGCATCTTGGTATCCTGTCTTAATTGTCAAAGTTTGTTTTAAGTCTTTAACTTCTACGATCCTCTAGGGAAATGAATGTATGGTTTTAGGAAATTACAAAAACTGGTTGGGGCAGTCCATCCTTGCCCACCGAATGCTGGACCAACTACAGCATAAAAGCTCTACGTTGGGGGGCAAGACTCCTGGTTGACACTGGAGTCTTTATGGAAATCTCCGCAGATTAAATGGTCCCAATTTACTAAGGCCCAGTCTGAGGAGAGTCAGGAGGGACAGTGGTACTTTTCTGAAGTAGAGAGCTGTCTTTGACTTGGCAAGTCCCCAGAGGGTATAACAAGGCAAGCATCAAATGCAATAGTTTGAGGAGAAATGGACTTGGTTATGTTATGGCTAGATGGTCAGCAATAGAGTGAGGAAAGAAGAAAGAGTAATGGAATAGATGAAAGAGAGTTAAATTTTTCTTAGCTTTAGTTTGGTAGGGTTTTCCCCAGGGACCATGGCCCACGACTCTGGAGGGGGCAGTGCTTTCTTGACTCAGGTGTGATGAGTCCATCCCCTTTCCGCTGTACAAACAGTAGTCTCGGTGGTTAGCAGCACAAGGTAGGGTCTTTCCCAGGCTGGCTCGAGTTTTCCTTCTTTCCGTCCTTTGATGAGAACATGATCCTCAGGCTGGTGCTGGTTTACCGGAAATTCTAGGGGTGGTACCTGTGCTAAAAGACTTTTAGTTTTGAGGGAAAGGAAAGTGGAAGATAAACCAAGTATATAATTTCTAAGAAATTGATCTTTTGTTTTAAATGTGGGGACATCAGCAGTGGACTTTATAGTCCTTGGTGCCTTCTTACTGAGAGATTTCCTTTAGCACCTATTTTTATTAGTTTTTAGACCAAAGAAAGCCAAACACCATTTTATATTTCACAATGCTTCCTGTATGATTTTTATACCAGATAAGCTAAATTTCACCTTTATATTAGTGTGTGTTATTTTATTTTATTTTTTATTTTTTGAGACGGAGTCTTGCTCTGTCGCCCAGGCTGGAGTGCTGTGGCGCCATCACGGCTCACTGCAAGCTCCGCCTCCCGGGTTCACGCCATTCTCCTGCCTCAGTCTCCTGAGTAGCTGGGACTACAGGCGCCCGCCACTACGCCCGGCTAATTTTTTGTATTTTTAGTAGAGACGGGGTTTCACCGTGTTAGCCAGGATGGTCTCCATCTCCTGACCGCGTGATCCACCCACCTCAGCCTCCCAAAGTGCTGGGATTACAGGAGTGAGCCGCTGCGCCCAGCCATATGTGTGTTATTAATGTTAAACTCAATTTTAATAAAATCTTGTAGACATATTTATCCAATTTTAATGTCTGACCATAAGGTAAGATTTTTATAGCCTCTTTCTAACCTTTTATAATTTTTATTAAAAAGCAGGTTAGTGTTTTAAGAAAAACCCGTTGTGCTTTTATTTTAATGTCCAGTTCACAGAAAAACTGGATGATACCCTAACTTAAGGCAATATGTTTACACACAGAATTTACTTTTTATAATTAACATTTCAAAACTTGCTTAAACCTTCAAAACAACAAAAAAAATTTAACCTTTTAATGTAGGTAAAAATCCACACATTCTTATGCCTCCTTATAATCCTTTTACCAAAAGTATATTTTACTTTCCTTATACACTTTGCACACAAACTGTTTCCTCAATAGTTTTACATTCTGGAGGCCTAATTACTTTTAAATTATACAACATTTCTTGCATAAATTCCCTTTTATAACACACTTTTTTTTTTCACGACTTTCACAGACAATTCTTTGACATGCCTCAACTTTCTGACTTGTTGCAAACATCCCTTTCTTTAAACAACCAGTTAATTTATTTTAGGACAAGAATTTACCATATAACATTCTTTTTACATAAATTCTCCCTCCTCCCCCCACTTTTTTTTTCCAAAGATGATAACCATTCTTTTTCAAAACGAACTTCATGTCTGCGGACTAGACTATCTAAGCCCTCCACAAGATTAGAGGTTAGGATAATACATGTTACACTGTGAACTTTTAGCAAACTTTACTTTTGTTGAAAACCTTGTAAGTTTGGGATTTCAATTATCCTTTGCTATTAGTAAGACCTTGTTTAGTCCAAATTAACTTAGAATTGGTATAGATGTTTCCTTCCTGGTTCTGTAAATACTTTAAGGCTTGGCTGAGTGCAAACATCCTCAAGGAACCTCCAGGTATTCAGTTATGCAGAAGCTCTCCGAAACCAGTCCTCTGAGACCTTTTATGGAGACTTCATTTGATAGGCATGATTGACAACCATGTAGAAATGTGATTGGACAAAAACGATATGATCTAATATTAATGGGCTGAGTGGGGAAACCCAGCAAGTCCTGTCTGTTCACATTCTTACTGGCTTCTCTGTGCAGCATTCCTTCCTTCAGGGAATGGGGCACAACCCCTTCTGAAATGAGGGTCTTATGACCCGCGGTCAGACTAGAGTTCTGCCTTGAGCTGTTGAAAGAAGTTAAGAGAGAGAGAGTTTCTGTTTTCTGAGGCCTGCTTCTTAGGCTTAAAGTGCCCCAACATCATAACAAAGGACTGTAACAAGGGCTATGGGAATTATTAGCCAGGAACTATGGACAAAAACCAATGTGTGTACATGCCATAATTTCACAGCTTTAAGACTTTTACACAAATATGAAAAAATGAGTTTATTTTTATTTTTATTTCTATTTTGGAGTCCGAGTCTCGCTCTGTTGCCCAGGCTGGAGTGCAGTGGCATAATCATAGCTCACTGCAGCCTCAACTCAAGTGATCCTCCTGACTCAGACTCCCAAGTAGCTGGGATTACAGCAATTTTTAAATTATTTATTTATTTATTTTTGTAGATCCAGAGGTCTTACTATGTTGACTAGGTTTTGTCTTGGACTCTTGGCCTGAAATGATCCTCCAGCTGTGGCCTCCCAAAGTGTTAGGATTATAGGTATGAGCCAACACACCTATCCCCTCAAAAGTCGGTTTGAGATTTTTGCACAAATAAGAAAGTTGCTGTTTTTTAATAAATTTTTATTTCTAAAGTTTTTACTTTTTTTTTTTTAATTCAACTGACATAATGTGCTGAGTTTTGTGCTGGGCACAGGAATACAAAGATGAGAGCCACTTTAAGAACTTACGGTTAAGTTGGGAAAATGAAACAATGATCTTTTGTAGTGATAAGTTCAAAGCAGTAGTTAAAAGCCACAGTTCAGAGGAAGGATTTTTTGTTTAACTGGTGTGTGTGTGTGTGTGTGTGTGTATGTGTATTTCTGTGTGTGTAGAGTGATAGAGTTGTTGGGCAGGAAAATTTTCCCTGAGCAAATGACAGGTAAATTTGGCTTTGAAGAAGCAAATCTGCCAGAAAGATGAGGGCTAGACTGGGACAACATCAGCTGTTGAATTTATGAGCCCCAGTGCAAAATGGCAACTTGGAGTACCTTGTAATATTAAGAATTATAAGACAGTGACAGCACAGCATTAAACCAAGTTTGGGGTCTTGCAAACACAAGAGCCTACACTCAAATCTCATGCCGATCAAGTTGGCCCTGGTTAAGAGTAAGAAATTCCAGACCGAAGAAGTAGTCTATACAAAAGCACAGAGGCATGTGTTTGGAGTCTTGTAGATTATGGTGTGTGTATATGGGTATACCGTGACACAGGTTTGCAGGTGCTACTATGGAGAAGGGCAACACAACAAAAGAGATAGCATGGTGGGTTTGTATTGTGTCAATTTAGTTAAGCAGGTACTGGCTTTCTGAGGATTACCTATTCTGCATATTCAGGAATACTGTAGGCCACAAGAGGTATTTCACATGAGATTTGAAAAAAAAAAAAAAGAAATGTGACAGCAACCATGATCTGTTTAAACTTGGAAGGTCTGTAGAGGGCACCAGGAAAATATTTCCTGAGACAGATGAGTTTGGCTTTGAAGAAAGCCACAGATAATCCACATTGTTTCTTATCTCCTAGTTTACCCTGTGGCTTGGGGCAGCAGCAGCCCCGTACCGCCTTCATCTCCTTTCAGCCCTCTTTCTTAAGCTTCTCAAGCTTCCCTTAACAGAGTGCACCAGCTTCTCCTGCAGATCACCTACACATCCCATCACATTTTGAAGCTTGAAGGTATTGAGAGTCCCACACAGGTTCACCTTCATCCTTGTGGGTTCTCGTTTGTCTTCTCAGGTTCCACTTTGTCCTTTTTCTGCTCAACTTCACATTTATTTCTTCTTTTCTGTTTAAGCTGTTTTGACCTTTTTTCTTTTTTAATTTTTAAAAAAATTCTGTATATTCGTGGAGTACAAGTGCAATTTTGCTGCATTGATACATTGCATTATGATGAAGTCAGGGCTCTCAGTGCATCCATCACTGGAGCAATGCACATTGTACCCACCAATCAACCTCCCATCATCTACCCCTTCTCCACCCACCACCTCCGTGAGTCTCCGTTGTCTATTATCCCACACTCTGCTTCTGTGGGCACACGTTATTTAGCTCCCATAAGATTAAAAAGTTTTGGCCAGGAACTAGAGTAATTTTCTTAATCAAAAGTAAAAATCATGTAGAAAAAAGAGCATGGGGTTTGGGATCATATACTTTGGTCTGAGTCCCTGTACAGTCACTCATTAAGTGTTTGTCCTTGGCAGTGTCTTACTCAGAGCTCTCTAGAACACAGAGCCTAAGAGAAAGTCTTGCAGGCATGGTAGTTCATTTGGGATCAGGAGTGGTAAAGAGGAGTGGTGAAACAAGGAAGAAAGACAAGCCAGTACAAAGATGGTTTGTTGTGTTGTCCATCACTATGGGTGACTGGTGTTTCATGTTGTAAGACTTCTGAGAAGCCTTATGAAATGCATCACAGAACTCTCTGCCTAAAGGATGAAGGGGATGGGAATCTTTATCTTTTGGCTCCCATCTTCCATTGGTAAAGGATGGTCTCACAGGCATCAATTCCCCTGGACTTGGGAGTTGTACATGTATGAGTGCCAAGTGCATCACAGAGTCAGAGAAGTGAGGGGTGCTTAGCACCTGCCCAAGGTGAGATGCACAAGATGCTGTCAGGTTGCACTTGCATGAAGCTGGTTGAAGCCTGCCTAGAATTGGTTGCTGTAGCAGTGGCTGGAATAAGAGATGAAGCTGGGAGAATTTGAAGTGGCATACTAGAGGTATCTGATATAACCATTTTACACAGTTTTGAGACTCACTCTACATCTGTACAATGATATCTGTCTCACGGATCTGTGGTGGCAATATGGAGTGAATAATATATGTAAAACTTGAAAGAGTTGCCTTTATTTTCTCTTCTTCCTCACTACTCATGTGGCTTATGTCTCCATCATCCTGCTGATACTGCCTTCCCTGAGGTCATTATTGATCTCCTTATTGCTAAATTGAATGGTCATTATTAATTTTTTGGGTCCTGTTTTATGTAATGTCTCCACTGCATTTGGTACTATAGAGCTCTCTTTTTTTTTTTTCTTCAAAGGTGCTTGTCCTGGATTCTGTTGCACTTTGTTCCTTGTTTTTCCATTGTCCTGGGGGACACACTCATTTTCTATTTTGCCTTACATGGTCACTCAATAATTGTTTTCTGATAGAATTAATAAATGACAAAAAACACATAAAAGTGAGTAGTCAGTGAATGATTTTTCCTTCATCTTTTCCTTAATTTCACTGGTCTATATTCTGAGTATGTGTGTGTATGTGTGTGTTTTCTAATATTATAGCATAAGACTGGCCATGCTTTGCCACACCAATTGTCCAATTTATTCTTAGTTTAACTCACAAATACTGTCTTTCTGTGAGAAAACAGATTGTTTCCTATAATTTCAACCTCCAAGAATTCCAAATTCTTCTTACATCCTGTTGCAAATCTGTAATCTTGAAATTTCCTTAAGTATTCTAAAATATGTTAATGTGATATTATTCTAATATATTTGCTAGATATTCAATCTCAGCTAAAATTGCCATTTTAAAAGATATGATACAATTCTTGTATACGTATTCCATAAATAAAAAAAATTTTTATCAGAAAAAAAGGTACATCTGAATAAGCATGCTGCCATGTTAGGCATAATCAACTGATATATCAGACCATTAGGATTAGAAGTAGTACTTAGGCAGAAAGACACAAATCTCGGGACATCTGGCCAGAGGAGAGAGGAAAATGATTGCCACTCTCAACTCAGAAATTTCACAAGTGTTGTGAAAACAGAAGGGGTGGCAGGGAGAGGGGAATATATGAAGTGGGTAATATTTTATGAATTTATTCTTTGCTTTTATGGGGGGAGTACTTTATCTATTTGTAGTTCTGTTTCTGTTTTAACATCCGGAGTGTGACTTCCAGACAATCTACAAACTCCTTTTTCCCTTGTACCTCCCACAACACATGGCCATGGATTTACTGTTTGTGATGTCTCCAAAAACGTTATGTGTAAATCTTATTTCCCTGGCCAGGCGTGGTGGCTCATGCCTGTAATCCCAACACTTTGGGAGGCAGAGGGGGGTGGATTTCTTGGAGTGCAGGAGTTTGACACCAGCCTGGCCAACAAAGTGAAACCCCATCTCTACAAAAAATACAAAAATTAACCAGGCATGGTGGTGCTTGCCTGTAGTCTTAGCTACTCTGTAGGCTGAGGTGGAAAGATCACCTGAGCCTGGGAAGTCGAGGTTGCAGTGATCCAGGATTGCGCCACTGCACTCCAGCCTGGATGACAGAGTGAGACCCTGTCTTAAAAAAAAAAAAAATTCCTATTTCTCTATTACACACATCTTGAGTGCAGCACTTAGGTTTTCTATATATACATGTAAACAAGGTCTGTCTCTATTTTGCTTATCACTGTATCACCAGGGCCTGACAGTACCTGGTATGTAATAGGCCTACAAGTATTCAGTGACTGAGTATATTGAACATAAAGCAATTGCAGAGGCTTTGATGTATAGACATTTAATCAGTGATAGTATGATTTAATTTGTAGATGGTAACTGAATTTTGAATGAATATTTAGAAGTGGAAACTGAAGTACTTATAGGTTATTAAAATGAAAATAAAATGTAATAAAGTATTTTTTTGTAAGCACCTAAGGGATCATATATAAAACAGCAATAAAATAGCTGTTGAAGAAACCCTAATTACCGATAATTGTTTACCATGTAGACACCTTATGTGATGTTTCTAGATGGAAGCTATTAATTTGAATTACTCTAGAAAAATAATATATAGGCATTTATACTTCATCATTATAATGTGGCAATATACACCCTCTTTTTTTTAAACTAGAATCCCACAGTGCCTAACAGTAATGAATAAATTTATAGACTTGTTTTTCATAATGAAGCAAAATGACTATGAGCATGAAATGTCCTCTTCTTTTAGTTTCATTACTGCAGGCAAATAAAACAAAGAACCTAGTGGATAAAGAGAATAAGTTATGCCATGGAGAAATAAGAAATAGATGCCTATTATTAATTTTCAGATTCAGAAACAAGTAAACAAAATGGATCATATTATCGGCTCGTATTGGTACAAAAAATGATTGTAATTCTAGTTTTGTGCTCAAATTTCAAATAAGTATAATTTTGAGTTCAAATAAATGTTTCCAGGAAAAGGAAATGAGTATGGTATTTGCTGGTATATCAATATGTAGAGATGATCACAGATCATAAACAAGTGCAGGTGCAATTTATTTATTAGAATGCAGTGAGAATTTGTTCACCAGAAAGAAAACAGAAGCACATTTTAGCTAATTTATATTGCTTCTTAAAAGCACACACCTAATGAAAGATTGTATTAGGAAAGAAATGCTTAGAAAGCAAAGAACATGGGGAAACATTGAATAATCAGATTGCTAGGGATAAAAAAGGAAGCTTAAGGAATTAAAAGGATTAATTTTGCTTTTGCTTCTGTAATGAATAGGGAGGGGGAGAGAAAGGACTTGTGTTTAAATGTGCAAGGCTATTTACAGGGGTTATCTCACTTTTTATCCTCCCATCAGTCCTATTGAGCTTCTATTTTTTCCCCATTTTCATATAAGAAAAATAAGGTTCAGGAAGGCAAACAGAATAAATTTTTCAAAGTCATGCTATTAGCTTTAAGAGCAAGTATTTGAATCCAAGTCTACATAGCTTCCCAAATTAATTCTTTTCCCACTATATTATGCCTCTTCTCTGGCAAGCTCCTATCTACTTGTAGCAATCCTTGTTGGGGCAGACCACAAAAAAGTGTCAATTATTTTGAGTCCCAAAGTCATTGGCAAAATAATCTAGCTTTACAAATCTGCAACCTGATGGGAGTGGCTTAGCTTGCCTTAACTGTAGCTTGCTTTGTTCATTGCTTTTGGGTTATTTTTATCCATCTTTAACAGTTGAGAAAGTTAGAGTTAAGTAAATTACCTATGGTTACAGAGACCACAAATTACTGAACTAGGATTTGAAACCAAGCAGGGTAACTCCAGAGCACAAACACTTAACCACTGTGCTAAAATGCCAGTCCTCATAGAGGACGAAATGTAATCTTTCTTCCCTACCAAAGATTTCATTATCTTCTGGTGATTTACGTTGCTTGTGGAAAAGTGGCTGGGGAGGTATATACGTGAATGGGCACGGAGGGAGTGGAGAGGAAAGGGCACTCAAACTCAGTTAATTCATCACCTTGGTGATTGGTGTATGGCTCACATCTGCTTTCTGCATTATGTTGTGGGAAGTGGGAAAACAATAGGGATACAAGGTTTATAAGGTATACAGTTTGTAGCATAGGATATGTAATCTGATACCAAGAGATAAGGCTGAAAGTACGTGTTGAGGACAGATCAAGAAAGGAATGAAAGATAAGATTGGATTTTGGGATTTTTTCTGGTAGCTGAAGAGGAATATTTATAATGAACGCAATCAGAGATTTGCTTTTGGGAGATTCATCTGGCATAGTTGTACATGGTGAATTGCACAGAAGAGACACAAGAATTAGGAAGTCCAACTGAAAGGCTATTTAAAAAATAACTTATATTACATGTATTTATTAGGGAAACATTAATTGTTAAAAGAGATAAATCTTCCTGTGTTAGTCAGCTTGGGTTGGCATAACAAAATACATAGACTGGGTGACTTAAACAACAGAAATTTATTTTCTCACAGTTCTGGAGGCTGGAATCCAAGATTAAGTTCTCCACATGGTTCAGTTTCTGGTGAGGGCTCTTTTCCTGGCTTGCAGATGGCGACCTTCTCTATGTGTTATCACATGACAGAGAGAGATAGAGATAGAGAACTCTCTGGTGTTCCTTTTTACAAGGGCACTCATCCCAGCATGAGGGACCCACCCTCATGACTTCATCTTACCCTAACTACCCCCCAAATGCTCCATCTTAATTGCTACAACTTTAGGGGGTAGGGCTTCAACATATGAATTTTGGGGGAATTCATTCAGTCCGTAATATCCCCAAATCTCCATGGTTTAACACAATAGAATTTAGTGAAGTTCAAAAACAGGTGTTTTTGATTGGCAGAAAGCTTTCAATATGGGATTTTTCAGGCAACTTTCTGTGGTGTGGTTCTACCCTCTTGTAGGGCTTAGAATTCTCTGCATTAATTTGGCAATTCATTAAAGAGAAAGGAAGATCATGCATGGGAGGTGTTTTTTGTTGTTGTTGGGTTTTTTGTGTGTGTGTGTTTTGTTTTTTGGTTTTTTTGAGACAGAGTCTCGCTCTGTCACCCAGGCTGGAGTGCGATAGTGCTATCTCAGCTCACTGCAACCTCCGCCTCCTAGGTTCAAGCTATTCTCCTGCTGAGTAGCTGGGGTTGCAGGCACCCGTCACCATGCCTGGCTAATTTTTATATTTTCAGTAGAGATGGGATTTCGCCATGTTGGCCAGGCTGGTCTCAAACTCCTGACCTCAGATGATCCGCCCGCCTCAGCCTCCCAAAGTGCTGGGATTACGGGCGTGAGCCACCTCGCCCAGCCCCCCTACATGTGAGGTTTTATAGACCATGTCTGAAATTGGTTCATTCATATCACTTCTGTCATACTCCTTAGACAATAACTCATTCACATGTCCAAAGCTAACTGCAAGGGAGACTGGAATATGTACTTCAGTTGTATCAGTCAAGTTGGCTAGGTTATGCTACAGTAAAAAGCAACAACAAAAACTTCACTGGCTTCAGTAACAGAATTTTAGGGAGTGATGTGCAGTAATTTCTAAGTTTGATCTGGATAAAGTTCCTCTTGATCCAGAGACTTAAGAACTATAGTAGAAGCTGTTTACATCCCATAAACTCAATATACAAGGATATGACAGGGACGGGATAACCATAATAAATATTACCATTCAGAAAGAGGAAAAATGGGACCACACAGTAGTCCTTGGTCCATGAAATCTCTCCATGTGGTAAGCAGATTCCCTACCTTAGGCATAGCTTAATGTTCCTTGATTAGGTCAATCTGCTTTCCGGGAGGTGCCACCCAGTTCATTGTTCTCTGTGGCTCTCAGGTCTCTTTTTTTTTTTTTCTTAGTTTTTATTTTAAATTCAGGGGTACAAGTACAGGTTTGTTACATAGATACACTTGTGTTATGGGGGTTTGTTGTACAGATTATTTCATTACTCAGGTATTGCCTAGTACCCATTAGTTATTTTTCCTGATCCTCTCCCTCTTCCTACCCTCCACTTCCCAGTGCGTGTTGTTTCCCTCTATGTGTTCATGTGTTCTCATCATTTAACTTCCACTTATAAATGAGGACATGCATGCAGCATTTGGTTTTCTGTTCCTGTGTTAGTTTGCTAAGGATATTGGCTTCCAGCTCCATCCATGTCCCTGCAAAGGATATTATCTCGTTCTCTTTTATGGCTGCATAGTATTCTATGGTGTATATGTACCACATTTTCTTTATCCAGTCTATCATTTATGTGCATTTAGGTTGATTCCATGTCTTTGCTATTGTGAATAATGCTGCAATGAACATACACATACACGTCTTTTTTTTTTTTTTTTTTTTTTTTTTTGAGGCAGGGTCTTGCTCTGTCACCCAGGTTGGATCACAATCTCGGTTCACTGCAACCTCCGTCTCCTGGGTTCAAGAGATTCTTGTGCCTCAACCTCCCAAGTAACTGAGATTACAGGTGTGTGCCACCATGCCAGACTAATTTTTGCATTTTTAGTAGATGTGTTTTCACCACGTTGGCCAGGCTGATCTTGAACTCGTGGCCTCAAGTGATCTGCTGGCCTCATGTGATTCACCGGCCTTGGCCTCCCAAAATGCTAGGGTTACAGGTGTGAGTCACTGCACCTAGCCCATACATGTGTCTGTATAATACAATGATTTATACTCCTTTGGGTATATACCCAGTGGATTGATGGGTCGAATGGTATTTCTGTCTTTAGGTCTTTGAGGAATCGCCAGACTGTCTTCCACAATGGCTGAAGTAATTTACACTCCTACCAACAGTGTATAACTGTTCCTTTTTCTCCACAACCTCATCAGCAACGAGGTCTAATATCAAGTGTCTATAAGGAACTTAAACAAATTTACAAGAAAAAAAATCCCATAAAAAAGTGGGCAAAGGACATGAACAGACACTTTTCAAAAGAAGACATAAATGTGGCCAACAGTCACAGGAAAAAAAGTTCAACGTCATTGACCATTAGAGGTCTTCCTCTTTAAAGATTTTTCCGGCCAGGCGAATCCCAGAAGTTTTGGAGGCCAAGGTGAGAGGATTGCTTGAGCCCAGGATTTTGAGACCAGCCTGGACAATGAAGTGAGACCCTGTCTCTACAAAAAAATTTAAATATTAGCCAGACTTGGTGGCACATGCCTGTAGTCCCAGATACTTGGGAAGCTAAGGCAGGAGGATATCTTGAGCCTAGGTGGTCAAGGCTGCGGTGAGCTGTGTTCGTGCCACAGCACTCCAGCCTGGGTGACATAGTGAGACCCTGTCTCAAAAAAAAAAAAAAAAAAAATCTTTCTTACTATTATTCTTCCTGATTTCATCCAAAATTGACATTGGAGAACATGCCCTTCTTGGAGTCTGAATAGCTTTTTTTTAACCTGCTTGCTGTTCAAAGAAGGTGGAGGTCAAGGGTCAGTCTAAGTTTCAAATAATCACAGATATTTCTAGTCTTGGTTCATAATTTATTTGACAGAAAAATGCTCTTGTAAGCTTAATAGAATTTTAATCAGATTCCAGTTATTTCCATGTGTCAATGACATACAGTTCTTTTGCAGCATACTTAGATGTATTATGTATCTTTTCTTTCTCATCCGTATGTGCTTTTTCTCCATCTCTCTATTACTCTATCACTCTCATCATTCTCTCTTTGTGTCTTAACTTAATTGGAGTACCTTGGATTTATCAGACTTCAGGGGCAAAAGCACACCTTTAATTTATTATCCCTGAGTCAGGGAAAATTATTTACAACTCTTAGGTTCGATCTCTCTTCCAAAGGCTGAGTTTCAATCATTCTTTCTTACTCAAAGATCTTTTCTGTTTTACCTTTCACAACTTGTATTTGAGGAGAGCTACTTCTGACCCTACACATCACTGAATTTGTGCATTCTCTCTAAATTGTATATTCCTACTTATTACCAGCTGATTATTTCCATGAGCTTTTCATTTTCTTGTAATACCTCATTGAATATAGTCAGCTGCAACCAACACACTGCTAAACTTCTCTGTTCTACCTTTTCCCTTAAGGCCACAAGTTCAGTAGGTATATCATCTTTCATTTATTTCAGTTGGCAACATTATCAAAGTTTTGCCATGGGATAGTATTGAAAAACCATGTTTTCAGTCTCTGAAAAGACTTCCTCATCACCTGCTGCCTGGACCTAATGCCACATGTATTAGGTTTTGTTGTTATGGCAGCACCTGTCCAGTTAGTACCTATTTATGCATTTCTTAAGGGAGGTCAGATTGTGATATAGAATCAAAAACTACCAAATCTCAGTGGTTCACTCAACCAAAATTTATTTTTCTTTGATGCTACATGCTTAGTGTGGGTTGAGTGAGAGTTTCTCTTCATATTCACTCTGGAATCAAGGCTATTATAAATTTCATCTAAATACTTTTTTCAGAATCACAGAGTAAATAAATAATTCCAGTTTGCTTGGATCTTTCCCAGGTTTACTCTTGAAAACCCTGTATCCTAGAAACCCCCATTAGTTCCAATCAAACCAGGGCAGTTTTTCTTGGAACTGTTTTGGTTTTAAAACAAAAAGTCCTGTGTCCCAGGAACTCTCGCTGTCCTGCCCCCGCACCATCACTGCCTTAGTGGGAAGGAAATTTGACTCTTAAGGCATCTGCCCAATAATGGCAACTGCTACTTCCTCTTTCTTTCATTGGCCAATGCAAGTTATATGGCTATGCCTAAAATCAAAGTGGCAGGAAAGAGCAACTGACCCTGTATCTGTAAGTCAGAGAGTCATAAATATTTAATGAACACCACTAAAGACTGACACACTAGCTCTATGCCTAAGAAGACAAACTGGTTTTATAAGCAGCTGGTCAGGCTTTTCATTTATAAAAGATATTGTGGGGGCTTAAGGTACTAAAATATATAAAAAGTTGAACAAATAAAATCAATATAAAAATTATAAAAGTAGATGTTTGGAAAGAGATCCAGAAAATAAATCAGATCCAAAGGATAACAGGATCTGCCTTTGAACCATAAATTTAACAACAAATGCCTTCTTGGTTTTAGTGAGTATATATATGTATCTAGATGTGCATGTGGTAGTAGAGGTAATGCATAAGATAAAATTACTTCCTGAGAATGAAATTTTGAAGAACATGTAGGCAACGAATGCAAATTAGCCACAAGTAGAAATTACCGTCTCTGAACTTAGTGAATGTGAGAATGAGCTTTAAGAATTTCCATGTCTGTCAGTTACAGACTTGGAAGGGTTTGGGCTCAGAATGGCATTCATTTATTTATTCATCTATTCATTTAGTCAATGAATATTTATTGAATGGCAAGCACTGTGATAGAGACTAGGGATGTACAATGATAAGACATGATGTCCCTGTTATTCGGGGAGTCAGATAAACAAATAGTTATAGGTTGTGGTAAGTACTGTGAAGGAGATATGCAAGATGATAAGATGGAGTACAACACAGAGGGCAAAGAAGAGGTAGGAAGACTTATGAATTGGGTCATAAGGGTCATTTTTTGTAAGGGGAGTCATATAAGCTGAAACCGAAAGGGCAGAAATTAGCTGGCAAAGGGAAAATGTGGTGGAATAGCTTTATAGCCACAAGTGTCAGCAAATGCAAAGACGTTGCAGCTTAGAAGAGGAACCAAATGGGCTGGGTGTGGTGGCTCACACCTGTAATCCTAGCACTTTGGGAGGTTGAAGCAGGTGAATCACTTGAGGCCAGGAGTTTGAGATCAGCCTGGCCAACATGGTGAAACCTTGTCTCTACTGAAAATGGGGAAAAGAAAAAAAGAAAAGAACAAGAACCAAATGAAGCCCTTGTGAGTAGAATGCAGCCACAAGGAAAACTGCAACAAAAAGAAGTGGGAAAGGAAGTAGGAGCCAAACCAGGATAAAGAGTTTGAATTTTATGCTGCCAATAAAAAGCTTTGTATTCAGGAAGTGATATTATCTGCTCCTCTGTTTTTCAGAGAACAACCTGATTGCTGTTTGGAGAATGGATGGGAGAGGTCAAGAGTGAAAGCAAGGAAACTAGCTAGGAGCACTTTTAACAATCTTGACTAGGCAATGACACTTGGACTAGGGTGATGGCAGTGGAGGTGGAGAGAAGAGGGTGGATTTTAGATATAATATGGAACTAGCAGCAATAGGACTTGATGATGAATGGAAGGGAGAAAGAAAGAGAAAGATCAATGATGATGTAATTGCCTGATTGGTTCTTTCTGCCTGCTTCACAAAATCAATTCACTGAGACCATGGCATTGTAGTAGAGAAAGAGTTTAATTGGCATGTGGCTGGCCACAGCCATGTGAACTAGAGTTTTCACTCAAATTAGTCTCCCTGAAGACTCAGAAGTTAGGGTTATTTTTGGACAATTTGGTGGGAAGGGGGCTAGGGAATGGGTGCTGCTGATTGCTTGGGAATGAAATCATAGGGGTGTGGAAAACTGTCTTCATGTGCTAAGTCCACCTCTGGCTTGGGCCACAGAATCAGTTGAGTCGTGAGTCATGAATCCAGGTGGGGTCAGTCTGAAAGCTTGAAAAACCAATCTTAGGTTCTACAATAGTGATGTTATCTATGTGAACAATTGGGGAAGTCACAAATCTTGTGACTTATGGCCACATACTCCTGAGCAGTAAGGGGTTATAGAAAATATGACTACTTCTTAGCAGAATTCAGACATCTCTCATAATTTTATTCTTGTGGCCTTTCGTTAGTCCTATGAAGGCAGTTTTTGGTCCTTGAGCAAGGAGGAAGTTAGTTTTAGGGAGGAACTGTTATTAACCTTGCTTTCAAGTTAAACTCCAAACTAAATTCTTCCCAAAGTTAGCTTGGTCTACACCCACGAATGACCAAGCACAGCTTGGAAGTCAGAAACAAGATGGAGTCAACTGTCTGATTTATCTTACTATTATAATTTTGCAAAGGTGTTTTCCATCACTCTTTAGTTTCTGGCTTGAGCAACCGAATGAATGGATGTACCATGTTACTGACCTATTGAAAACTTGGAAGGAACAAGATTAGTGGGAAAATGAAGAATTCTGCTTGGAGGTAGTTGGATATACTTGTTAGATGCCCAAGTAAGCACTCGGTATGTGGGTATGGTGCCATGGAGGGGCTACTGGGATGGAGATAAACATTTCTGAGACATCCACATATTGATGGCATTTAAAGGCAGGAGGTTGGTTAAGGTCACCTAGAGGGAGTGTAGATACAGAATAGAAGAAGGTCCTGCACAGATCTGGCAGTGCTCCAACATTTAGAGATTTTTGCTGAGATGGAAGAACAGAAAATGAGACCAAGAAGGTGCTGCTAGAGACATAGTGTAGTGTAATGGATACCAAGTGGGAAACCGCTTTAAGGAGATAAAGTGGTTGACATTTTGGACTGAACGAAATAAAAGAACAAAAAAAAAGAAAAAAAGAAGGTAAAGTGGTGGTGGGTAATTGTGCTGTTGCTGCTGAAAAGGTCAACAAGCAAAGGAGAGAAAATAACCACCAAACCTTGCAACGTGCAGATTATAACAAGAGCTATGTCTGTGGAGTGAGTTGAGGAATGAGTGGAAAATCAGGAAATAGAGACAATGAGTATAGATAAGGGTCTCCAGGCATAAATAAATCATATTAAATAGTAAACAGCTGTAACATAATTAAATTGCAACTTCATATACTAGAGTAAATGGACAATTTACCAGTTATAATTATATTACTTATCTCTAGATGAAAATTAATTAACAGAAGGTGAAAGTAAACATAGATCCTAGAAAAGACCAAAGTCCGGGAATCTAGTACTGTTGGTGCAGTAGGCTCAAAAGGAGCTTGACAATGAACCTGGAGGGAAAGACTGCTTTCATAACCACACAGCTGACTTTGTTATGTGGTAATGAAATAGGAGAATTCTTCAGATTTTGTATTGTGTGAACAAAAATTTTCTCAAGACTCTCCATCTCTCTTCACTTTGATTTCTTGCCTACCAAACAACCTTTTCACTAATAATTCAGTGTCCAAAAGTAACTTGATACCAGAAAGAAAGGAAAGAGTGGGAAAGAGAGAAACAGAGAGGACTTTAAATGGGAAGAGGTGGTAGGAAGGCTACAGATAAACGGATTTATTTTGGAGATAAGAGGCTTTTGTTGGGCCTGTGGTAGCTCATACCTGTAATCCCAGCACTTTGGGAGGCCAAGGTGAGAGGATGACTTAAGGCCAGGAGTTGGAGGCCAGCACAGCCCTGGTGACTTAGCAAGATCCCCTTTTATATATATATATATAAAAGGAGCTTCTTTTTCTAAGATGCATGTAAAGATTATAAGATGTAATCAGATGCAGCAAAATATGTAGCAGGTGACTAAGTGTGGAGTTCCTTCAGGATGGTGTATTAGTCACCTAGGGCAGCCGTAACAGAAAACCATAGGCTTAAACAGCATGATTTTTCCCTCCTCACAGTTATAGAGGCTAGAAGTCCAAGATCAAGGTGTCAGCAAACTTGCTTCCTTAGGGGAGACCTCTTTTCTGGCTTGCAGACTGCTGCCTTCTCCTTGTGTCCTCACAGGGCATTTATTTTGTGCATGTGGAGAGAGAGAGAAAGAGAAAGGGAGATAGAGATATCTCTGGTGTCTCTTCCTCTTCTTATAAGGACACCAATCCTATCAGATTAGAGCTCCACCCTTATGACCTCACTTAACCTTAATTACCTCCCTAAAGGCAATATATTGAGAAATTGAGAAACATAGTCATATTGAAGTTCAGGGCTTCAACATATGAATTTTGCAGGGACACAATTCAGTCCATAATAGATGATTTTACTTGTCTTACAAAGGGAGGATGCATCCCCAACTAATTTTAGGTAATAAGAAATGGAAGGACTATGTATCAATTTATTGTAGTTGTATTACAGTCCCAAGCAAGGCAGGGCATCCTGGGAATGGGAATTTGTAAAAATGCCAGGGTAAACAGGATTGGGAATTGGAGTGATTGACAAAGACAAGACTGGGAGAGTAGGGGTGGTGACAGGAAACAGACATAATTGAAATGGTTGGCCATTAGATTTAAACTAATGCTTTCCTAACTTTTTTCATGTCATGGCAGGAAAAGGACATAGATATGATAGTTTTTGTGGCATCTGGAGGCATCTATATGGGATGTGATGGGAAAATTTTTTTAAATTATTTTTTAGGCATGTATACTATAATATAGCAAATATTATGTAAGATATTGAAAGGGCTCCATTGTCTGGGGTATATACCCTGGCTCTTGGTCTTGGTCAAGAAAGAATTCAGGACACTGACACACATAAGGAGTGGGTTCAGGAGCAGAAAGTTTAATAGAAAAAGAAAAGAAAGAGAAAAAGCTTCCTCATGTTGAGAAAGTCGGTAGCCTGAGGGTCTTCCGTTTGCAGCGGAATGCAGTTGGTTTTGTAAAGAGGCTTGAGGAGGCGGGTGATTGATTTACATGGGGCCCAGGGGACTGGTTTCACCAGGTGTGCCATTTACACATCCCACGAAAAGACTGGCCCTCCCACCCTAGTCTTTTATTATGTAAACGTGGCCTCCACGTGGCTAGTCGCCATGATGCCTGTACACGTGGTGTCATCTGGAGGCTGCCTTGACAGCTGGCATACGTGGTGATAAGAAAAAGAGGGCAGGAGATGCCACACTGAATGTACCTGGCTTCCAGGTACAGCTGCCTGCATTTACATATAAAAGCTTCTAGTCTGCATATCTATGCCTGACTTCTCAGGCCGCTTTCTGTTAGAGAAGAAATGGTTTGGGGGTTGCTTCTTATTAAAGGAAAATTGCGCCAAGAACTTTAACCTTTTCTAGCTGCCTAAAAATAATTTCTTAATAACTCCTGTATTAATATTAACTATTGAATTTGCATACTATCCCAAATAAAATCTTAATTTTTTTTTTTTTTGAGACGGAGTTTTGCTCTTGTTGCCCAGGCTGGAGGGCAATGGAGCAATCTCGGCTAACCACAACCTCCGCCTCCCGGGTTCAAGCGATTCTCCTGCCTCAGCCTCCCGAGTAGCTGGGATTACAGGCATGCGCCACCATGCCCAGCTAATTTTTGTATTTTTAGTAGAGACGGGGTTTCTTCATGTTGGTCAGGCTGGTCTCAAACTCCTGACCTCAGATGATCTGCCTGCCTCGGCCTCCCATAGTGCTGGGATTACAGGTGTGAGCCACCACACCCGGCCTAAAATGTTTTAATGAAAAGCACCTGAGTTTCTTTTCATAAGCATACGTTGTTGTTGTTGTTGTTGTTGTTGTTGTTATCGTTGTTGAAACAGAGTCTTGCTGTCTCACCCAGGCTGGAGTACAGTGGTGCGATCTTGGCTCACTGCAACCTCTGCATCCTGGGTTCAAGCGATTCTTCTGCCTCAGCCTCCCAAGTAGCTGGGACTACAGGTACGTGACACCATGCCTGGCTAATTTTTGTATTTTTAGCAGGATGGGGGGGTTCAGTATGTTGGCAAGGCTGGTCTCGAACTCCTGACCTCAGGTGATCCACCCACCTTGGCCTCCCAAAGTGCTGGGATTACACTGTGCCTGGCTGCATACCATTTTTAATATCAGCATTATTTCTTCCCTAGGATGACCATATGTAATTCCTTATCAAGACTTTTAAATGATAATACCTTTAAATTCTCAATAGTCATTATTGATAAGCAATGTTATTCACATAAGTATGTAATACAAAAATTAAAACAAATTTTGTAGGACAGTTCAATTTTAGAAGAGTTGAAATCAGTTTCAAAAACTTTTTAAAAACAGCTTTTCCTTTCTTTCCATGGACAAATGTAATGTTAGAATTTTTTTTTTTCCATCGGATGATTTCACATATAATTAAACTTTTTCAGACCAAGCATTTAAATGCATATGCATTGTTAGAGGAATCATCCTATAGTTAGCTTGGTGGCCACCAAAAGGGTAAATTAGCCATGAATATTAACTATTTATAATGACAGATTTTCGGGGGATGCAGCCTCCAGCTCTGCCTGTCTGACTTCCTCACCCCCAACTTTCTGGAGTGTGGGCTGTTATAACTTGGCTGCGTGGAACAGAAGCTTCTTCAACAGCTTCCTGGTTCATTGTGTGTAATGGGCAGTGGCTGCATGCTGACATTGATTTTGTGGACATCCAGATGATAAAACACACCGTTGTCTACTCTTACCATTTTAAGACAGAACAGGAGACAGCAGATGTTACTCATCACTTCTTGTGGGCATCAGTTGGGCTGCCCTCTGAGGAGCCCTAGAGAAGGCTGCTTTCTGCCAGAGGTGACCAGGTGGTGCCCTGGTAGATCCAGGTCCCAGTGTGCCACCTCCAAGATTAAAGAGAGCATTGATTCAGGGAGCTCTGCTTACATTTTATAAAGAGGCTAGTAATATCAGAAGTGGGATAACGGTTAAAGTCAGAAGAGAGATGATAGTTTGTCTCTTGAAGAACCAAGAAAAATTTTGATAAAGAAAATGAGCAGGCACATTAATTCAGAGCTTAAATTCTGAAAACTATCTTTTTTTTTTTCTTTTTATCATATTAAAAACAGTGCCATATTTATTTAGGCCACTGGATCATTCAGCTCTGTCTTCTTTGAATACTGCCACCAATAAATATTTTCTAGGAAAACAATTTTTTTCAAGCAAGGACTGAAACCAAATTTGCTAACTTTTCTGGATAATCTATTGTGGATCAGTCATCTGTGCATTTGTGTCAATCTTCTTGAATCTGCTGCAATACTGTTCTTGATAGTAGCCCATATATAATTTTAGATAGCTTTATTGGGAAATGATTCTTATAGGGTATACTTCACCTACTTAAAATGTACAATTCAATGGTGTTTCACATATTCACAGATATGTGCAATTATCACTACAGCCAACTTTAGAACATTTTCATCACCATCGGGGTTGCACAAGAAAGAACAAGCAGGGGCATGGAGTTTAGGTTTTGTAGTAATGAAAGGATGAGGTAATTCTTGGTACCCATGAGAGGATGTGATTGGCTTGTTTGAATTTCATGGAGTGGCAGGAAAGTAAAACTTACTAGGTTGAGGGCTAGGTGGGGTGCAGCAGGTACAGCTGATAGGGGAACTAGCCAGGTGGGAAGCCTTTGCTGTTGCTTGTGAGAACGTAATAGGAGCGAGGATTCCGTTGTTAGAACTTTGGAACTTAAACTTGTCTATGAAGCTTAAACTTGTCTATGAAGCTTAAACTTGTCAAAGTAGCACATGAAATGTTATACCTCACAATACGAAGGGTCCAGCTTCATTCTTTTGCATGTGGCTGTCCAGTTATCTCAGAACCACTTGTTGAAAAGACTCTTCTTCCCCTACTGGAGAGTCTTGGCATCTTCATCAAAAATTGGTGAATTCATCGATGTACAGGCTAATTTCTAGACTCTCAACTCTATTCCATTTACCTTTATGTCTATCGTTGTTTCATTACCCAGTCTTGATTTGCATTGCTTTGTAGTACGTTTGGAAATCAGAAAGTATGAGTCCTCCTGCTTTTTTTTTTTTTTTTTTCAGGGTTGTTTTGGCTAAAGAGCCAATATTCTTTTGGAGGTCACATTAGAAGTGAATTGAGATCGATGTAGAAGAAGAACATAGCAATTGTAGACTAAGGAAGGGTTTGCTTCTGCTTAATAAATGTTCCTTTTTAAGAGAGGCAACTTTAAAAAGGAGGTACATAGAATGAGAGAGGAGAATCCTTCCATAAGGCGGAATTAGCCCTGGATAAGGTGATAGTAAAGTGAGAGGTGTCTAAGTAATATAGCCTTTATATCCTTACATATTGAACTCAGTAACAGTTGAGAGAGTAATTAGTTCTACTCACTAAATATTTCCAGATGCAGGTAGGATTGCACTGTCCTGTACCTTGAGGTGACTTGCACTGGATAATGACATATGGACAAAAGTAATGCTAGTCACTTCTAAACAGAAACTATGAGTCAGTGCACATTTTACCATTTGTTCTTCCTCTTACCCTGAAACATGCAAACAGGCAGATGAACTTTCCTTAGTTGGAATTCCTGAGTGAGGAGAATATAGGGCTAACTTCACCCCCTAACTCCCACCCAAGCTTACTCATAATGGACATGTAGCATGAGTGAGTAACAGACCACTGTTGTTCTAAGACACTGGGTTTGATTGTTGCCAAATTTGTTACCAAAGCATAATCAAGTCTATCCAATAGAAAATTGATACCAGAAGTAGGGACCATCATAAGTCTAAAATTTGTGGCATTGGCTTAGGGATTTGAAGATAGCCTGCAAAAAATGGTTAGTGAAGACTGGAAGGGTAGCAATCCATGTATTGTGATACAATTCTTGGGGGAAATATTACATGCAATGACTTAGAAGGAGAATTATGATCCAAATGAATTTGTAACTCTTAGGAAAGAGGTTTTAAGCAAAGTATTAGAAATGTAAGCTAGCTTCTATTGATTGCATTTGGCAGGGTATTACAAGACAGAGACAAGCTCAGAAAAGAATTAGTCTACTTATAAGCAAGGATTAAAGGGAATAGAGTAAGTCCAGAAATTCAGAAATGTTCAAATCTGGACAAGGCAGCTGCTTCACAATCTCAACTAGTAAATACAAACTGACAAGGCCATTAAAATTCAACTGTATGTATGACAAGGATAAAACCAAGTGTTTGCTCATTATATCCATTGCTAAAACTTGTGAATGACTTCAGGGAGCATTCAGTAAATCTTTTAAATTGAACAACATAGCTTAGCAAAAAGAGATTGAAGCAGTTATCCTCTAGTCTTGATAGGCTCATGGAATACATAATTATATTAGAGATGGGTGTGGTACGGTGACAAGAAAGCAAAACAAAGAAATAACAAAACAAATCAAAGAAGTATGTCCAGAAATGAATGATGGCTGTGGCTATTGGCACATAGAAATAAGTGGAATCAGATAGACAAAAAGTTTGCTATGTTTGTAGTAAAGTGATACTGGTAAACCATTAGATTGGAGTAAAAAAAATTGTGACTGTTTGAGCCTTAAAATAATGCCATCTATGGGCATGAGAAAGCAGCTCGAGCTCCAAAGAGGGTATATATCTTGGTGCCCCTTTACGTGTGGCCAAAGAAACTATGGGAAAGGAAGACTCTCCCAGAGGGTGGAGCCAGGCACCATGAAGAAAAACGGGAAGGGTGTTACTTTCAGGAAGTAAAATCAGGGCCTAATCAAAAATCATTTTTCACCTCATGTAATGGGATCCTCATAATTTTGCCCTGTAGATTTCAGAATTGCTAAGGATCAATGTCTTCTAGAGTGTTTCTTTCATTTTTCCACCTTCTGAATGGTTATCTTGGTTATCCTGTCCTACTTCACTATTGTATAATGTCTTTGTGGGACAGATAACTTGCTTTTTTAGTTCTTAGACCTAAGATCAAGAGAAGCCACTGCCAGAGCTTTATATCAACCCCAGTTGTAAGAGACTTTTGCATGTGACCCAGAGATCCTGAACTCTGAGCTTGATGCCATTTTGGATTGTCTCTGTGGAGAGGTAATAAGTACATTTTGCTTGTGGAAGAATAACGAATAGGATATTTGGTGAGGTGTAGGGCATATTATGGTGGTCATTATTGCTACTCACCAAATCTTCCCTGTTCACTCCTTTTTTGGTACACGGTAGGATTACATTTCCTTGTTCTTTTGCAGTTAGATGAAACAATGTGTCTTGCTTTTACCAATGAAATGTGAGTGTTAATATGCCATTTCTGGGCCGGGCGCGGTGGCTCACGCTTGTAATCCCAGCACTTTGGGAGGCCAAGGCGGGCGGATCACGAGGTCAGGAGATCGAGACCACGGTGAAACCCCGTCTCTACTAAAAAAACAATACAAAAAATATTAGCTGGGCGTGGTGGCGGGCGCCTGTAGTCCCAGCTACTCGGAGAGTCTGAGGCAGGAGAATGGCGTGAACCCGGGAGGCGGAGCTTGCAGTGAGCCGAGATTGCGCCACTGCACTCCAGCCTGGGTGACAAAGCGAGACTCCGTCTCAAAACAAACAAACAAACAAACAAACAAACAAAAATATATATATATATATGCCATTTCTGGTTATAATTTTAAGAGCTAATGTGTAACTTGCTACTCTTTCTTCTTCTTGGCTTGTAACATGGAGATAGAGCCTATTTCTGCCTGGAGGCTGGTAGGACAACAACCCAAACCGACCTGTGATAAACCGTAGTGAGAGTATTGCTATTATTGTAGGACAACCTACCCTACTCTGACTGATACAACAATCTTTGGTTTGGCAGCTTCTGGAAATTTTTGGAAAATATGAATATATAAGGTAAGTTCATCTAAAGTTTACTACAAGCTTAATTGCTCCTCCAGAAATGTCTAAACTCTGGTAGAGAGCTTAGGTAAAATTGAAGTAATATTACATTGAGCCTGTGAGTTGTAGCTTCTGAGGTATTTGCTGACCATCCTAGCTTCTGAGGTATTTGCTGACCATCCTTATATCATCAATCAGTGTAAGCTTTCTTGCCATTAGCTGGGTTTAGCATAAGACAGAAGATCTGAAACTCAAGACCAGCCCTGGGCAAGGCACAGTGGCTCATGCCTGTAATGTCAGCAGTTTGGGAGGCCACAGTGGGAGGACTGCTTCAGCTCAGAAGTTCAAGACCAGCCTGGGCAATATAGCCAGACCTTATCTCTACAAAAAGTAAGAAAAATTAGCCAGATATCGTGGCATGTGCCTGTGGTCCCAACTACTTGGGAGGCTGAGGTGGGGGATCACTTGAGCCCAGGAGGTCAAGTCTGCAGTGAACCATGATCATACCACTGCACTCCAGCTAGGCAACAGAGGGAGGCCCTGTCTTAAAAACAAAGACAAGAACAAACAAGATCTGAGAACTGGAAAGATTTTGCCACCTAACTTCAGAGTTAAGTGAATTAGGAACAAGTGGGGCTAGCTTTACAAAACTAGATTCATTATAAAACTAGGGAGAAGTTATCAACATAACTGAAAATGAGAAAAGAGCAGCCCATGTAACAATTGCTTTGTTTTTATTATTCTAAAATTAAATGTTTTAAATACAAATGTATATAGATCACATAAGTAATTTACATTGCTAAATTCTTTAGCATTTAATAGAACTAATATTTATATCTGATACTTTATACAGAACAAGAATTCTACTATACTTACTATGTAAATTAGTTCAAAAACAATTTGGTTGTTACCCTCAGCTATAAACAGAGATGATAAATTCAAGCTGATTTGGGAAATTATTTAATTAGTAAGGACCAAATGTGTGCAAATGAAAATAGAATATCATATTGTACAAATCAACTTCAATATGAAATAATATAATTTCTACATACAATTTGACTGTCCTGTAAACATTAACAGCGCAAAGTCAAAGCCACATTTTTACATTTATATCACACAATGGCATAATTTTTCGAGGATATGTTAATATGAATTACAGAAAATGAGACTTCATGTGTAAAACTTTACCAGAATGAAAGTTGGAAGCAAAAGCCACAACTTTGTGTAATTTCCTTCAGTTAGGTTTATTACATATTTATATTTTACATATATTTTACAATTTTTTTAAGGCTAATCAAGTGAAGCAGTGAGAATGGAGAAGGAACAAAGAAATCTGTAACTGGTTGTGATCAATTAGCTGTAAACACCACTCGGACCAGTCTGATTTATTTATTTATTTATTTATTTTGAGATGGAGTCTCACTTTGTCACCTAGACTGAAACACAGTGGTATGATCTCAGCTCACTGCAACCTCTGCCTCCCAGGTTCAAGTGATTCTCCTGCCTCAGCCTCCAGTATAGCTGGGATTACAGGTGGGCACCACCACGCCCGGCTAATGTTTTTTTGTAATTTTAGTAAACTCAGGGATTCACCATGTTGGTCAGGCTGGTCTCGAACTCCTGACCTCAGGTGATCTGCTCGCCTCGGCCTCCCAAATTTCTGGGATTACAGGCATGAGCCACTGCTCCCGGCCTGATTTTTTTATATATGTTTTTAAAATTTAAGTTACACATATAAAAATTAAAGGCTATCATTATGTGTTCACCACTATGTGCTGGCCCTGTGCCAAAGTGCTTTATTTTTTTTTTTATCTTTATGATTGGCCTATGAGGTAGGCACTAACATTATTATACCAATTTTATAAGAAAACAAGAACATAGGTTAAATAACTGCCCAAGATTATAATGCTAATAATTGGTGAAGCTGGAACGAAGCCCTGTCTTTCTGACTATAAAACTCACACTCTTGGTAGGGTATGGTGGCTCATGCCTGTAAGGCCAGCACTTTGGGAGGCTGAGGCAGGTGGATCACTTGAGGTCAGGAGTTTGAGACCAGCCTGGTCAACATGGTGAAACCCTGTCTCTCCTAAAAAAAATACAAAAATTAGCCAGGCATGGTGGCAGGTGCCTGTAATCCCAGCTACATGGGAGGCTGAGGCACTAGAATCCCTTGAACCCGAAAGGCAGAGGTTGCAGTGAGCCGAGAATAGTGCCACTGCACTCCAGCCTGAGCAACAGAGAGATGCTTGCCTCCAAAAAAAAAAAAAAAAAGACTCATACTTTTATGCTGAATACTCCTCTGCCTCCCATAACATTTTTATATTAATTTAACAGAATTCTAGAGAACTATATGACTAATAAAGTGGATTCAAAAAAGTAAAAACTTACTTTGGATTAATTCTGTTCTGCTCTTTCAAATGGAAATTTTCTATGACTTTTTTCCTGGCATACATTTTAAAATGTCAATAGATGATTTAACAAGATGTCTTGTCTTAGATTTGCCCAAAGAACATTGAAAACTTTGATAAGATTAGAGGAAGCTAGAAAAATTATCCATTCAAACTCGGAAGATTTTTTTTTTATATTAAACTTGACTTGAAAGAGGGGTAACCAGAATTGACTTGGAAGCACACTATTTCTTTTTGTTCTGGAAAACTGCTTTAGGCCATTCATTACATAAAACTACCAACAAAATTGGAGGAGTTTGGGAATCTGGAGCTCTAAGGGGCTAAACTGTCCTTTACAGTAAATCTGTTTGTCTAGGAGTGGTAACATTGCATTTCCGCAGAAAGTGTTACCTTTGGACAAGAGAGTCTGCTCCATGTATGTCATTAAGTGAAACTGTGCTGAAAATTCCGTATAGTTTATATTCTGGTAGAGGGAGGCAGACAATAACAAATACGTAAAATATATGTCAGATGTTGATAAGTGGGTGCTCTGGAGAAAAATTAAGTGGAGAAGGAGATAGGGTAGGCCTTGCATAGATTTACAATTTTATTTATTTATTTATTTATTTATTTTTTGAGATGGAGTCCCGCTCTCTCACCCAGGCTGGAGTGCAGTGGTGCAATCTTGGCTCACTGCAACCTCTGCCTCCCAGGTTCAAGTGATTCTCCCACCTCAGCCTCCTGAGTAGCTAGCATTACAGGCGTGTGCCACTGTGCTTGGCTAGTTTTTTTCTTTTTTCTTTTTTTGTATTTTTGGTAGAGATGGGGTTTCATCGTGTTGGCCGGGCTGGACTCGAACTCTTGACCTCAAGTGATCCACCTGCCTTGGTCTCCCAAAGTGCTGAGATTACAGGTGTGAGCCACTGCCCAGGGCCAGCGATTTTATTTATTTAGAAATAACTTCAAACTTATGAAAAAATGCAAGAATAGTACAAAAAACTTCTGTTTTCATTAACCATTTTAAGGTAAGTTGCTATCACTCCTGAATGCTACCATCAAGGACTTTCTCCTACATAACCATAACACAACCATCAAAATCGGGAAATTAGTACTGATTCTTTACTGCCATCCCATTCAGTTTCAAAAGTTGTCCTAGTAATGTTCTTATTAACAAGAGAATTCTATTTGGCACCATGCATTGCATTTAATTATCTTTTTGACGTCCTTCAATCAAAACCAGTTTTTCAGTGTTTCTTTGACTTTCAACCTTGACACTTTGGAAGATTACCAGCCAATTATTTTGTAGAATATTTCTCTACGTGGATTTGTTTGATGTTTCTCACAGTTAGATGTCAGTTATACATTTTTGGCAAGGATGCACATCGATGATGTTGTGTTCTTATTGCATCCTATCAAGTGATAGATGATTTCAATTTGTTTCATAACTGGTAACTTTGATCATTTCATTAAGAAGGAATCTATTGGGCACCTTCACTGTAAAGTTTCTCTTTTTTTCCTTTGTAATTAAAAAGCATTTTATCGGGAGGTATTTTTGAGAGTATATAAATATTCCATACCACTTAGAATTTCATCCACTAGTTTTAGTATCTGTGGATGTTTCCTGATTGATTATTTCTATTGTGGTCCATTATGTTCACTACATTTATATGTCGTCATTCTGCTACAGAGAAAATCTCTTTTATTCAGTTATTTATTATTCAAAAAATTTATATCAGGATGAATTTATAAGTTTTATTTTATTCAGTAAGTTCTTTTTTAGTATTATTAAATTTGATGCTCAAATTTTCTCAGATTTTGTCAGTGGGGGCCCCTTCAAGCTGACATATGTGACATTTTGATAAAGCTCCCATCTTTGAGCACTTCCTTTTTTTCTGGCATAAGATTCAGGCTCATCTGTAATTTCCTTGCCCCAGTCCTAGAATCAGCCATTTCTCAAGAATCCCTGGATCCCTTCAGTGGAGAATGGCATTTGATATTTGGAAACCAAGTTTTGAGTGCTAGGTATGCTTGTTTCTAATGAGATATTTCTTTTTCTTTTCTTTTTTCCCTTGGAGATAGGGGTCTCCCTATGTTGCGTAGGGTGATCTTGAACTCCTGGGCTCAGGTGATCCTCTTTTTCTCTCTTTTCAGCCTTTCACGTAGCTGACTACAGGTTCATGCTACCATGCTTGGCTACAGGTACATGCCACCACACCTAGCTGCTAATAGGGTATTTCTGTTACCATAACTTTTTAAAAAAAATTTTTATTTATTATTATTTTTTAATTTTTTGTGGGTACATAGTTGTATACATTTATGGGGTACATGAGATACTTTGATACAGGCATGCAATTAGTAATGATCACATCAAAGAAAATGGATATTCATCACCTCAAGCATTTAACTTTTGTGTAACAAACAATCCAATTATACACTTTTAGTTATTTTATTTTGTTTATTTATTTATTTTTGAGACAGAGTCTTGCTCTGTTGCCCAGGCTAGAATTCAGTGGTGCTATGTCAGCTCACTGCAATCTCCACCTCCCGGCTTCAAGTGATTCTCATGCCTCAGCCTCCTGAGTAGCTGGGATTATAGGTGTGTGTCACCAAGCCTTGCTAATTTTTGTATTTTTAGTAGAGACAGGGCTTCACCATATTCACCATGCTGGCCTTGAACTCCTGAACACAAGTGATTGGCCCACCTTGGCCTCCCAAAGTGCTAGGATTACAGGCATGAGCCACCAGCCAACTTTTAGTTATTTTAAAATGTATAATTAAATTATTATTGACTATAGTCACCATGTTGTTTTGTAAATACTAGGTTGTACTCATGTTTTCTAAATTTTTTTTGTACCCATTAATCATCCCCACCTTGCCCCCATTCCTCCAGTACCCATTAACCATCCTTTTATACTCTATCTTTATGAATTCAATTGTTTTGATTTTTAGCTCACACAAATAACTGAAAACATGCAAAGCTTGTCTTTTTATACCTGGCTTGCTTCACTTAATGACCTCCAGTTCCACCATGTTGTTGCAGATGACAGGATCTCCTTCTTTTTTACAGCCGAATACTACTCCATTGTGTATATGTGTCACATTTTCTTTTTCCATTAATCTGTTGTTTCCACATCTTGGCTATTGTGAGCTGTGCTGCAACACACATGGGAGTGCAGGTATCTCTTCAATATACTGATTTGCTTTCTTTTGGGTATATATGAAGCAGTAGGCAGCTCTATTTTTAGTTTTTTGGGGAACCTCCAAAGTGTTCTCCGTAGTGGTTTTACTAATTTACATTTCCACCAACAATGTATAAGGGTGTCCCTTTCTCGCCAACATTTTTCATTGCTTGTCTTTTGGATATAAGCCACTTTAACTGGGTTGAGATGCTATCTTATTATAGTTTTGATTTGCATTTCTCTAATGATCAAGGATGTTGAGCATCTTTTCTTTTTTTTTTTTTTTTTTGAGACGGAGTTTCGCTCTGTCGTCCAGGCTGGAGTGCAGTGGCGCAATCTCGGCTCACTGCAAGCTCCACCTCCCGGGTTCACGCCATTCTCCTGCCTCAGCCTCTCCGAGTAGCTGGGACTACAGGCGCCCACCACCACGCCGGGCTTATTTTTTGTATTTTTAGTAGAGACGAGGTTTCACCGTGGTCTCGATCTCCTGACCTCGTGATCCACCCGCCTCGGCCTCCCAAAGTGCTGGGATTACAAGCGTGAGCCACCGCACCCGGCCGAGCATCTTTTCATATGTCTGCTGTTTGTATATTTTATTTTGAGAAATGCATATTCAAATTTTTTGCTCTTTTTTTTTTTTTTTTTGAGACAGAGTCTTGCTCTGTTGCTCTAGCTGAAGTGCAGTGGCGTGATCTCGGCCCACCACAACCTCCACCTCCTGGGTTCAAGTGATTCTCCTGCCTCAGCCTCCCTAGTAGCTGGAGGTAGCTACCAGCATGCGCCACCATGCCCGGCTAATTTTTGTATTTTTAGTAGAGATGGGGTTTCACTTGTTGGCCAGACTGGTCTTGAACTCCTGACCTCGTGATCCACCCGCCTTGGCCTCCCAAAGTACCGGGATTACAGACGTGAGCCACCGCACTGGGCCTCTTTTGCTCATTTTTAAAACTAGATTATTAGATCCTTTCCTATAGAAATGTTTGATTAACCCTTTGGATTAATCCATGGTTATTAATCCCTTGTCAGATGGGGAATTTGAAAATATTTTCTCCCAATTTGTGGGTTGTCTTTTAACTTTGTTGATTGTTTCCTTTGCTATGCAGAAGCTTTTAAACTTGATACGATCCAATTTGTCCATTTTTGCTTTGATTGCCTGTGCTTGTGGGGTATCACTCGAGAAATTTTTGCCCAGACCAATGTCCTGAAGAGTTTCCCCAATGTTTTTTTTTAGTAGTTTCATAGTTCAAAGTCTTAATTTTAAGTCTTTAATCCATTTGAGTTGATTTTTGTATAAGGCGAGAGATAGGGGTCAAGTTTCATTATTCTGCCTGTGGATATCCAGTTTTTCTAGCACCATTTATTGAAGAGACTGTCTTTTCCTCAATGTATGTTCTTGGCACCTTTGTTGAAAATGAGTTCACTGTAGGTGTGTGGATTTGTTTATGGGTTCTCCATTCTGTTCCATTGGCCTATGTGTCTATTTTTATGCCAGTACCATGCTGTTGGTTACTATAGCCCTGTAGTGTAATTTGAAGGTAGGTAATGTGATTTCTCCAGTTTTCTTCTTTTTGCTCAGGGTGGCTTTGGCTATTCTGGGTCTTCTGTGGTTCCACATAAATTGTAAGATTTTTTTTCTATTTCTGTGATGAATGTCATTGGTATTTTGATAGAGATTGCATTGAATCTATAGATTACTTTGGGTTGCAGGGACATTATAACAGTATTGATTCTTCCAACCCATGAACATGGGCTATCATTCCATTTTCTGGTATCCTCTTCAATTTCTTTCATCAGTCTTTTACAATTTTCATTGTAGAGACCTTTCACTTCTTTGGTTAGTTCCTAGGGATTTAATTTATGTGTGTCTGTTGTAAATGGGATTGCTTTTTCGATTTCTCTTTCAGAGTTTTCACTATTGGCATGTAGAAATGCTACTGATTTTTGTATGTTGATTTTATATTCTGCAACTTTGCTGAATTTGTTTATCAGTTCTAATAGTTTTTGTTTTGTTTTAAACTCATGTTGTTTAATTAACAGTTTTTTGGTGGAGTCTTTAGGTTTTTCCAAATATGAAATTATATCATCTGCAAAAATAGATAATTTGACTTCTTCCTTTCCAACTTAGATGCCCTTTATTTCTCCCATATATTTTTAGTGGACAGAGCTGGAATTATATGTATAAATATACATATAAATACATTTATTTTTATGTATGTGTATATATATGCTCATATACATATACACATGCACATATTTATTTACATATTCATTTTTATATCTATATATACTGAAAAGATGAATAAATATCTATATCCTCCAATTCCAATCCAAATCCACAGGATTCATCATCGTTTTTTTCTTCTTTATTTTTTTTTGAGATGGAATTTCACTCTTGTTACCCAGGCTGGAGTGCAATGGCGCGATCCTAGCTTACTGCAACCTCTGCCTCCCGGGTTCAAGCGATTCTCCTGCCTCATCCTCCTGAGTAGCTGGAATTACAGGTACCCTCCACCATGCCTGGCTAATTTTTGTATTTTTAGTAGAGACAGGGTTTCACCATGTTGGCCAGGCTGGTCTCGAACTCCAGACCTCAGGTGATCCACCCCCCCTTGGCCTCCCAAAGTGTTGGTATTACAGGCATGAGTCATTCATCATAGTTTTCTATCTCTCCATATTGTAACTCCCTTTTCCCACAGTGAGAAACTGGGCTGCCATCCCTCTTAACGTATTTATGCGTTAGATGAGTCCCTTCTGAATGCAACCAATTTCCTGATTCTCCTACCAGCACCCTTCCTCGACAGGAATGAGCTCTTTATTCTCTTTCTACCTTATCCTGTTTAGGTACTGACAGCCTGCTACATGCTCTCTCTGCCAGAGCCCCCTGTGCTGATGGCCTCCTTGCCTTGTGCAGCACAATGCACAGGTGTGTCACCCCACCCCAACCCTGCATAAACGACTACCTTGCTGGGCCTTTGAACTAAATTATTTAGGAAGGCAGGAAGAATATGAAGTTAACAATTTTAAATGGAATGCTAGGGTAACACCTTGCTAAGATGACATTTGAGATTATAGATCTGAAAATATGAAGTTGATGAAGGCATGGGTGGGTCATGTGGATATTTAGGGAAGAGTATTCTGGCAGAGAGAGTAGCATGTGCAAGAGCTGTGAGGCACAAAGTTGCCCTGCATGTATAAAGCAGAGAGGCCACCATCATTGGAGTACCATGAGCAAGGAAGAAAGTAGTAGATGAAGTCAGAGAAGTGCTGGGGGACCAAGTAGTAGATGAGGTCAGAGAAGTGCTGGGGGATCAGACTCTGTAGGGTCTTGTAGACCATTGTACCGTCTTGGCTATTTCTTTAAGTGAGCTGGAGCACCATGGGAGGATTTTGAACAGGGGAGTGATGTAGTTTCCTGTATCGAGAGTAGATGGTGTATGTGTGGGGTGGCAGGAGGTAGGGGAGAGGGAAGTTGAAAACGGGGGAACAGCTAAGATACTGTTGAGATAATTAGAAGAGAAATTAGACTAAGTGTGGTTGCTGTGGAGGTGGTGAGCATTGGTCAGACTCTGAACATATTTTGAAGGTACAGCTGATGGGATTTGCTGATGGATTAGATGTAGAGTGTCAAAACCAAAGAGCCAATGATAGCTCCAAAGTTTTGCTGACTGGTAGGATGGTTACCATTCATTGAAATGGGTTAGCCTGTGGGAAAAGCAAGTTTGAGCAGAAATATTATGAGTTTTGTGCTAAGCATATTAAGTCTGGGTGTATATTGGACATCAAAAGGGACATATTTAATAGGCAATTAAATATATGTGTCTGGAGGTTGGGGGAGAGACTTGGGTTGGAGGTAAAACTTTGGGAAGTTTCATCATATAGAGAGTATTCAAAGCCTTGTGGTAGACGAAAGGGTATAAAATATGAATAGAAGAGAACTAAGGAATGAACCCTGGGGCATGGCAACAATATGAAAAACAACAGCAACAACAACAAAGCATAAAAGATGGTTAGAAGTAACTAGTGAGGCAGGGGAAACCCAGGGACATGTTCTGGAAGCAGAATAAACAAAATATTCAAGGAGAAGGGAAATATCAAGCAAGGTAAGGACCGAGATATAGGAACATAGAGGCCATTCCTGAAGAGAGCTGTTTCAGTGGAGTGATGAGAACAAAAGCCTGATTGAAATAGGTGCAAGAGAGAACGGAAAGACTAGAACTGGATTAAGCAAGTTGCTGGCAACCTTTTAGGAATTCTGATATAAAGAGAGCAGAGAAGTGGGGAAGTAACTGGTAAAGGAAGTTGAAACAAGAGAGTTTATTTTGCCAAGATGAGAAATATTATAGTTCATTTTTATGCTGATGGAAAAATCTCAATAGAAGGGGAAAATTGATAATGCATGAAAGAGGAGAAAATAGCTAGAGCTATGTCCTTAAGTAGATGTATTAGTTTGCTTTCACACCACTATAAAGAAGTACCTGAGACTGGGTAATTTATAAAGAAAAGAGGTTTAATTGACTCACAGTTCTGCATGGCTGGGGAAGCCTCAGGAAACTTACAATCATGGCAGAAGATGAAGGGGGAAGCAAGGCACGTCTTACATGGCTGCAGAAGAGA
Organism: Nomascus leucogenys; assembly: GCF_006542625.1. NCBI lineage: Eukaryota > Metazoa > Chordata > Mammalia > Primates > Hylobatidae > Nomascus > Nomascus leucogenys. The sequence goes on along the minus strand of NC_044391.1, from coordinate 32,341,857 downwards.
GAGAGAGAGAGGAGAGAGAGAGAGGAAAGAGAAAGAGAGAAAGAGAGAGAGAAGGGGGAAGTGCCACACACTTTCAAACAACCAGATCTTGTGAGAACTCACTAACTGTCACGAGGACAGCAAAGGGGAACTCTGCCCCATGATTCAATCACCTCCCACCAGGCCCCTCCCCTGATACATGGGGATTACAATTCGAGATGAGATTTGGGTGGGGACACAGAGCCAAACCATTTCAATAGGTGACAGGGAATAGGTTCAGGACTTGACCTAATTAGGAGCATAGCAAATGCCTTCATAGCAGTAAAACAGAAAGCAAAGTATTGGACACAGAAGAAGGCAGGTGGTTATACATGGTGGTTAAGAGTTTGTGGATATTCTCTTCTGATTTGCTTTCAGTTTTTTTCAAGGAAATAGGAAAAAAATATCATTAGCTGAGATTGAGGATGGTGGAAAAGGTGATGATAGATGCCTATGAAAGAAGAAAGCATGAAATAGTGGTCTGTGAGAGAGGGAGAAAGAATAAACTAGAAGAGACGAAGTATAATTGCTTGGTAGCAAAGCACCTTTACTTAGTGATTATGAATTCAAAGCAAGAGACCAATTGGAATGATTTGGTGTGTGTGTATTTTTTTCTCCCCATTCACATTCCATTGAGTGAATGCAGGTGCAGAATGTGGAGGCTAGTATAAAGACAGTGAGAAAAGAGCAAGGGAGTTGATAGTCTACTTAAAGGATGAATATAAAGATGCAATGATGCAATTAATCTGGGCAAATAAGAAAATGAAGATTTCAGTTGAGTTAGGAACAGTGAAAGGTGATAAGATCAATGGACTATAGGTCTCTATGAGATCAAAGAATTGTTAGAGTCAGAAAACTGGAAAGAGTGAGCTGGAGAGATAAAAAGATCATGGTTAGTGAATGGAATGTCTGAAATAAAAATTATGGGTAGCTGCAATTATCAGTAATAACAATACTTAGGTGTGACTATGGGGAGTTATTGCCTGAGGTAAGATAGAGGATAAGACCACTGATTGGAAAAAAGAGATCAAGTAATTAAGAGTGCAGAGTATTAGAACCATTGATCAGATCAGGACATTAAAATAATCATGAATTATGACCCAAGTAGTGTTGGAGACAGTACTAGAAGTGGGCCCAAAGCCCAAATATGCGAGGCATTAAAGGAAGTGATCTGGAGGTGAATAGATGACCACAACAAGGAGGGTAGAGGGTGATATGGCTTGATGAAGAGAATAAGGTTAGGTTTCTTTCTTAAAGAGAATAGGATAATGGTCTGAAAGTAACAGTGGAGGAGCAAGAAGGACAATTATACCATGAAGAGCTGTGGGTAAAATTTTATCCTGAAATTTCATTACAAAATAGCTTTGGTTCAGAAATATCTAAATCTGAATTTATTATGGATAACAAATACTTAAGAGAAAAAAATCATGAAATATAAGCTTAATGAGATCAGGGATTTTTTTTTTGGTCATTCTCATTCACTGTTATAGTCCCAATTCCTACAATAATGCCTAGCATATAACAGATATTCAACAAATGGTTGTTAAATTGTGAATGAATAATAAGAAGTAAAGATGAAATCTAGTTTTTGTGTTTTTGGGGAAATTCACATCTTACTTTTTAATGATGGCTATAGACATTACCACTGAAAAATATTGGGAAACCTAGTATTTAGTTAACAGAATGTGAGGTTAAGTACAATGAAAGGGACTCAGAAAGGCCAACAAAATACAATTTTAAATGTTTTCTTTTTACCAAAAGTACTTTCTAAAAATGAAAACAAGGAAAATGTGAGGATTCTGATTGTACTCCGCAAGTACTCACTCCAGGGCAGCAGCACTTGCTCTGGTGGCATCTGGTCCTCATTGTGGGTAGCAAATTTCTTGTATTTGCCATGACACAATGTGTTATTGTGCATATGTGTTGAGTGGCAAGAAGTCTGCTACCCTCAGTGGGGAAGAATCAAAATTTGAGTAGAATTTACTTAAAAGAATAATCTAAGAGCACATGTCATGATTATTCTTATAACAGCCTTTCTGTGTTTTTGAAAGAGAGAAACCAGATTTGCAGCAGGTATGCTACAAGATGTACATAATCTGCAGCCTATCTTATGTACTCCACACGTATAGTGTCAATTGGTATAAACTTTCTAGAAGGAAATTGACTGTAGATAGGAAATCTTCACCATATTTATGAAAGTTGATACCGCAATTCCCCTTCTATGATAGTATCAGTGTTGTTTATGTAAACGGTGAAAAAACCTATTTCACCAGCCTGGTTATATAAAAAGTCACATTTAGTTTAAAAAACATATAGTTATGTAAATTGCTCATGATTCTGCCTTCTCAAAGTAGAAAAACAGCTGGTAATGCACTTTGAAGCCACACTCTTATAAACTGTTGAAAAACGTAGGGGGCTTAATTTGCTAAAAGGGATCATCTTCCAAACCCTAGGCAGAGAGGCAAGAGAATGTGACTAATACTCTAGTTTGTCCTGCCATTGTAACATTTTACCATACTCAAACGAATATGTCTTTGGCTATCGTGATGCCGCTGTCATCACTATGACCACCTGTATGGGCCACAATAGTTCTTTTTGGAGATCTTACTCTCTCAGTCTTATACTCAGGCATGAGTGACCCACAGTTTAGCATTTACAGATGCAGATTTTATGACTGTAAAATGTAACACATGCTTATTGGATAATACAAAAAACAACCACTAGTAACATTTCAGACCATTTCTTTCTGTATTATTGGGATTTTACAGTAATTCTTTTTTTTTTTTTTTTTTTTTTTGAGATGGAGTTTCCCTCTTGTCACCCAGGCTGGAGTGCAATGGCATGACCTTGGCTCACTGCAACCTCCCGGATTCAAGCGATTCTCCTGCCTCAGCCTCCTGAGTAGCTGGGATTACAGGTGCCCGCCACCATGCCCCGCTAATTTTTTTATTTTTGGTAGAGACGAGGCTTCACCACATTGGCCAGGCTGGTCTGGAACTCCTGACCTCAGGTGATTCACCTGCCTTGGCCTCCCAATGTGTTGGGATTACAGGCGTGAGCCACCACGCCTGGCCTACAGTAATTCTTTTTTTTTTTTTTTTAATGTTTAGCTATTGCACTTAATATTACATTGTAAGCATTTCCACATAATTTTGGATTTTTTTTAAACCTAATAGTTAATAGTCACAAAATAGACTATTGTAAGGTGTACCACAGTTTATTTAAGTAATCCTTGATTATTATTTAGGTTGTTTTTATTGCTTCTTTATTTGCAGGGTTCCTATGCCAAGATTTCAAATGAGCAGGTGAAAGGCTTAAAGAATTGACTCTTGAGCCCGGGCGTGGTGGCTCACGCCTGTAATCCCAGCACTTTGGGGGGCCAAGGCGGGTGGATCACGAGGTCAGGAGATCGAGGCCATCCTGGCTAACACGGTAAAACCCCATCTCTACTAAAAATACAAAAAATTAGCCGGGCGTGGTGGCGGGCGCCAGTAGTCCCAGCTACTCAGGAGGCTGAGGCAGGAGAATGGCGTGAACCCGGGAGGCGGAGCTTGCAGTGAGCCGAGATCACGCCACTGCACTCCAGCATGGGCGACAGAGTGAGACTCCGTCTTAAAAAAAAAAAAAAAAAAAAAAAAAAAGAATTGACCTTTGAAAGAAACTCTTGATAAGCGTCAGAGTTGGGCAAGTAAACTGAGGCATAAACTAATCTATTGAATACCTAGATATTATTATCAGTCGCATTATAGCCCTGCCTTTAAAACCAGGCTCTGACTTAGGCCTGGGGGCAGGAGAATCACAGAACAGTAGCAGTATTATATGTCACAGGTTTTCTTTTTTAAAATCTGTATTTGCATGAAGCAAAAATAACCCATCAAGTAATTCATTTCAGTAAAAATATGACTTTATTGTTTCAAGTCCTGCCATGCTACTAATGGATGCTAGAGGGCAGCAGAAGCCAGGAACTGGCAGGAAAAGCACTCGCTTCGATAGGCTAAAGAGGCTCTGCCAGGTCTGGGGAACCATCTGTTCAGGGCAGAGACAGAAGTTTGGGTTCAAGGAGTCTGCAATAAAGGTTCTATTCAGTAACTTGAGAGGCCAAAAAAATAAAGGAGTGACAAGATTGCTAAAAAGGGTTAGGTGCTTAACAGGCACTTACCTTAAACCTTTTGGAGGCTTGAAACAGACAAAGGAAGACTTGGAAGCATCACCAACTTCGTAAGCCAAAAGCCATGGGTTACCAAGTTATCTATTTGAAGGAAAGGATAGAATTAAGCTGTAGTAAAGTTTGAAGTACACGTATTAGGGAAGCACGATGTCTGTACAAGAACTGGGGTTGTCAGAGAGTCATGACAACATGGCTCTGACATCCTCTGAACACACACTCCATTGAAAGGACCACTTGTCAGGGTAACAAGTGGGTAGGGCGTGAGGAAGTGGGTAGGCGTGAGGAAGTGGGTAGCGCGTGAGGAAGTGGGTAGTTCGTAAGCTATGGGAAGAGGCAACATTTTGGTAAAACAGTTTCTGACTTCTGATAGTAGAAAGGACACTAGTTAGGAATCCTGAGAACTGGATTCTAGGTCTATCTACCAATTACTTATATGACGTTGAGCAAGTCACTCCCACTTACTTGGGATGCTGGTTTCTCATGGACAAATTAGGTAGTTGAAGACTGGATGAATTCTTTTTTTTTTTTTTTTTGAGACGGAGTCTCGCTCTGTTGCCCAGGCTGGAGTACAGTGGCGCAATCTTGGCTCACTGCAAGCTCCGCCTCCCGGGTTCACGCCATTCTCCTGCCTCAGCCTCTCCGAGTAGCTGGGACTACAGGCGCCCGCCACCACGCCTGGCTAATTTTTTGTATTTTTAGTAGAGATGGGGTTTCACCGTGGTCTCGATCTCCTGACCTCGTGATCCGCCTTCTCGGCCTCCCAAAGTGCTGGGATTACAAGCGTGAGCCACCGTGCCCGGCTGACTGGATGAATTCTTAAATGTCTAAGATGTCTGAAATTCCAGGGCTGGATTGATTGGTGTGATCTATTTAATCAAAACTATAACCCAGTAACACTGTGCAGACAGAGCGAGATAACAGCCTAGCGTCATTCCTTCCTTTGTCTCTACAAATTGTCCTAATGCAGCTAGGCTAACAGCGTTGCGATCCCACCATTTAGTTTTACGTATGTGAAGAGCAGATGGGAGAGTATTTGACGTTTCATATTGTGTATTAATGTAAGAGGAAGAAGAAGGAGCACGGTTTCCCAGGATTCTTTGATCCTGTTTTAAATAGACTAGTATATATCCGTAAAATCTTCAGAGGATTTGTAAGATAATACACAAAGACTCATTATTGCAGTTTAAACTTTTTGGTTGTTGATCCTTGGGTCATGGAGGTAGGAAGAATTTAAAGGGTCTAAGGGATAGTTTAGAGTTCTGTAACCAAAGCTTATATTTTTGAATTTTAAAGTAGTAGATAATGATAAACACATTGGCAAAATGTTCATTATTTCCTTTGCTCTAACTATCACTGTATGATTACAAATAACTTTTTTTGTTTTTGTTTTCAAATTTCTTTTAAATTTATTTATAAACCTATTTCAAGGCCGGGCGTGGTGGCTCATGCCTGTAATCCCAGCACTTTGGGAGGCCGAGGCGCGCGGATCACGAGGTCGAGATGGAGACCATCGTGGCTAACACGGTGAAACCCCATCTCTACTAAAAATACAAAAAACAATTAGCAGGGCGTGGTGGCGGGCACCTGTAGTCCCAGCTACTTGCGAGGCTGAGGCAGGAGAATGGCGTGAACCTGGGAGGCGGAGCTTGCAGTGAGCCGAGATCACGCCACTGCACTCCAGCCTGGGCGACAGAGCGAGACCTTGTCTCAAAAAAAAAAAAAAAAAAACCTATTTCAAAGTGAAAGTTATTGCTATTTGAATTTTATACCTTTATGCAAAAATTTAATAAGTAGATAAATTTGAAGGGGCTGTTTATGGTTATTAGACTACAAACATTTTTTGATAAACTACTTTCTTATGAATAGACATGGAGAAATGTAAAATATAGACATTTAAAAATATCAAACAATTTTAAAACTGCTTGGAAATAAAATCTGATCTGCTTTTTCATCTAATTTTATCCAAAAAATTAAAAAATGTGATTTAAAGTGATGCACAGTCAAACTGATTTTTGAAGCTAGACAATACATCATCTAGTGCAAGTGGTCCTTGACCTTTTTACTGCCAAGTGCCCTTTTAATTATTTTTGTCTCTAGTGATTCAACATTTTGAAATATTTTGGCTATTTTTTTCACCAAAAGCATTTGTTAAATTATAATTAGGTTCTTCATCTTAAATTAATCTGAAACACATATAACTGCTCATCTTTTTAGCATGGGTTTAGCAATAACACTATCCTGAGATGATGAATTCCAACCAAATTTAAAAAATCCTAGCATTTAGTGCAGATTCACTGTGAAAAAATGTGTTAATTATATTATAGTTTGGAAAAATTGAAAATAGGTCCTGGACTCCTATGGACTCTGGGAAACTATTTCTTTTCCCTGGCTCTCTCAGTTTGCAAATGAATAGCTTAATCACTTGTTTAATGTCACACTGATTCAAGTCCAATGTTCTATCTGCAATTCTGAGTATTCTTTCATCTTTAGGATTAATCATTATAGCTGATGGTAATGATTGAAGTTAAGTTCATTCTTCTCTCAAAAGGAGAATCTAGAAATTTGGGTTGGTTGGTTTTTTAGTTTTTTTTTTTTTAGGTGATAACTTAAACTGAAAATAATCTAAGTTTAGGAGACATTTCAGGTACCAGATTCACAGAACTAAATTCTGGATATTTCCTGGAAAATAGATATGATAATCTGTCTTACTGTTGTTTTCTTTTTGCAATACTTCAAGAATAAGAAACAAGAGGTTATTTTGTTTTAGCAGCATGCCTATGTGACTGTTATTTTATCACTTAAACTTTATTAGATGCTAATTTACTTGCAAAATAGAAAATCACTAATTTCCAATTCTGTAGGAGTCAAATAGCAACATTGTGTGTGTGTGTGTGTGTGTTTGCTGATTACAGACACAATTCTCCCTGCCCAAGCCCATAAACATGTTACACATGTCTAACATTTTTAGAGTTGAGGGAGGAAACCTATTTTGAGTACTCCTGACATACCCAAGTATATGTTACCTACTTCTCCTACTCACGGAGACAACTCTGATTCTTCTTCTCTTCCTGCGTATACACAGCCAAAACTATCTCTTGCCATCCCTGCTATCCTGCCGTGATTCCTGGAAGGTCTGTAGCAATATGTTTGTTTTTTTTTAAATTTTAAGAGATGGGGTCTTGCTCAGTTGTTCAGGCTTGAGGGCAGTGGCAGTGGCTATTCACAAGCATGATCATTGCACACTACAGCCTGCAACTCCTGGGCTCAAGTGATCCTCCTGCTTCAGGGTCTTCAGGTGTGTGCCATAGAAACCAGCTCAAATAAGGTTTTTTTTTTTTTTTTTTTTTTTTTTTTTTTTTTTTTTTTTTTTTTTCCAGATCAAAATGTGTGAACATGTCATCTTGGAGGGTTAACACAATGATTTATTATCAGTGTAACCAAGTTCATATGAGTTATTCTAACTGAGTTAACTAGCAGAGAGTAGGGATTAGAAGTAAGAATGAAAATTTGGAGGAGTGGTTAGATGAAGAATGATGGAACTCAGAATACCCAAGGGACAAGGTATGACAATGACAGTTATTATGAATGTACCAGGAGCTTGAAGTTGAAATTAAAGAAAGATGAGGCTGGTGGAGGGATGGATAGAATGATAGAGAAAGAAATATTTTCTTATTCATAATTTCGTGTGCGGAATTTGTATTCCAAGAAAAGCCAATTCTTTAGCAATGTTATCTGAAAGGGCTTTGGCTGGCCACGGTGGCTCACGCCTGTAATCCCAGCATTTTGGGAGGCTAAGGCGGGTGGATCACCTGAGGTCAGGATTTGAGACCAGCCTGGCCAACATGGTAAAACCCCATCTCCATAAAAAAAAAAAGGCTGGGCGTGGTGGCTCACACCTGTAATCCCAGCAATTTGGGAGGCTGAGGTGGGAGGATCACCTGAGGTCAGGAGTTCAAGACCTGCTTGGCCAACATGGTGAAATCCCACCTCTACTAAAAATACAAAAATTAGCCAGGCATGGTGGCAGGCTCCTGTAATCCCAGCTACTTGGGAGGCTGAGGCAGGAGAATCGCTTGAACCCAGGAGGTGGAGGTTGCAGTGAGTGAGCTGAGATCGTGCCACTGCACTCCAGCCTGGGCAACAAGAGTGAAACTCCATCTAAAAAAAAAAAAAAAAAAAAAAAAGAAGAGGCCTTATTTTGGCTGGGTTCATGCCTGTAATCCTGGAACTTTATGAGGCTGAGGCAGGAGAATCACTTGAGCCTAGGAGTTTGAGACCAGCCTGGGCAACATGGTGAAACCTCATCTCTACAAAAAATACAAAAATTAGCTGGGCGTGGTGGTGCATACCTGTAGTCCCAGCTACTTGGGAGGCTGAGGTGGGAGGAGCACTTGAGCCCAGGGAGGTGGAGGCTGCAGTGAGCTGTGATCGCACCACTGCACTCCAGCCTGGGTGTCAGAGTGGGACCCTGTGTCAAAGAAAGAAAAAAAAAAGAAAAAAAGAAAGTGTCATATTTTTATACCTGCTTCCAGCACTGACTTGGCAGTGGAACCATCTCTGTTAGACTTTGCTTTTAATATTGCAATAATCACTAGAATAAAATGAAATTTCAATTTTATGTTTTTTAATGATAAACAATTAAAAATACTTCAATATATTCCATGAAATAGTCATTATATTTGTATTTTATGTTTGCATCCAGAGAATATTTGGAGATCATCTTTTAAAACAACATCAAATAATTTTGACTAGAAAACACTTAGACCTCTTTAGGAAAGACAGCATTGTAGGGTTTTATAGAATTGTGCAGCTCATACTTGCATAGTGGCCCAAAAGCAAATTACCTGTTCCCCGTGAGATGCTCATTTCTTAAGTATGAGGTTCCTGAGGAACTGAAAATAAATGAAAGTTAAAAATGTTTTAATAGACAAATGCACAGCTGTATTCTACTAGACATGTAAAGAAGAGCTGATACCATTCCTGCTGATACTATTCCCAAAAAATCGAGGAGGAAGGACTCCTTCCTAACTCATTACATAGGTCAGCATAATTCTAATACAAAACCTGGCAGAGACACAAAGAAAAAAATTTCAAGCCAATATCCCTGATGAACACAGATACAAAAGTCCTCAACAGAATACTGGCAAACTGAATCCAGCAGTACATCAAAAAATCTAGTCTGCTATGATCAAGTAGGCTTTATTCCTGAGATGCAAGGCTGGTTCAGCATACACAAATCACTAAATCTGATTTATTATATAAACAGAACAACAAACAAAAATCACATGATCATCTCAATAGATTCAGAAAAGGCATTTAATAAAATTCAACATCCTTTCATGTTAAAAACCCTCAACAAACTAGGCACTGAAGAAATATACCTTAAAATAAAAGCTGTTTATGACAAGCCCACAGCCAATGTCCTACTGAATGGGCAAAAGCTGGAAGCATTTCACTTGAGAACCAGAGCAAGACAAGATTGCCTACTCTCACCACTTCTATTCAGCATAGCACTGGAGGTCCTAGCCAGAGCAATCAGGCAAGAGAAATAAATAAAAGGAACCCAGATGGGAAGAGAGGAAATCAAACTATCTCTCTTCGCAGATGAGATAAGTCTATAGCTGGAAAAACCTCATATTCTCTATCCGAAGGATCCTGGATCTGATAAACTACTTTGGTACAGTTTCAGGATACAAAATCAATGTAGAAAAAACAGTAGCTTTCCTTTAAGATATTTTTTTTCCCCAACTTTTAAGTTCAGGAATACATGTGCAGGATGTGCATGTTTGTTACATAGGTAAACATGTGCCATGGTAGTTTGCTGCACTGATCATCCCATCACATAGGTATTAAGTCTAGCATCCATTAGATATTCTTCTTGATGCTCTCCCTCCACCAACCCCGCCCATCCTCCAAGAGGCCCCAGTGTGTGTTGTTCCCCTACAAGTGTTCTCATCATTGAGCCCCCACTTATGAGTGAGAACATGTGGTATTTGGTTTTCTGTTTCTGCTTTAATTTGCTGAGGATAATGGCTTGCAACCCTATCCATGTCCCTACAAAGGACATGATCTCATTCTTTTTATGGCTGCATTGTATTCCTGGTTGTATATGTGATATGGCTCCACTGACTGGAGGAACACCAGGATCTTTGGTCTTGCGCCGATTTAAATAAAATGACATGGACACACGTGGAGTGGTTTTAAGGTATGGAGAGTTTAATAGGCAAGAAAGAAGGAAGAAGCTCCCCACTACAGAGAGAGAGGGAGAGGTCTCCAAGCCAAGAGAGGAAACCCTGAGGGGGTGGGATGGAAACAGCCAGTTATATGAGGAGGTTGGAGGAGGTGGTGTCTGATATTTGCATAGGGCCCAGGGGATTCGTTTGGCCAGGTATGTCATTCAGGTAGCCCACAGAAAAACTGAGTCTCCTACCCTAGACTTTTAATATGCAAATGCGGGGCGCCATGATGTCCTACACACGCAGGGATATGTGGAGACAGCCATGTCGCTAGGCACATGTGGGGACAAGGAGAAGACTTTGGGAATCGCCATGTTTGGGTGGACCCAGTTTCTAATGGCTGGCATTTGCATATCGAAGTTTGCTGGCCTGGCTCTTAGAGCCAGGGCTTTTCTGCTAGACAAGAAACGTTTCTGGAGCTGCTTTAAAAAAAGAAAAAAACCTTCCCAAGGACCCTTTTTCCTCTCTATCTGCCTAAAATAATTCTTAATAACTCCTATAACATAGGTACCACATTTTCTTTATCCAGTCTATCATTGATGGGCAGGTAGGTGGATTCCATGTCTTTGCTATTGTAAGTAGTGCTGCAATGAACATACGTGTGCATACCTCTTTATAATGGAATAATTTATATTTCTTTGGGTATATGCCCAGCAATGAGATTGCTGGGTGAAATGGTATTTCTTCCTCTAGGCCCTTGAGGAATTGACACACTGTCTTCCACTATGGTTGAACTAATTTATACTCCCACCAACAGTATAAAAGTGTTCCTTTTTTCTTCACAACCTCATCAACATCTGCTGTTTTTTGACTTTTTAAGACTAGTCATTCTGATTGGTATGAAATGGTGTCTCATTATGGTTTTGATTTGTATTTCTCTAATGATCAGTGATGGTGAGCTTTTTTCATATATTTGTGTTCACATGTATGTCTTCTTTTGAGAAGTGTCTGTTGATGTCCTTTGCTCACTTTCTAATGGGGTTGTTTGTTTTTTATGAATTTGTTTAAGTTTCTTGTAGATTCTGGATATTAGACCTTTGTCAGATACATAATTTGCAAATATGTTCTCTAATTCTGTAGGTTTTCTGTTCATTCTAATGATAGTTTCTTTTGCTGTGCAGAAGCTCTTTACTTTAATCAGATCCTATTTGTCAATTTTGGCTTTTGTTGCAATTGCTTTTGGCATCTTCATCATGAAATCTTTGCCTGTGCCTATGTCCTGAATGATATTGCCTAGATTTTCTTCTAGGGTTTTTATAGTTTTAGGTTTTACATTTAAGTCTTTAATCCATCTTGAGATTTTTGTATATGGTGTAAGGAAGTGGTTCAATTTCAATTTTCTGCATATGCCTAGCGAGTTCTCCCAGCACCATTTATTAAATAGGGCATCCTTTCCCCATTGCTTGTTTTTGTCAGGTTTGTCGAAGACCAGATGGTTGTAGGTGTGCAGTTTTATTTCTGGGTTCTCTATTTTGTTCCATTGGTCTACATGTCTGTTCTTGTATCAATACCATGCTGTTTCGGTTACTGTAGACTTGTGCTTGGTACTATGTTAGTTACTGGGAATGTTGTAATGAATATATTTGAAGTGAACTCTGCCTAGCTGGAGCAGCAAGGGCAAGAGAGTAAAATGATAAGTGCTTTGAAGGAAATGAAGAGTGTAAGGATAAAGAATGTTGCTGCTTATCTTGGGTGAATGAGTTGAGAACACTTAGAGAGGGTGGCCAGGAAAGATGTCTGAGCTGATATCATTTAGACTGAAACCACTGCGAACAAAGTTGACCCCCTGGACCTCAGCGTTCAGTACAGGTAGCACTATCACAGCTGATGTGCCTGTCAGTGACCTTTCTTTGGCTCTAGCACTTCTGAGTTTGCGTAATACAGTGTGGTCTTATTTTCTTTTCCTTTATGAAGGCATTTGGCTTTTATCTTTGTTTTCTGAGACAGCTGTTTCATTTTATTGATAGATGTTATGTCACCCTATAGCAAGGCAGTGCCTATTTCATCTTATGAGGATTGCTTTCTTCTACACTATTTTTTAAACTTTTTATGTTTTTTATTTTTATTTTTTATTATATTTTAAAGTCTAGGGTACATGTGCACAACGTGCTGGCTCATTACATAGTTATATGTGTGCCATGCTGGCCTGCTGCACCCATCAACCTGTCATTTAGGTATTTCTCCCAATGCTATCCCTCCCTCCATCCCCCACCCCATGACAGGCCCTGGTGTGATTTTCATTTCAACCTGTGTCTTTTTATATAAATGATGAGCTCTTTAAAATAAGGATATTTGTTGGTGCAAATTAGACAATTGAATATTGCCTAAAAAGTGCAAAATTTGGTGCAAATTAGACAATTGAATATTGCCTAAAAAGTAATTTAGAAGGTCATTTATGTAGTATTAATTATTTCATTGTCATAGAATTTCAACTCTTTCAACGTATGATATTTATTTTTCTATCCATGAGCATGGGACTGTTTTTCTATTTGTTTGTGTCCTCTCTTAACTTCTTTGAGCAGTGGTTTGTAGTTCTTCTTGAAGAGGTCTTTCATTTCCCTTGTTAGCTGTATTCTTCGGAATTTTATTCTCTCTGTGGCAATTGTGAATGGGCGTTCATTCATGATTTGGCTCTCTGCTTCCCTGTTGTTGGTGTATAGGAAAGCTTGTAATTTTTGCACATTGATTTTGTATCCTGAGACTTTCCTGAAGTTGCTTATCAGCTTAAGAAGCTTTTGGCTGAGATGATGGAGTTTTCTAGATATAGGATTATGTCATCTGCAAAAAAAGATCGTTTGACTTCTTCCCTTCATATTTAAATATACTTTATTTCTTTCTCTTGACTGATTGCTCTGGCCAGAACTTCCAATACTACGTTGAATAGGAGTGGTGAGAGGGGGCATCTTTGCCTTGTGCCAGTTTTCAAGGGGAATGCTTCCACCTTTTCCCCATTCAGGATGATATTGGCTTTGGGTTTGTCATACACGGCTCTTATTATTTTGAGGTATGTTTCTTCAATACCTAGTTTATTGAGAGTTTTCAACATGAAGGGATGTTGAATTTTATCAAAGATTTTTTCTGCATCTATTGAGATAATTATGTGGTTTTTGGCTTTAGTTCCGTTTATGTATGACCCACATTTATTGATTTGTGTATGTTAAACCAAGCTTGCATCCAGGGGATGAAGCCTACTTGATCATGGTGGGTAAGCTTTTTGATGTACTGCTAGATTTGGTTTGCCAGCATTTTATTGAGGATTTTTGCATCGATGTTCATCAAGATATTGGCCTGAAGTTTTCTTTTTTTGTTGTAGCTCTGCCAGATTTTGGCATCAGGATGATGCTGGCCTCATACAATGAGTTAGCGAGGGGTCCCTCCTTTTCAATTTTTGGGGAATAGTTTCAGTAGAAATGGTACCAGCTCTTCTTTGTATCTCTGGTAGAATTTAACTGTAAATTCATCTAGTTCTGGACTTTATTTTTGGTTGGTAGGCTATTTATTACTGCCTCAATTTCAGAACTTGTTGTTGGTTAATTTAGGGATTGAATTTCTTCCTGGTTTGGGAGGGTGTATGTGTCCAGGAATTTATTAATTTCTTCTAGATTTTCTAATTTGTGTGCATAGAGGTGTTTATAGTATTCTGTCATGTTTGTTTGATTTTTTGTGGGGTCAGTAGTGATATCCCCCTTATCATTTTTTTTATTTTATTTATTTTTTGAGACAGAGTTTTGTGCTTGTTGCCCAGACTGGAGTGCAATGGTGTGATCTTAGCTCACAGCAACCTCTTCCTCCCAGTTTCAAGAGATTCTCCTGCCTCAGCCTCCAAAGTAGCTGGAACTGCAGGCATGTGCCACCACGCCCAGCTAATTTTTTGTATTTTTAGGAGAGATGGGGTTTCACCATGTTGGCCAGGCTGGTCTCAAACTCTTCCCCTCAGGTGATCTGCCCACCTTGGCCTCCCAAAATTCTGGGATTACAGGCATGAGCCACCTCGCCCAGCCCCTCTTATCATTTCTGATTGTGTTTATTTGAATCTTCTCTCTATTTTGTTAGCTCATGTAGCTCATGGTCTACCTACTTTTTTTTTTTTTTTTCAGAAAATCTGCTCCTATGTTTGTTGATTTTTTAAAGGGGTTTTCATGCCTCTATCTTCTTCATTTCAGCTCTGATCTTGGTTGTTTCTTGTCTCTGCTAGTTTTGGGGTTTGTTTGCTCTTGGTTCTCTAGCTCTTTTCATTGTGATGTCACGTTGCTAACTTGAGATCTTTCTAGCTTATTTAATGTGGGTATTTAGTGCTATAAGTTTCCCCCTTAACACTGCTATAGCTGCATCCCAGAGAGTCTGATACATTGTATCTTTGTTCTCATCAGTTTCAAAGAACTTCTTGATTTTTGCTTTAATTTCATTATTTACCAAGAAATATTCAGTAGCAGGTTGTTTAGTTTTCATGTAGTTGTATGGTTTTCAGTGAATTTCTTAATCTTGAATTCTAATTTGATTTCACTGTGGTCTGAGAGACTGTTTGTTATGATTTCAGCTCTTTTGCATTTGCTGAGGAGTGTTTTTACTTTCAATTATGTGGTCAATTTTAGAGTAAGTGCTGTGTGGTGATGAGAAGAATGTATATTCTGTTGTTTTGGGATGGACAGTTCTGTAGACATCTATCAAGTCCACTTGATCCAGAGCTGAGTTCAGGTCCTGAGTAGCATTTCTATATACCAATAATGCCCAAGCTGAGAACCAAATCAGTAATGCAATCCTAGTCACAATAGTTACAAAAGAATGACATACCTAGGAATATAGCTAACCAAGGCTGTGAAAGATTTCTACATGGAGAACTACAAGACACTGCTGAAAGAAATCATAGGTGACATAAATGGAAAAGCATTTCATGCTCATGGATTGGAAGAATTAGTATCATTAAAATGACTATACTGCCCAAGCAATTTACCTATTCGGTGCTATTCCTACCAACCTACAAACAACATTTCTTCAGAGAAGTAGAAAAAACTATTCCAAAATTCATATAGAACCAAAAAAAAAAAAAAAAAAGCCCAAGTCCCCAAAGCAATCCTAAGCAAAAGCAACAAAGCCAGAGGCATCACATTATTCAACTTCAAACTATACTACAAGGCTGCAGTAACCAAAGCAGTATGGTACTGGTATAAAAACAGACACATAGACCATAATGGAACAGATTAGATAATCCAGAAGTAAAGCTGCACACCTACAACCACCTGATCTTCAACAACGTTGACAAAAACAAGCAATGGGGAAAGGACTTCTAATTCAATAAATGATGCTGGGATAACTGATTAGTCATATGAAGACATTTGAAACTGGACCCCTTCCTTCCACCATATACAAAAATCAACTCAAGATGGATTAAATACTTAAATGTAACACCTAAAACTATAAAAACTCCAAAAGAAAACATAGGAAATACCATTCTGGACATTGGCCCTCGCAAAGATTTCATGACAAAGACTCCAGAAGCAATTGCAATAAAAACAAAAATTGACAAATGGGATCTAATTTAAAAAATTGCTTCTACACAGCAAAAGAAACTATCAACAGTGTAAACAAACAACCCACAGAATGGAAAAAATGTTTGCAAACTATACATCCAACAAAGGTCTAATATTCAGAATCTATAAAGAACTTGAGCAAATTAACAAGCAAAAAAGAAGCAACCTCATTAAAAAGTAGGCAAAGGACATGAAGAGACACTTCTTAAAAGAAGACATACAATTGTCCAACAAACCTATGAAAAAATGCTCAACATCATTAATCATTAGAGAAATACCAATTGAAACTACAATGTGATACCATCTCACACCAGTCAGTATGGCCATTGTTAAAAAGTCAAAATATTGAGCTTGTCTTGAAGGTAAAAAAAATGTCAAAACAACTGATACTGGTGAGACTGCAGAGAAAAGGAAACAGTTATGCACTGCCGATGGGAATGTAAATTACTTCAGCCACCATGGAAAGCAGTTTGGAGATTTCTCAAAGAACTTAAAACAGAACTATCATTTGACCGAGCAATCCCATTACTGAGTATATACCCAAAGGAATATAAATCATTCTACCATAAGGTAGAATGTTCATTGCCACACTATTCACAATAGCAAAGACATGGAATCAACCTAGATGCCTATCAACAGTGAACTGGATAAGAAAAATGTGGCACATGTATACCATGGAATACTACACAGCCATAAAAAAGAATGAAATCATGTCCTTTGCTGCAACATGGATGCAGTTGGAGGCCATATTCCTAAGCAAATTAATGCAAGAACAGAAAAATATTGCATGTTCTCTCTTTAAGTGAGAGCTAAACATTGAGTACCCATGAACACAAAGAAGGGAACTATAGACACCAGGGACTACTTGAGGGTAGAAGGTGGAGGGTGGGAGGAGGGTGAGGGTCAAAAAACTACCTATTGGATACTATGCTCATTACTTGGATGATGAAATAATCTGTATACCAAACACCTGCAACACACAATTTACCCAGGTAACAAACCTGCACGTGTGCCTCCTGAACCTAAAATAAAAGTTGGAAAAGAAGTTTTAGTTTTTCTGATTGATAATAATAGGAACCCAATTTTTTTTTTTGTTCAAAGTCTTGTCATGAGCCAGGCATGGGCATGCATCATCTGCAACCTTCACAAGCATCCTATAATGTGAAGATTGCTAACACTTAGAAGACTAATAGCATAGCGGTTAGGAGTCAGTGTCTAGTACATATCTGGATTCAAATTCCACACTTGTCACTTAATAGCTGAGTGGGCACTGTTTCTTCATCTTTAAGATCTAGATATGGTGTGAGGTCAGGGGCTGGGGGAAAGGTGGGGTTGGGGAGATGTTGGTTAAAATATATAAAATTTCAGTTAGATAGGAGGAAAAAGTTAAAGATACCTATTGTTCAACATGGTGACTATAGTTAAGAGCAGTGTAATTGCTAAGAGAGTAGAGTTTAAATGTTTTCACCACAAAAAACCCTATGCATGTGAGGTAATACATATGCTAATTAGCTTAATTTAGTCATTCCACAATGTTTACATATTTTAAAACATCATGTTGTACACAATAAGTATATACTATTTTTATTTGTTAATTAAAAAATCTGTACAAATAATGCCTATCTAATAGGGTTGCTGTGAGTGAGAAGGGAAAGAAAGCAGTGCCTGACAGCCAGGACCTGACCTGGCTCTATCATCTAGATCATGGCGTTGCTGGAAATTGGACAGACACTGGCAGCTAGGATGCCATGTTTGCCTGCTGAGTGTAAACAAGCTCATAGAACATCAACATCAGACAAGGCCACTCTGTGATTGTGGTGAGTGAAGACAAAAATGAGACCAGACCACTGTATAATTATGTCTGAACATAGATAAAAACAAGAGCTACAAAAATGACCAAGCATCCCGTATCTTGGCTGGAATGAGTGACAATAACTGCTTTCCCAATTATAAATCTAGCCTTATTCTACTCTTCCTGCGTTCTAGATAACAATTAATTTACCAATTATAGAATTACCCTCACTTTCTGACTGTTGTAAATCCAGAGCAATGTTCCACTTTCATACTCTCCTTAAAGCACCTAAATTCAATCCTGAATCCCAGTCCTTTCTAACAACCATTTGGCGAGATGCCACATGGTTTTCCATGATGTGTCATCTTTCTTGTTGTAACAAGTCAATAAACCTAACCTTGTTTAACTGTAGGTGTGCTCCTGGTGGTCCTCATCTAGAGGACATGAACATGAGGAATCAATGAGTTAATTCATGTAAACCATCTAGAAAGTGCCTGGTACCTAGGAAGTGCTCAATGAATATTATCTATATAGGGTTTTATATTTTTGTAGATGAAAATATGGAAACTTAGAGAGGGTCCGCAGCTGGGAGGTGGTAGTGCTGAAATTCCAGTTCAGCTTCTATGCTCCAGAGCCCATGTTTTCACAACACCACACACTTCTTTGCTTTGAGTCATCTCTGTTCTTCTCCCATGTCTCTTGTCAGGAGGTGCCTTTATTGGCCCCTGGGATTCTGATTCTGTTTTGATCTGTGTTTAAGTAAAAATGATTTCCCTTTAAATGGCATTAAAAATCAACCCTTAATCCTTTTCATTTATGTAGAGGCTTGTTAGGTGAAAGACTTTCAAATTTTCTTTCTTTTACTACAACTTTAGCCTTTTGATCATGATTAAATTCTCTTTTATCCTTCAAGTTCTCATTGAGTGAAAAGGCTATAATAAAGAATGTTAGCTTAGATCTTTTGCAAGATAAGGTAGCTAAAAAACAAGAGTGGCAACAGTTCTATGCTAGCCCCAGGGTAGAAAAGTCTGAAGATAGGAGTCCAGGATTTGGCCTCATGTAAAACCATCCAGCCAACATCTAAAGTGATAAGAGAATATTGGGGACCTCAAGGAAAGACAACACTAACATCCAAAGCATTCTTGACCTCCAGAGCCAAAGGTAAAAGAGATATTGGTAATAAATTAGGCCATGATAGAAGTGCCTTTTACATCCACTGACTTTTCAGTTCATCAGTCATGGGAATTTGTGTGAGTTCTGGGGCGGGTGGAGAGAGGTCTTCTACCTTTGTTTGCTTTAGACAAGAACTTCTAATTGAGTTCTTCCCAAACTGTGTTTCTGGGAGTGCTGGCATTCTAGGAGATATTAATATGTGTTCTGTGAAAGTTGAAGGTCAAGTTTTGGAATTGTTCCAACTGTATCTACTTCTCATAAATTCACAAAAGCATATTAGCAGCATAGTAAAAGCTCTGAACATGTAGTGAAATACCTGTTTATCCTTGTTAGTCAGGTATTTTTCAAATTTACTTGAGTTTAAAAATTTTTTCTTAAATGATATCATTATTACTTTTATAGCTAATGCTTTTGGTTACCACACACTAGACATTTTTCTAAGCACTTGATATGTATTCATGCATTGTCTCCACGGTTTTAGTATTGCTAAAGAGACTGAGGCATGGAATAGGTGACCTATTCATAGTAGCACAGCTAGTACATCAGCACAGAATATTTCTTTAACCACTAACATCTTGGGAGACAAAGTAGAGGGTTCTTTTGACTTAGAGAGTTAACAAAGAGAAGTAAACTAGATTTATTCAAGTATTCTGTGAATATTTGTTGAGAGACTAATTTGAACAAGTGCTATTGAAAGTGCTGGAAATGCAGCACTGAGTAAGACAGACAAGATCTCAACTCTTAGGGAGGTTACATTGCTATGTGGGGATAGACGATAACAAACACATAAATGAACCAAAACCAGGCAGTGACAGATACTATGATAAAAACAAAACAATGATGTGACAGGGTTTGGATTAAGGGCAGCTTAATTATTCCTGAAAATTAATTGCAGTGCCTTATCAAGTAATTAATGTAACTCTAGAGCAGACCAATCTGTTTAATCATTTCCTCTTATTACTAATCTTACCAATTCATTGATAAAGTATATTTTTCCCCATTGGAAAAGTCATCATTTGGCTTTTATATTGTCAGAGCAATGTTTCCCAAAATGGGATCAATGAATTACTAGTTCCTGGGAATTTTAATAGTTGTGTGTGTGAAAATGACTTTCACATTTGTGTGTAGTCAAAGAAGTTAAATTTCTTTACTACACCAATCACTCAGAGCCTTCAATATACCAATGTTTTTAGTTTTTTTTTTTTGAGAAGAATATAGTACGCAACATCCTAAACTTATTGGACCATGGGACTCTTTTTTGTTAAAGCTACTCATAGGGGCAGTGTTCTGTGGAATGCACTTTGGAATGCATTGCATTAGAGTATCTCTCTTTCTTTACTGCATGATACAATTATGGTGCTAGTGCATTCTGACAATTCAGTCACTTAAAAGAAGTTTTGGTCTTTTGCATTGATTTAGAATAATTCCTTATTAAATTTTCATTTACTGTAAGAACTATAAAAAGCCAGGTTTCAGACCTAAGAGAAATAATATTTCATAGAAAAGTACTATTCTTTAATATTCTGAAATCTTGTTAATTCTGTTTGCTCACGTCTGGGTTAGAAGATTGAACTATAAACCAGATAATGTAAGTTTTTCCCCTTAGTTCCTTGCTTTCTTATTGTAAATCAATCTTTCTTGATATAAGCCTGTGCAACTCTTGGGTCTAGTGAGCACTATGTGTTATGTGCTCTTTCTATATCAATAAGTAAAAGAAACTGTATATCTTTCTGTCTCTGTCATCACACATGAGCAGATCACAAAGAGAAACAAAGTTTTCCTATTAAGATGGTTTGCCTGGATGTGCAGTAAAAAAATTAGTCTCTTGTCTACTCATATCTTCCAGTTTCCAAAGGCAAAAATTGTTTCCAGTTCGTGCATTCTTCTAGAAATATTATATATGTATGTATGTGTATATAACATATCATATACATGCAATATTTATACTCATATACATATATAAAACTCCCCTTTTTGAACACAAATGCATCATGTCCCTTACTTTATTCTACCCTCTAGTTTATTCACCTTTCAATTCATTTTGGGAATGTTTCCATACTAGTACATGGAGATTTACATCATTAACAAAAGGGAAGAAGAAACTGAAGCAGAGGATTCTTGTATAGATTGTTAAATTTATTTAACTGTAGTCCACTGTATAGATTACTATAATTTTTAAAAATAGTCTCCATTTCATAGACAGTGATTTTTAAATTATTTTCTAAAACAAAATAATCCCTTAAACATTAATCTTGTAAGTGCAGTGAATTTTGCCTTAATAATATTATTTTTGTAACTTTATGTTTTTAAAATGGACTTTTTACAATTTCAAAAGGTTTTTCACTTGTTAGTTTCTTTAGTGTAAAAAAAGCATAGTTTTCCAAAACATTAAAATTCCTAAACTTGTGATAAAAGCAGTAGGCTTACACAATTCTTACTGAAATTTTCTTTATTAAGATTCTTCTTAATCTTTACCTTTATGATATTCTAAGTTTTCATATTCATTACATACTAATATTAACCTCATATTCCCAACCCCAAATTATGTCTTAAAAGCTTTTAAATTCTTCATTTTCTAATTTTAGATCCAGGACCTTTCTGCATAGATTATAGTTCTGAGGTACAATACCGCTACATATTTGGTTGACTTCTTTCTATACAAACAAGTCACAAATAATATAAATGAGCTTAGATTAGATCAGATGCGATGAGGGTTGAAGAGTGATGGTTGATGCAAACAAGTGGGGTGATTAGTATTGTTCTTGCTGCATGATGAATTACACTATATCATGCATTAAAACAATGGATTGTCCTTCAGGATCAAAGGCTTTTTAGCAAACAATACAGTTTAGCTAAAAATCATTTAGCAAAAAGTGAAACTTGCAGTAACAACGTTGAGACTTCTTTTCAAGTCTCAAAGAATACAATGGTGTGAGTGCTGATGAGAATGTACACACCTTGTCCTTGGTAACAGGCTCAGTGTATTTTAACGTTCTTTTACTCTGCAGGACTGTTCTGTGATGATGTGTAAGCTGTTTTGATCTCTGAGCACTTAAAGTGGACCAGGAACTCTTCTACCCTTGGAGGTGTTAGTAGGATTCTAATGATTCTGTTTGATCTACCATGTTAAACACAAATGAAATAAATCAAGAGAAATACACATAATGAGTATATCAAAGAGTTATTTCTACTTCTGGGCATAAGGCAGTTGCTAAGCAACCTATGTCAGACTCCATGGTCATCTGTTAGGAAGGACACAAAGTCAATGCTCACTCAAGACACATAAAATTGTAAATGAAAAAAACTATTTTGTTGGATTCAAGAAAAAGCTACTTGAATGAACGTATAGTAGTTGCAGGATATAAGGCATCTATTTGTAGATGTGCTTGCGGTAGCAATTAAATTGGCAAAAAAATTCTATATTCAATCTAAGCAGGGTAGGAGGATAGAGAAAATAAAATTTTGCGTGAATTGTCTTCCACATTCCAGGATCTACCTTCAGAATGTGGGATTATCTGTGGGATGTAACAGCATTAATAGGCTATGCTGTGACCTTCCAACAACAGTAGCAACCACAGGGAACCTTTGGAATTTGGAGTTTTATGGGTAATAATATCACTTATCATCTTCTTTCACATATTTTTAATACCATATTTTAGGATACAAAGCCTGTAACTTAGAAGGGTTTCCTTTTTTAAAATTAAAAGTATTTTTTTTTTTAGAGAGATGAGCTCTCATTATATTGGCCAGGCTTGCCTTGAACTCCTGGGCTCAAGGGGTCCTCCTACCTCAGCTTCCTGAGTAGTTGCAACTACAGGTGTATACCACCATGCCTGGCTGAAGAATTTATTTTTCAGCATCTTGCTCTGTTGCCCAGCCTTGAGTGCAGTGGTGAGATCATGGCTCACTGCAGCCTTGACTTCTGGGATCAATGGGTCCTCCTGCTTCAGCCTTCCAGGTAGCTGGGACTAGAGGTGCCACCATGCCTGTCTAATTTTTTAGATTTTTTTTTTTTTATATAGATAGGGGTCTTGCTATGTTGCCAAGGCTGGTCTTGAATTCCTCGGCTCAAGTGATCCTCCTGCCTGGGCCTCCCAGAGTGCACGCATGAGTCACTACGCTTGGCCCAAAGAGATTTTCTTTCAAGAAGAGAGAGGTACAGGATAGGTTTCAGGCTGATTTAGAATAATTATTTTAAGAAATTTACCCAAGGCACAACGTGTGAAGGAAATGATATTTTTTGGCTTTGCAGAACCTATATATTCAATATCTTAAAATGATCGATCATTTTTCTTCTTTTTTTTTTTCTAGATGAAGATTCTTCTTCTGATATTAGAATATTGCTTGGCTGATCAAAAAATTTATTTGTGCTTTTCATTGTCCATAGAGTAATGCTTAAATGCAAGGTTTATGTGGTTATCATTACTAGCCACTTGACTTTAGAGAAAGTTTTTTCATCTTTCTGAGCCTCAGGTCGCTCAAATGTAAAACAGGGCTATACATAGTTATTTCCTGAAATGAAATAATACTTATAAAGTGCCTAATAGACGGTATGTGTTCATTTTATGATAATCGTTACTATGCTACGGTGTAGATTACTAGGGCATAGTACCTAAGTAGAATTAATGCATTTCATCTACTAAAGGCATAATAAACATTTTAAAATGTGAAAGTATATTAATTTATGACTTCTATTGAGATTTAATGTTTTTGAGAAATTAGTCACTTTCAAGATTAGGATTTAAATCATTATTGTTACGTTGAAGTTTTAAAAATACTACGTCTGCGCTTGAAGTACAGATGGTAGCCTGTATTAGAGTTCTCCAGAGAAACAGAACTAATAGGATACAATGTATATGGAGATTTATTATAGGAATTGGCTGACATGATTACAGAGGGCAAGAAGTCCCACAATCTGCTGTCTGCAAGCTTGGAACTGGGAAAGCTAGAGGTGTAATTCAGCCTGCGTCCAAAGGCCTGAGAATTGGGAGAGCCTGTGGTGTAACTCCCAGCCTACATCTGAAGGCCTCAGAAGTGGGGACAGGGCATCCAATGGTGTTAAGTCTTATCCTAGTCCAGCGGCCTGAGAACCAGGATTGCCCATGTTCAAGGGCAGGATGGATATCCCAGCTCAAACAGGAAGCAAATTGTGCTTTCTTCACCTTTTAGTTCTATTCAGGCCTTCAGTAGATTGGATGATGCCCATCTGTAAAGTGAGGGCAGTCTTTATCTGCTCTACCCATTCAAACTAATCTCTTCCAGAAATAATACTTTCTCAGCTATCAGGGCATCCTTTAGCCCAGTCAAGTTGATACATAAAAATAACCATCACCTAGCCCATTTCCTTTTTGTTTCTGCAGCAAGTATAAAGTACCTAAAGTTTGTCAGTAAATGAATGTTTCTTTCCATAACATAATTATAATGTCTAGCATAAACATGACACAAAAACTCTACAACCTGCAGATCTGACCTCTCTCACAGACTTGACCTCTCTCTTCCCCTTGTTAGCAGAACCTAGCCTTTTCACAATAAAAGGGGAAGAATTTCTGGGTTTAATTTTGGGAGCCTGTTAATGATCTGTTGACATTTTTCACAATGATGAGTCAGTAGCACTATAAAGTCAGTTGGGAAGAACACTACAATGATGAAGTGAAAGCTGCAGAATCCATCCTTACAGGGTTATAGCTTACCTTTGTGGGACTGGTTTGACTTATGTGTACTCTCTGTGGTGGTGGAACAGTTGTTAATTTGTTCTGTAACAAATACCCACTATGTTCTTGGCACTATGGATGCCTACTGTGTGCTTGGTACCATGTTAGTTACTGGGAATGTTGTAATGAATATATTTGAAGTGAACTCTGCCCTCCTGGAGCAGCAAGGGAAAGATTAAAGTGGTAAGTGCCTTGAAGGAAATGACAAGTGTGAGGATAAAGAATGTTGCTGCTGACTTGGGTGAATGAGTTGAGAACATTTAGAGAGAGTGGCCAGGAAAGATGTCCGAACAGATATCATTTAGACTGAAACCACTGCGAACAAGGTTGACCCCCTGGACCTCAGCATTCAGTATAGGTAGCACTATCACAGCTGATGTGCCTGTCAATGACCTTTCTTTCTCTCCAGGACTTCTGAGTTTGAATAATGCAGAATGGTCTTATTTTCTTTTCCTTTATGAAGGCATTTGGCTTTTATCTTTGTTTTCTGAGACAGCTGTTTCATTTTATTGATAGATGTTATGCCACCCTATAGCAAGCCAGGGCTTATTTCATCTTATGAGGATTGTTTTCTTCTACACATTTTCATTTCAACCAGTGTCTTTTTATACAAATGGTGAGCTCTTTAAAAATAAAGTTATTTATTGGTGCAGATCAGGGAGGAGCTGCAATCCACAAGTTAGAGTGAGATTGTTCCATTTTGCAGGTTTGTGTTTCCTATATCTTGATGACTAGTTTCTCATGAACAATTGGATATTGTCTAAAAAGTAATTTAGAAGGTCATTTATGTAGTACTAATTACTCCATTGTCATATAATTTCAATTCTTTTAAATTATTATGTTATATATATTTAGTGACAAAACTCTGCTTTAACACCAATAATAAAAGCATCCTTGCATTGGCAGGAGTGGTGTTTTCAATTTGGTTACCTTTCAAAACACCCATGAGTTGTAACAGTAGGAGTGTATTAAGCTACACAATTTAAATGTTAGTAGACTAGCAATCATATTTGCATACTTATATGATTAAAGCCTAAAGTGCACAATTTCCTTTTTAATATAAATTAGTGTCTACATGTCTGTTTGGATGATTGGGAGTTTTCAAAATTCATAATTATCATCTAACAATTGCTAGAAAGGTATTATAAGAAGGCAAACAATATGAAACTTCAAACAGAATGCCATATTATAATAACATCGGTAACCCATGTTTTATCTGGATTGTGTAAAATTCACTACAGGTGAGCTGCTTCTAAATCTTACCCAGGAGATTGTCTTACCTAGAAGATCCTTACCTAGGATGTGAATCAGTTGTTTACATAAAATAATTGGTTAGAGTTTATTTTTTCCTGAGGATTTTTTATTGCTCAGCTTTAATTAAAAAACAATGGAAAACTAAGCTATTTTACAGTAAATTTTTCTTTTCTTTTTTTTTTTTTTTTTTTGAGACATAGTCTTGCTCTGCCACCCAGGCTGGAGTACAGTGATGTGATCTTGGCTCACTGCAACCTCTGATTCCCGGGTTCAAGCAATTTTCCTGCCTCAACCTCCTGAGTAGCTTGGATTACAGGTGTGCGACACCATGTCCGGCTAATTTTTGTATTTTTAGTAGAGATGGGGTTTTCATCATGTTGGCCAGGCTGGTTTCAAACTCCTGACCTCAAGTGATCCACCTGCCTCAGCCTCCCAAAGTGCTAGGATTACAGATGTGAGACACTATGCCCGGCCCTTTATTTGTAAAGATTAGAAATAACCAAAATTCTAAAACATAAAATAAGGATTTCAACTATACTGATTAAATAACCATTTTCCAGACTATATATACATTTTAATAAATAAATTTTCAGACTATCTGTATTTTTTCTAAGGCATACATATGCTGTATATTATCTCCATAAATATCCGTGAATCCTGTTTTAGATTCTCTTTTCTTATATATATACCCGCAAGTATACTAACCCCAAATCATTTGGGAACAAACATGAAAATAATTTAATTTGTAGAATAGTGTTTTGAAGAATATTTGAAAACACTTAAGGGATTTTTTTTGTGTGTGGCTCAACTGGCATTTTGGCTGTGGTTATGAAAACTTGAATTTACACCTTTGCAGCAACATAGATGCAGTTGGAGGCCAATTAAGCAAATTAATGCAGAAACAGAAAACCAAATACTGCATGTTCTCACTTATAAGTGGGAGCTAAACACTGAATACTCATGAACATTAATATGGGAACACTAGACACTGGAGAGTACTAGAAGCGGGAGGGAAGGAGGGAAGAAAGGGTTGAAAAACTACCTATTTGGTGCTATGCTCACTACCTGGGTGATGGGATCATTTGTATCCCAAACCTCACCATCACTCAATATACCCATGTAACAAGCCTGCACATGCTCCCCATGAATCCAAAATGAAAGTTGAAATTATTAAAAAAAAAAGACTTGGACTTATAGCAAAAATTTAATTACATTTGATTAAAAGGCTGTGTTTACTTTTGACTGACTGATAGGATCACAAAATACTAATGTATTCAACTTGACATTCTTAGTGATTCAAATCAATTACTCTATATTTTTTTCTAGTTATCTCATTAATGGCTTTGCTGAGGTACCCCTCCATTTTCTGAGAATAGACCTACCTTTATTCCGATGACTCACTCTGCCTCTGCTTAATGAATTCATTAAAAACCAAAAATACTGCTATCTTTTAAAGGATAGTTAGACAGAGGATGAAGCTGCCCCTGTTGTGGCTCAGCCCCCGCTCCTTTGCAGGGGTGCATCAGTTCTCTGTAAATGTAATATATTGAATGGGTGCGTGGGAGAAGATCTGGCCTGGATAACAGCTCTCTTTTTATCATAATTCTTCTGGGTCTGAACTTTGGAGCACTGGTCTATAAAATCAGGCTTTACGTCTGAAGAGGAGAAAACATTCAGAATATTTGCCTTCCCCTCGATTCTCCTCAGTTGCAAACTCATTAAAAATACTGGGCTGGGCATGGTGTAACCCCAGTACTTTGGGAAGCTGAGGCTGGAGGATCCCTTGAGTTCAGGAGTTCAAGATCGGCCTGGGCAACATAGTGAGATCCCTGTCTACAAAAAATACAGAAATTAGCATTTTAATTAAAAAACTCTGTTATACTATGCTTATGCTACCCCATTTCTTGAAGTCAAGGGAGTTAATAAGACATAATTAATCAATTATTTTATTTAAGTACTTATTTATTGGTGTGCATTTCTGTGTCTCCTTTCAGCTCACAGGGGAAGTATCTGTGTATATACTTTGCTTATTTCTACCCTTCTTATTTGTGTATGTATCCTACCACCTCATGGTCATTTCAGTAGCTATAATCCACACACCTTGAGTTAAATAGCACTTGAGAGGGTTCCTGGGTAAATGAGCATTTAATCACTTTTCATACCTTTTTTATTGTCAAGGGAATCAACAGGGTCTGGAAGAGTGGTGAGGGATTTTGTTTTACTGCAGTTGCTATTTAGATTCAAGGAAGTTTGAATAATGACTATTATTGAAAAAGATTGCTTTGGCCAGTTTAGATATTAAGAAAAAAACTTCTGCAGAAAGATTAGGGAGTAATAATGGAAGTATATATGATTTTAAAAGTTCAAGCTAAAATTACTAACATTGTTTTTCTGTATTCTTCTAGAGGTTCTTTATAAATATATGAACAAATATGTTCATATATTTGAATAAATATATTTAATTTTTCTCCTTTAAAAAAAGTATCATGCTACAGCATTATCTGTGCATCACGTGTTTTAAATGTTTCTGTCTGTTTTAAAAAACAGTATGAACATATTTGAATATCAGAATAATTTTTGATTGCCTGTAGAACAATTCCCTAGTGCTCAAAGTGCAAAAAGAAGCCTGTAATTTCTTTTTCATGTACAAATATGTAATTTTTAAGTGCTTATTGATGTGGTAAGCATATTAACAGTTATACACCTTTATTTTTCTCTTCAAAAAAAATCTAATTCTGAAAATGAGATATACATGATTTAAGAAAGTTAAGGTTCATCACAATACATGTTACTTTCCAATTTATGTATGCAGAAAACTTTATTATGGCTGAGGAACTCATTTTTATCAAGTAACACCAAAGTTTTTTTTCACAGAAAAATTACTCTTATTTTTGCAGTGAAGAATTTAAGAATTTCAGAAATTACAGAAAACAAAGTAATAAAAGTGATCTCCAATCTCACTACCTCAAAACAACCATCATATTAAGTGAACATTTTCCCATCATCTTTTTAGGTACATATGCAAATACAGGCTAGAAAGAAATCTTTGAAGTATTTTTTATGAAATAGGATCATATTGTATGTGATATTTTAAAAACAAAATAAATTTCATTTTATACAAATTAGCAGGAACAAATAAAAATGAGATAAGATAGAGGAAACTGCTGAAACTCAAAATGTTTTTTCACCACAAGAATTATTTTCTAAAAGATTCTTTAAAAGTTAAATAAAAGGGGGCTGGGTGCAGTGGCTTACACCTGTAATCCTAGCAGTTTGGGAGGCTGAGGCAGGCAGGTCACTTGAGGTGAAGAGTTCAAGACCAGCCTGGCAACATGGTGAAACCCAGTCTCTATGAAAAATGCAAAAATTATCGGGGCATGACGGCGTGTGTCTGTAATCTAAGCTATTCAGGAGGCTGAGGCGAGAGGATTGCTTGAATCCTGCAGGCAGAAGTTACAGTGAGCCGAGATCTCACCTCTGCACTATAGCCTGGGCAACAGAGTGAGATTCTGTCTCAAAAAAAATATATTAGATAAGAAGATTATGGAAAATATTAAGAGTTTAGAGTTTGGAGCCTTTTTAAAATATGCATCTTTAAGATGGTGTTGATTGACTTTTTGCTTTCAGGATTGGGCATCAGTATTCTCACATTTCTTTTTACTTTTCTTCCTCGAGCTTCTAATTTTTGTTAGTAACATTATTATTTTCATACTGTCAAAGTTTATAGCACTTATGTACCACACTATAGACATAGTGTACGCAAGTCTCTTAGTACTATATGTAAATGGAGCCAATACTCATCATTTGTTGTTTTTACATTGTTTCACCATCCCTGAGGTCTTTTTAAATTTCATTCATCCTATAAAAGTCATTTTACATTTTGATTTGTCTCTTAAATCAGGCATGGTGGCTTACACAGGTAATCTCAGCACTTTGAGAGGCCAAGGTGGGAAGATTGCTTCAGCTTAGGAGTTGGAGACCAGTCTGGGCAACATAGTGTGATCTTGTCTCTACTTAAAAATACAACATTTTAAAAAATGAAATTTAAAAAAAGCAGTTTTTGAAGAAAGGCTTGTGGGTTTTGTGGTCTCCCAATTCTTTTTTTTTTTTTTGGAATGACTGCCTGCTCTCTTTATATTTGACTAATATGATGGCTGTGTGCTAGGTTATCTTCCCTTTAGAATTCTGTAGATGTTGCTCCTATGCTTATGGCATTAAAAATTTTTGTGTGTAGAAATCTGAGGCTGGCTTGATTTTTGAAAAAATCTGACGAATTGTTTCTTTAGTTCTTGAAGTTGAAAAACTTAACTAGGATATGTCTTAATATTTAGCATTCTGCATCAGTTTTTTTCCCTGAAATCTGACATGTTTTGTTGATTTATAGAATAATTTTGTTTTTGTCCATGGAAATTTATGTTTTTTGAGTTTTCTACTTCTATTTTGGATCATCCCTTGCTGTCCTTCATATTATGTACTTTATCTTTATTGCTTTACTATAGTTGGATTTTAAAGTCTGTCATCACCATAATTTTGTCAAGCTTTTTTTCTGTTAGTAATTTGACTGTTAGCTACATTTGTTCTGTTTCTCCTAGTTTCTCATTTAGCTACTATCTTTTTTTTTTTTTTTTTTTTTTTTTGAGACGGAGTCTTGCTCTGTCGCCCAGGCTGGAGTGCAGTGGTGTAGTCTCAGCTCACTGCAAGCTCCGCCTCCTGGGTTCACGCCATTCTCCTGCCTCAGCCTCTCCGAGTAGCTGGGACTACAGGCGCCCGCCACCACACCCGGCTAATTTTTTGTATTTTTAGTAGAGACGGGGTTTCACTGTGGTCTGGATCTCCTGACCTCGTGATCTGCCCGCCTCGGCCTCCCAAAGTGCTGGGATTACAAGCGTGAGCCACTGCGCCCGGCCTTAGCTACTATCTTTTTAAATTTTTTTTATCTTGCAAATCCTTTCAATTATCTTAATTATGTTGCTTTGACCCTCAATTTATTTTTTTAAGCTTGCAACCTTAATATCTCTCTGTCTCTCATCTCTCTTTCTTTCTCTCTGAAGGTTAATTTTGTGTATTTACTTGGCTAGGTTATGGCACTCCATGTTTGGTAAAACATAAGTCTAGCTGTTACTGTGAAGGTATTTTTAGATGGGATTAATATTTAAATCAGTAGGTTCTGAGTAATGCAGATTATCCTTCATAATCTGAATGGGCCTAATCAAATCAGTTGAAGGTCTTAAGAGAAAAAACAAGGGTCGCCTGAAGAGGAAGGATTCTGCCTCCACACTGCCTTTGTACTAAAGACTGCAACATTAATTGCCACAGGAATTTCCAGGATGCCCTAGAAATCTCAGACTTCCCTGTCCCATAATCATGAATCCAGTTGCTTAGAATAAAATTTGGTATCTCTTTCTTTTTCTCTGTCTCTGTCTCTGTCTCTGTCTCTCTCTCCCTCTCTCTCTATGTATATATGTACATGCACATCCTATTGAATAAATATGCATACATCCTATTCGTTCTGTTTCTCTAGAGAACTCTGACTAATACACTTTTTTTTCTTCTCTCATTGTGTTCTTTAGTCATCCAATCTTTGAACTTTTGTTTTCTTAAACTGATGGCTATTAAATTGATTTAAAAATTATTCAGAATTTTCTTCTGTAGGCTATGTGTTCTTATTAGGCTGGATTCTTTGACAGTTTTTTCATGTAGTCTTCCCTTCCTTTTCTTCCCTTTCTTCCTGTAGCCCTCACTCTCTTCTTCCTTTTCTCCTTTTTTGTGTAGTGTGTAGTGTGTGTGTGTGTGTGTATGTGTGTGTGCGTGTGCACATGTTCATGCGCTTCTGGTAGCTTCGTACAAAACTTGCATTTGCAGCTGGGCGTGGTGGCTCACGCTTGTAACTCCAGCACTTTGGGAGGCTGAGGCAGGCGAATCACCTGAGGTCAGGAGTTCGAGACCAGCCTGGCCAACATGGTGAAACCCTGTCTTTACTAAAAATACAAAAATTGGCTGGGTATGGTGGCATGTGCCTGTAATCTCAGCTACTTGCGAGGCTAAGGCAGGAGAATTGCTTGAACCCGGGAGGTGGAGGTTGCAGTGAGCTGAGACCATGCCACTGCACTCCAGCCTGGGTGACAAGAGCAAGACTTCATCTCAAAAAACAAAACAAAACAAAACAAAAACTTGTATTTGCGAGGTGACTCACTTTTAATTCTATGGGAAACTTTTTGGATTTCTTCACCAAATCACAGTGGATTGCTGTGTATTTCTTATGTCTTCAATGGTGAAGGTCTGTGGGGAGGGAAATTAGGAAGAGTTGAGCTAAATTCCATGCAGTGTCTATTGGAATATTTTGGCTCTATTTTCATTTCTGAGATTTTGTTAAACATCTCATCCTAGGCTTCCTGGAAAGTAATTGGAATACATGTCCTATTCTCATTGAGGGAACAAAGAAATGGATCTGCCCTTTTCCTCATTATATTTGTAGCCTGGGGGCCTTTGCTTCCATTAGAGGGACTCACGTCCTCAGTGTCATTATTCATTGCCCAAACTTTACCTCTTTCTTCCCTGTAGCTCTTTCCACTTTTCCCCATTGGAACATCACACAGTTCCTTTTTCCTCACATTTGGGGTATTAGGAGATGACTCAGATTCCCTGACTCAGTATTTGGCCTCTGAGTGATAGTGATGGGGGAGGGGTTAGGTGCTTCCCTGTTAAATACCTTCCACCTTGCTCCAGAATCTCATCTTTTTTTTCCCTCTTGGTTGTCACTTTTTGAGCTTCATGGCATTGGATTGATTAATTGCTGCTGTCAAAATTTTCCTGGATTTTGCTATTTTTTTGTTCCATTAAATTTTATGCTGTCTCTGTCTCTGTCTTTCTGAATCTCCCTCTCTCTCTGTTTCTGTCTCTCTCTCTTTCTATCTCTCTGTCTCTTTCTCCATCTGTCTCTGTCTTTGTCTCTCTCTGACTCTGTCTGTGTCCCTCTGTCTGTGTCCCTCTCTCTGTCTCTCTATCGCTGTCTTTCTCTCTGTCTCTCCTTCTCTGCCCACTCTTTGCTCCTCTCAAGGTCTCTTCCTTTACCTGCTTTCTAGTTCCTCAGAGATAGAGTTTCATCTTTGGTGTGGAGAACCATTCCTTATATTGTATTAATGACCCCTTTCTTATCTTTAAAAAAAATGTTACGTTGGGAGAGGAAATTCTGTTTCATTCTACCATCTTAGCTCAGAAGTCCCCAAAGCTTTTTGTTAGCCAGAAAAGTATTTCTACTTGTGCAGAAATAAAAATTTGCAAATAGAAGATTAGGTAGGACACATCATCATGTGAACAAGTACTTAATTACATAAGGATGCAAATGTTTTTTGAGATTATACTTTTGTAAACAAGATGATCTTGTTATAATGGAGGATTTGTGATAAATGCAATGTAAGGGAGCCTCAGAGGAAAAATTAAGAAAACTGACTATGCAAATTATTTATTGCCTGAGTTAGTAGTGTGCACAAAATGCAATGAATATCAAAGACTGTGCAAAATCACAACACGGTACATTCTGTAACCCCATCTTATTCTGTTCTTTTAAATGACTAGATTGCTTTTCATTTCTCGTAACTGAACTGAAGAAATGTGGTCTCAGATTGACACACTTCTGAATATTTTAAATCTCTAACAATCAAAAACATACTTGGCAGAGAACTAATTTCACACCTCAGGCATTAACACACAGAGTCTGTATTCATTGTTTGTTTTACATAATGTAAAACAGCATGAAGCATGATATATTATACAATGGATGAATGGGGATTTTAGAAAATGGGAATCATTTTACATTTACACCTGGTAGTTGACATTTTATGTACTGGAAGTCATCCTGATATATCAAATGTGATGATTTTGTCAACTAACTGAATTTTTGTCACTAGCATACATTAAAGAATAAAGGATTTCTATTATTATTTGATTGTATTTTTCTGGAATGTAGTGGTAATTTTATGAGCTATTGTGATATCAGTATCAATATCTAAAAAAACTCATCCTTGCTCACGCCTGTAATCCTAGCACTTTGGGAGGTCGAGGTGGGCAGATCACAAGGTCAAGAGATCGAGACCATCCTAGCCAACATGGTGAAACCCCATTTCTACTGAAAATACAAAAATCAGCTCGGTGTGGTGGCATGCACCTGTAGTCCCAGCTACTCAGGAGGCTGAGGCAGGAGAATCGCTTGAACCCGGGAGGTAGGGGTTGCAGTGAGCCAAGATCATGCCACTGCACTCCAGCCTGGTGACAAAGTGAGACTCCGTCTCAAAACAAACAAACAAAAAACTCAGCTTTTGTACTAATATGAAATATGTAATTTATAGATTACCAAACACTCTAGATTAATAAAATTATAACATGTTTACCATTTAACAAATTTTATTTGGCTGGGCCAATTAAAAATAAACCTTCAGCAATATAATGATTTATTTCTTATTATACATCTTTTGAATCATTGGTGAGTATATCAATAATCACTGGTTTAACTGCTGGAGCCAAATAGTAATATATTGGTGTACTTCCTATAATTTAAAGGTGTTTAACTCATGTCAGGTACAGTCAGTTGGTAAATTAGTGTCAGTGAAATAAATAGTTTGGTAGTATGCCACTTTTTGTCCATGGGGAGTAAAACTCAAATTGTTGTTATTATGAAGGCTAAATCACATTATATAGAATCATATCTATCAACCAACAGTCAGTGGCATGTTGGTTCATACTAGGAATTCTGGTTTAGAGTTCATTGGAATTGACCATCGCCTGGAGCTGCAATTTCAGGTGAACTGTTATGTTTTGTTAGAAAAACTAAAGTGGTAGAAGTCAGCTCAGCACTGAATCTGCTGGCTTCTGCTCAGTTTTTGATCCCTGACTGACATTCCTCCAAATAGCAACTTGTTATAAGGAAGTTAATATGAATAGAAGAGAATGGATGCTAAATAGTTAAAGAGATGTATTGCATTGTCCATTTGCTGCTTAGTTCCACTCCTGCCCTTCCATGCCTTACTCTGTATCTCAGTAAGCTGGACCCCTGTAAACTTCATTTTTCAGCCTTTTTGGCCTGATAGTTCCAGTTAGAGCTGGCTAATGGGAGGGCACGTGTGGGAGACTGAAGGCAGGAAGAGAGATGTAGCCTATGCTTTGGTGATATTTCCAACAGCAGAATACAGCTCTAAGTGTAATGTCCCTTGGTAGTTCCAGCAGTGGCAGATGTGGCTCCTGTGGTTTCAATGGTACAAGCACTGAGGGTAAGGGTAACTACTTACCCCAGGGGCTTTTGGCGGTGCAGGCAGGAGTGACAGAGGTTTCAGTGGCCACAGCAGTCTCTAGCAGCTTCAGAGTCATTGTGTTCCAGGTTCTAGCATTTCCTTCTCCCGTCTGTTATTCCAGCCCAAGAGGTGGTAGCACCTTCCATGGTTCTTATTCTCTGGTTTACCTCACCTTACCTCAACCTTTTAGATACTTAAGGCCTTCCATCATTTTCATAAAGTCTCTTTGTAGTAAATACTCTGTGCTTGAACTATTTAAGGTGGTTTCTGTTTTCCTGATGAGACCTTACTGATTCTGTCCTGATAGTATTTTTCTGGCATTAACTTAAACTGTTCTAAACTGGGCCATCTTTAGTCTGGAGTCAGCATTCTCATTGCATCTGTGTGGCTGTTAATTTGTTTTGGGCTCCCAAAATCAGAGGTGCGCTATGGCTTTGTTAATGAGTATGATGTGATGGTGAGTATTATTTCAGTAACATGTGTTGGCATTTCCTAGGGTCTGCATATTTTAATATAGCTCATTCTTTTTTTTTTTTTTTTGAGATGGAGTTTCACTTTTGTTGACCCAGCTGGAATGCAATGGCGTGATCTCAGCTCACTGCAACCTCCGCCTCCCAGGTTCAAGCCATTGTCCTGCCTCAGCCTCCTGAGTAGCTGGGATTACCAGCGTGCACCACCAGGCTGGATAATTTTTGTATTTTTAGTAGAGACAGGGTTTCACCACGTTGGCCAGGCTGGTTTTGAACTCCTAACCTCAGGTGATCTGCCTGCCTTGGCCTTCCAAACTGTTGGGATTACAGGTGTGAGCCACTGCACCTGGCCAATATAGCTCATTCTTAAAGGAAATGCAGACAATACGTACAGGACTTATTTTGGACAAAATGACTTTTTCTCTATCATAGCATTTCACACACTGTATTGGAATTGCCTTTATTCTTTTAGGTATCTTTTCAGTAGACTGTAAGCTTCATGCGGTAAGCTTCACATTTGTCTCATTTACTGTATGTCACTAGTTCTTAGACAGGATCAAGGACTTAGTGGCTTCTCGCTAGATGTTTTAACAAATGAATAAACAGCTTCCTCTGTGTGTGTGTGTGTATGTGTGTGCATGCGTGCGTGTGCTTATGTGCGTGGGTGTGGTATTTTGGGAGGTGAGGGGGTGCACTCTAGAGCGTATAGCTTTCATATCTCTTCCACTGTTATAGTTGATCTCTCAATTCCTCTTAGTTATTCCTCTGTCAGTTTATGCTTTATGCCAAATATTTACTTTCTGTTTTCTGTTTTGCTACATTCTGCTGCTCTTTTCCCCATTCCTTATCGTTAGTTAGAATGATAAAGTTTCATTTATTCCTTCTCTTTCCCCTCTTAAAAAAACAAAAAACAAAACAAAAAACTTCTGAGCTACTTAGGAACTATAAATTGCCCTTCCAGTCTTATTTATTAGAATCCCTAGAATTCTACCACTTTGGCACAAAAGTTACACAGTTATATTCCCTTTGCTAATATGTTGTTGAGGAACTCTTTAGATTTTAAATTTCTAAAAATACTGTTTAAATCACACTTAAGAAAACTTTTTATTATGAAAAATTTTACACACACCTATGTTTTTAGACCAGTATAATAATGTCTCTTGTGTTTGTTACCAGCCTTAATGATTACAATTAAAACAAAACAGTCAACCGTTTTATTTATTAATACTACACATTTCATAATATTCCTTTTGTAACCATTTCAGCCTTTGTTTCAAAATGGTAAAGACTTAAAAAAATATAATCTCACTGCCATTTTTACTCCTAAATATTTATTTAATGTCACCAAATATCTAGTCAGTGTCCAAATATTCCTAATCTAATATATTAATTCTTTTTACAATTTATTTGTTCAAGTCAGTATCCAAATGCGGCCCATGTATGGCAATCAATTGAAATCTCATATCTGAAACACATTTTAGTTTACATTTCCCTCTCCTTTCTCTCTTTTATTTTTCCATTGCAATTTATTCCATAAATTTTTGTACAGTACAGGCTTTGTGTATTGTATCCTGTGGTTTTCTTAAACGCATCCTCATTACCCCTTATTTTATGTAAATTAGTAGTTAGGTTTAGAGGCTTGATCTTGATCTACGGGATCTTTGGTGTGTCGCTTTTTCTGGCTGGATATCTCTGTGGCCAGTGGCACCTTTGCCTGAATTTTGCTTGGGCCCGTTAGGCTTGTTCTGCCCACTTGGCCTGGCAGGCTGCACTCGGCTCATGCTACTGGCCTGGATCCCACGCCCCCGAGGGAGACTGCAAGTCAGGCGTGGAGTGGCGGCGGGTGTGTGAGCAAACGTGGGGTCCAGCCACTGCGCATAGACATGCCGGCTGCTGCCGTAGGCCAGGCAGCTCCAATGCTGACATGGGTGCCGGCTCTCTGCGAGGCTGTGGCTGGACCAGGCGCACTGCAAGCAGCTTCCTCAGCTGGCACCAGAGAATGTGGTGGCGCCCGGAAGCTTGGAGACACCAGGAACCGCAATGCCCTACAGAGGAGTCACAGCCATGGCTTGAGGAACTCCCAGGTCTGGGCTCCCTGGAGGGCCGCAGCTCTTCTTTCTCTTCACTTGCAATATGGCGAGCAAGGGGCATGTTTCAGCCATGTTTGTGTTACAGCTCTTTTAGCCTCACCATTTGGTGGGTCCCGAGTTCTTGTCCTGAATCCAGGAAGAATGAGGTACGCAGGCAAGTGGAGGACAAACAAGACGAAGAGGAGCTTTATTGAGCAATAGAACAGCTCAGAGGAGACCCGCAGTAGGCAGCTCTTCTCTGTAGCTAGGGTGTCCCGAAGTGTTCAGCTCTCAGCAAAGAGGGTAGCTTCTTTCTGCAGCTGGTCATTCTATTGTCTTTTCAGCTCTCAGCAGAGAGGTAGCTCCTCTGCAGCTGGTCATCCCAACACTCCCCTTCCCTTCTCTATCGTCTGTTTGGTTGAGTTGGGGTCGGGGAGGATGGGCCGGGGGGAGGGGTGGTTTATGGGCCTCAGAGGGGAAGAAGTGCATGCTGATTGGTTCATGGGTGGCCATGGGTGGGTCCAGGGAAAAGTACCACACATTCCCACCCCAGTCTCCTGGACCGGCAGCCTGGCGCCCTGACTTCAGGCCCTCCCTGGCTTGAAGGTGGGGCTTCACCAGGGACCTGTGGCCTTCCACCCAGGAGTCTATCTCCTGCGGTGGTTCATGGTGCCCAGGCTGTTCATGCCAAGGAACGC
This sequence comes from Nomascus leucogenys, assembly GCF_006542625.1. NCBI lineage: Eukaryota > Metazoa > Chordata > Mammalia > Primates > Hylobatidae > Nomascus > Nomascus leucogenys. The sequence goes on along the minus strand of NC_044391.1, from coordinate 32,303,456 downwards.
CTGCAGGCCAGCACCCAGCTGTCTTCAGCCACCCCTCGGCCTCCCTCCTGTGCTTCTTGATGCCCAAAGTCTGGAGGGGGCCAAGGCAGCAGGGGGCTGGTGTGTCAGTGCTGCTCTGAGCGTGCACACACCCGGCCAGGCTGCGACAGCACCTGGGCTCAGCTCCATCGTTGGTCATCGTTGCTGTTCATTCTGTGTGTGTGTGTGTGTGTTTGTGTTTGTGTGTGTGTGTGTGTGTGTATTAAAAATAAAGATGGCCGGGCTCAGTGGCTCACACCTGTAATCCCAGCACCTTGGGAGGCTGAGGCAAGTGGATCGCCTGAGGTCAGGAGTTCAAGACCAGCCTGGCCAACATGGCGAAACCCCGTCTCTACTAAATATAAAAAATTAGCCAGGCGTGGTGGCACGCTCCTGTAGTCCCAGTTATTCAGGAGGCTGAGGCAGGAGAATTGCTTGAACCCAGGAGGTGGAGTTTGCAGTGAACTGAAATCACCGTGAGTGCACTCCAGTCTGGGTGACAGAGCGGTACTCTGTCTCAAAAAAAAAAAAAAAAGATAAAATACATCATAATTTATGTTAATTTCAATTCGAATTCAAGAACATAGAGTACTTAACCTCTTGAGTCTTATATTTGATTCTCTTTATATTCTTGTTAAAAATTCTGGTTCTCACACCAACAGAATTACTTATTTGCTTTATTTTGTAATAAATTCGGAATAAAAATACCAACACTATCTCTAGTGGTATGATTAGTGAACATAATTTAAGATTTTTGTTGTGAAGCTCTTTTTGGTAATTTGAAGCTTTTAGTGTATACCGTATTTCACTAGACATGTAGGACAAAATTATTGTGTTTTAAGATCACTTAATGCCACTGTGTGGTTTTGCCGCTAATTTGTTACACTATATGGTTTATTAATTTATTTTTGGTTTTGTTTTTTTAGTGATCGCTTTTTAAAAATTTTATTTTATAATTATGTAAAATATTTTTATGGTCCCAAAATTAAATAAATAAAGCAAGATATATTCTGAGAAGCCTAGCTTTATTCTTGCCCCCTTTTGCTTGTTCCTTCCCTTCCCCTATAGGTAAACATTTTCTTTTTTGTTTTTTTTTTATCTTTCCATTTGAAAGAAAGTATATGCAAATATATATTTCTCTCTTTATTAGTTATGTGGTAGCATACTATTGACATTTTTCTCCAACTTGCTTTTTTAAAAATCATGTAGTTTGGAGATCATTCCATATTAGTAAATGGAGATATTTCCCATTTCTTTCTATGTATGTGTTATGCTCCATTATGCGAATGTATCTTGTTTATTCAATTAGTCCTGCATTAATGAGGATTTAGTTGTTTCCAGCCTGTAGATGTCACAAATAATTCTAATTCTGCAATGGATAGCTTTATGCCTACTTTTTAAATTTTTTTTTTGATGGCGTCTCACTCTGTCACTCAGGCTGGAATACAGTGGCACAATCTTGGATCACTGCAGCCTCTACCTCCAGGCTCAGGCGATCCTCAGCCTCCTGAGTGGTTGGGACCACAGGCATGCATCACCGTACTCGGCTAATTTTTGTATTTTTTTGTAAAGACAGGTTACACACCATCTTACCCAGGCTGGTCTCGAACTCGTGAGCTCAGGCAATCCACCTGTCTTGGACTCTCGAAGTGCTGGGATTACAGATGTGAGCCCCCATGCCTGGATTATTCCTACTCTTTTTTTTTGTATTTTCACCAGTGTATATTTGGAGTAGATTCTTGAATCATTTGTATCTGTCCTCAGTAGTCTTTGATAGGAATTTCTAGGTGAAAGAATAAATGCATATGTAATTTTTCTAGGTACTGCCAAGTCTTCTTAGAGACTGTACTATTTTGTGTCATTTCTATGTGTTTTTCCCTATGTTATCATCAACAAAATATGTTATCAAATGTTAGATTTTTCTTCTACCTGAAGGTGAGAGATGGTGCAGTTTTAATTTGCTTTTCTCTTTTTAAAAAACCCAAGTTTATTAAGTTATAATTTACAAATATTAAAAATGTACATAATTTAAGTATACAGTTCAATGAGTTTGGACAAATGTGTATACCAGGGTGACCACAGCCTAATTAAGATAGAATGTTTTCATCATCTTTTTCATTTTGGCTTCTGAGTCTCTCAACAAACCTCTATCCCTTCATTGAAAACTTCCTTGCCTTTTGACATCACAAGCTTTTGCAGAATGTTCTTGTGTATTTTTCTGTCTCAGCTATGAAATTTTATTTTATTTTTTGGAGAATGATGTTTAGAAAATAAGATCTGGGTGCTAGTTGTAACCATTGCTAATGGAGTGTATTTGGTTCTAGGTAAGGTTGCCAGATAAAATATAAAAACCCCAGTTACATTTAAGTTTCAGCTAATTAATGGATAATTTTTTAGTATGTCACAAAGAGTGCATGAGACATATTTATACTAAAAATTGTTTTTTTCCTGAAATTCAAATTTAACTGGTGTCTTATATTTTTATTTGCTAAATCTGGCAACCCTACTTCTAGGCTCTTTTAGAAGAAAGAAGTAAGAAATCACCTTTCTCTCTCTATCATTTAAATATCCATCTAATCTACCTACCTATCTAGTCTGTCATATCATGAGTTTATACTAATATTTCTGATTTCAATTCAATGCCACAGGGTTTATTTTAGCCTACTCCCTTTTCATATTTGTAGTCTCTTTTTCCAACACTGAGAAATTTGACCATCCTTATCTATAAAATATTTCAATATTCATTCAATTCTGGGATGCGCATAGTTTCAAAATGACTAAATCATATCCCTGTGAGAAACATATTTATTAACTAGTTTGCAGCATTTATGTACATTTCTTTTTGTCTGTAGCTATACAGTTTCTAGTTAAAATACTATTTTTCAAAGTTATGTAGGTTATTCTTTTATTTTCCATCACTGTCAATGTATTGATGCTATCCATTTGTAATACATTAGGGTGATTTCTTAGCATTTGTATTCCCTTTGGGTCCCCCCATCCACCATCACCACCACCACCACCATATCTAACTGGTTTTGTTTTATTTTTTGATTTTCTGGGGTATGTAAAACATCACTATATTTTGAAAGTCTGAGCCACACACAAAATATATATCCTCAAGATGTGTCACTTCCTCATCATCTCTGCTACTCCAATTCCAATTCTTCCTCCTCTTTTTACTGATTTTTCACCTATCTCCATAGGTTACCAATCTCTTAAGTTTCAAATATCTTTCCTATATTTCTTTTGCATACATGAACAGATACATGTGCATTTTCTTCTATCGTCACCTTTCTTACATAAGGGATAGTATGCTATCGATATTATTTTATGACTTTTCCCTATGGTCTCACCAACAAACAATGTTATCAAACTTCTAGATTTTTGCTCACCTGAAGGTGAGAAATGCTTTTTGCACTATGTCCTGACTATCATTCCATACCAGCTCAATAGAGATCTTCATTCTTTTTATAGAGCTATATATTACTCCATTGTGTACACATATGTTATTCAACCATTTTCCTATGTATGTGCATTTAGGTTGTTTCTGTTTACAAACAAAGCAACAATAAATAACTCTCTGCGTATATATTTTTGTATAGTTAAAGGGCTATTATTTTCAGGGTAGATTCTTAGAAGTGAAATTGCTGGATCAAAAGACGGGTGCATTTGTTAAAAGGTATTGCCAAATTACCCTCCGTAACTGTTGTATATCAATCTGAGTTCCCACCAGCAATGTATGAGAGTGCCTCTTTCCCCATAAATTGGCATCAGAATATACTGTCATATATATTTTTAACTTTTTGTCATTCTTATAGTGTTTTAGTGTTGTTTTAATTTGCATTTCTCTGTGAATGAGTTTGAGTATTTTCCATTTATTTGAGGGACATTTTTATACCTTTTCTTTGTGAATTGTTTGTCACGTCTTTCCCCTGTTTTTCTGTTAGATTTTATTTATTTCTCTATTTTAGGATTTTCTTTCTTTCTTTTTTTTTTTTTTTTTTTTTTTAAGGCAGAGTCTCACTCTGTCGCCCAGGCTGGAGTGCAGTGGCACAATCTCTGCTCACTGCAACCTCTGCCTCCCAGGTTCAAGAGATTCTCCTGCCTCAGCCTCCCGACTAGCTGGGATTGCCTGTGTGAGCCACCATGCCCAGATAATTTTTATATTTTTAGTAGAGACAGGATTTCACCATGTTGTTCAGGCTGATCTCAAACTCCTGACCTCAAGTGATCCACCTGCCTTGGCCTCCCAAAGTGCTGAGATTACAGGCATGAGCCACCATGCCTGGCCTTTAAGGAGTTCTTTATATAATAGAGATATTAGCTCTTTATCTATGGAATACGTTACAAATATGCGCCCCCCACAGTTTGTCAGTTACTTTTAATTTCCTTTATGGCATTATGAAAATTTTATTTTTATTTTTATGTAGTTAAATTTATCAATATTTTCTTTTATTGCCTCTGACTATTGAGTCATAGCTAGAAATCTTTTTCCCTACACAAAGGTTAAAGAGGAATTCACTCTTGTTTTCTTCTAGTATTTAGTTTCATTTTTAAATATTTGTATCCCTCGTACATTAGGATTTCATTTCTGTATGTAGCATAAAAAAAGGATCTAATTTTATTTTTTTTCCAAATGGCTATCCCATTTCTCCAGAACAATTTACTGAAAAATTTATCTTTACCCCAGTGGTTTGGGATGCCACCATTGTCATATGGTAAATATTCATATACATTGGGTCGATTTCTGTACATTCTATTCCATTCCACTGGTATACTTGTCTAGTCATGCAACACACCATACTATTTTTACTATAGAGTCGTAGAATATGTTTAAAGTCTATTTAGGCTAGTTCTCTCTTTCAGTTTTCCTGGCTATTCCTGCATGTTTCTAACCTGCCTTTCTTTTCTTTTTTTTTTTTTTTTGATAAAAGTTGAGCATCTTTTCATATACTTTAGAGCCATTTATACATATTTTTCTGTCATCTATCTATATTTCTCACCCTTTTAAAAAGGGGCTTTTGGTCCTTTCTATATCTGAAAACATAAAGAAAACATATTAGGGATATTAACACTTAAACTGTGATCTACTACAAATATTTTTTCTCAGTTTTGCCAACTGTCTTTATTTTGCTCATGATAGTTTTTTATATTTAATTTTAAAAGCTTGTATATAATAAAATTTACCTGGTTTTTTTTTTTCTTTTTTTGCTTTACTGCTTCTGGATTTGGAGTCATGTTTAGTAAAGTTTTTTCTGCTTCCACATTACAGAGGAATTCTCCAGTGGTTACTTCCATTACTCATGTAATTTTGTTTTATAACATGAAAATCTTTCATCATTTGGGGACTTATTGTAGCTATGGAGTGAGGAACAGATCCAGTTTTGTTTTTTTCTGTATTCCCACTCATGCTGGAATGATAGATGGTTGTATAGAGTGTCCTAGGAAATCAGTTTATTCCATCAACAATGTCAAAATATCATTCTTTGTTTTCTGGCATTGATGGTTGTTAATGGGAAGTTGGCTCTCTTTTTATTGACTTTCGCTTTTATTTTTTTCTTACTGGCTTTTCACTAGTATCTTTTAAGAATTTTCACTCTGTCTTTGCTATTCTGCAATTCTGCTTCAACATGTCTAGGTGTGGATTTGTTTTTCTTTAATTGATTGGTACTCAATGTGAGCTCTCATTTTGAGGGCTTAGTTTTTTCTTCAGTTGAGAAATATTGCTTTTATTGTTCTATTTATTGTCTACTTCTGCATGTGTTTTAGACAAATCATGGTGCCTCAGCCTGTCTTCCATATTTCATGGCTTCTTTTTAAAGATGATATGTATTCTAGATGAATTCCTCAAAACCACTTTCTAATTAAATTCTTTTATTGTTTCCATCTTGATTTACCTTGACTATTGCGTTGTATTTCATTTCAAATGTTCTAAAGTAGCCTACTTGTCTTTCAGGTTATGAGACTGACTCACTGCACACTGCATTGAGAGGATGATCTGCTTGCCTTTTGCATTTCAAATCTGCCTTTCCCCCACAATCAGTGTACTGTGGTTTTATTTATTTATTATTTTATCCTGAAAAGGTTACATGTAGTTTAGTAGTTCTAATTTGTTCTTGAGTCACTTTGGTCTGTTTTTGTTCCCAAAAGTCATATTACTTTGATGAATGTTATTTCTTTATCCCTCCTTGAATATCTTAACTATACTTACATTAAAGTAATTTAAAAGAGTAGGGAGTAAATGTATCTCCCTAATGTTGAATTTGTTAGTTGAGTTTCTTTTAGTGTTATTTTTCTTCCTGTGCTTTTGAGTTTTAGTTTTCAGGCTTGTTCTTAAAGTTAATTTAAAATTTTTTTCTCTTTGTATCTACCTCATCTTTTCTGGCTCCTTTGCAGACAAGGCCTTAAGCCCAGAACATATTTTATTTTATCCGTTTCGGGACCACTATTCTTTGCTAATGTCAGTGTTATCACAACTCCAATCACTGAGTCAGTAGTGGTGTTTTAACACTGTTTTTTCTTTCTTTTTTAAATGACCTGTATGCTAAGCTAACATTAAACATTGAGAGACTGATATTTCTTATTGGGGAATACTGTTATTTCATGTACTGATCAGCAGCTTTGTTGACATGTTGTGGCTCTCTCTCCCATCCTTTCACCTTCCCTTTCTTGCCTCCCCTTCCTTCTCCTAACACCATAACCAAAACTCTCCCAGCCCCTTTTTGCAGTTCAGGTCTTGTATCTCTATTCTGCTCCACCTTGGCCATCAATGAGACAATCAAACAAACTAGACATTAAACACTGGCAGGCAGAGGAGATGATTTAAATCACAGATATGTGATATCTGGTTTGGCTGGAGATACATCAGAATTGCTGCAAAACTCAGAGTGCTGGCCCGACAGTAGGAGTCGTACAGAGGTGAGTACCAAAGCATCTCTCGGGGTAGCTACACTCAGGAGGGATGTATTGATGTTCTGACTCCACCTACAACATCAGAGATGGTAGTTTTGGGAGTAGCTTGGGCTAGAGGGGACTGAATCCAAAAAGGCAACAGAACTAGTAGTTGCCAGAGGGGTGAAGAAACCTGACTCCTTTGTATTTTGACATCATGATCAATGACATAGATATTCAATTCATAGTGGAGAGGAAAAACTTACTGGACATCTCCTTCACTTTTTGAAAAATTTTAACTAGTAGCCATAATAGTAAAAATGTGAACTGAACAAAGGCACATTCTTTGAGAAAATGAGTTCTTCTAAACATTCACAATTCTCAGGAAGCAGATGCAAATGACAGTTTGACAAAGCCAAGTTTTCTTTGCAAGACTTATTCATACCCGAAAAATATTTCCAAACAAGTAAGATATGAACATGAGCGCACGGAAATTATATCAGTGTCTCAGTCCAGGGATCTCCAGCTATACAATTTGAAACTAAAGGTGATGACATGGAATGTGAAATGCTTTATTTGAATAAAAATCTATGCCTTGCTATCAAACAAAGAAAGTCTAGTTCCTGCAAAAACGTCTCAAAAAGAAAAGTGTAGTTCTGCAAAAACTTTTCAAAAAGAGCTCTCCAAAGTTATTGATATTTTTATCACGTTATAAAAAGATAAAATTTTTTGAAGATAGAAGAATCAGAGGAAAATTCTTAGAAATATTATTGCTTATACTCATCTCTTTACCATTTTTTTTCCAGTCATGGCTAAGTCAGAAAGAGCTTTTATAACAGCTGGAAAAATTTTTATAAAAATATATTTATGACTAATGATGTATGACAAACTTTGCTTTTAAAACTGAATAATATTGCCAGGTGCACTAGCTCACGTCCGTAATCCCAGCACTTTGAGAGGCTGAGGCAGGTGGATCATCTAAGGTTGGAGCTCAAGACCAACCTGGCGAACATAGTGAAACCCTGTCTCTACTAAAAATACAAAAATTAGTCAGGTGTGGTGGCGCATGCCTGTAGTCCACTACTCAGGAAGCTGAGGCAGGAGAATTACTTGAACCCGGGAGGCAGAGGTTGCAGTGAGTTGAGATCATGACACTACACTCCAGCCTGGGTGACAAAGCAGTACTCTATCTCAAGCAAACAGACAAACAAAACAAAACTAAATAATATTAATTTTCTCCATTTTATATAATTTAATTTTAGTCATTTTAATGTATTTCAGTATTTTTGATTAATATTTTACTTCTATTAGTTTAGGTGCCAGTAATTTTTATTAGAATAAGAATATACAGGAAGTATATTTAATAAACTTACATTTTTATTGATATCTTGTAAAAGTAAATATTTTAAATATTTGAAATGGATTAAAATTGTAGACAACCCACAGAGTGGGAGAAAATTTTTGCAATCTATATATCTGACAAAGGACTAATATTCAGAATCTACAATGAACTCAAACAAATCAGCAAGAAGAAAACACTCCCATGAAAAAGTGGGCTAAAGATATGAATAGACAGTTCTCAAAAGAGGATATACAAATGGCAAACAAACATATGAAAAAATGCTCAATATCACTAATTATCAGGGAAATGCAAATCAAAAGCACAATGCGATACCACCTTACTCCTGCAAGAATGGCCATAATAAAAAAATAATAGTTGTTGACATGGATGTGGTGAAAAGGGAACACTTCTACACTGCTGGTGGGAATGTAAACTAGTACAACCACTATGGAAAACAGTGTGGAGATTCCTTAAAGAACTAAAAGTAGATCAACTATTTGATCCAGCAATCCCTGTCCTGGGTCTCTATGCAGAGGAAAAGAAGTCATATATGAAAAGATACTTGCATACACATGCTTATAGCAGCACAATTTGCAATTGCAAAAATATGCAACTAGCCCAAATGCCCATCAGTCAATGAGTGGATAAAGAAATTTGGTATATATACAAGATGGTATACTACTCAGCCATAAAAAGGAAGGAAATAATGGCATTTGCAGCAACCTGGATAGAATTGGAGACCACGATTCTAAGTGAAGTAACTCAGGAATGAAAAACCAAACATCATATGTTCTTACTTATAAGTGGGAGCTCACTATGAGGACACAAAGGCCTAAGCATGATAAATGGACTTTGGGGACTAGGGCAAAAGGGTGGGAGGAGGTGAGGGATGAATGACTACACTTTGGGTACAATGTACACTGCTCGGGTGATGGGTGCACCAAAATCTCAGAAATCGCCATTAAAGAACTTATTCATGTAGCCAAACACCATCTGTTCCTCAAAAAACCTATTGAAATAAATAAATTTAATAAATTGTGAACATATTCAATAAAATACCAATATTGATACTAGTACTTCAGTGTTATTAAAAGAAATAGAGAAATACGATGTTGTCATTGTTTCATTCCAACCAGGAGAATCATTTCCTTTTCTTCCTGCTATGACAAGTTCACAGAAGCTTCATTCAGGTAGTGCCCGCAATGGGCTGGAGTCAAGTTTTACTAGCTTGCAAGAGTCAATTGTTAAAGTTTCAAGGAATATTTTAAGTCAGTTGTTAAAGACAGCCATTATAAAACTAAATTATATAAAATTATAATTAAATACATTATATTAAAAACAAAGGTAATACATATTAAAGACATCACTTCCTAATTACTTTACTATTGTCTATGCTGTTAGAGTTATTTATGTCTATTGTATTTTAGGGTGGAAATTCCTATATAGTGGTGTGATACTGTACATCTCTCCGAACTCTCTGTTCAGTTACATTTTGGTACTTCGCAATTGGCCACGGTGGAAGTATTTTCCCACAGAAATTGGCAAATGCTATAAACCAGGGCTTGATTTATTGTTTTTTTTGTTCATCTAGACTTAAGTTAGTGATGGAGAACATATTAATAATTCAGATTAAATTTAAAAGTGTGCTGAGTTAAGCCATTAGTGAATAGCACAGAAAATGAGGAAATATTCTTCTGGTATTAAGAAACTACTTTCAAAGGAGTTCTTCACATCATTGATGAGTAAGTCAAGTTTTGACATACATCTTCATTATTTTATCTTATTTATTAATGTAAAGGGGGACTATCAATCAACATGCATGTTGTGAGTATAGTGGTTTGTCAGTTGCAACTACAGGTTGGCTATGCATACAAGACTTTAGCAAAAATCAACAAAAGTCTAGCCTTGGCAATGTGGTGAAAACTTGTCTTTACAAAAATTACAAAAACATTAGCAGGGTGTGGTGGTGCACACCTGTGTTCCCAGCTATTTGGGAGGCTGAGGTGGGAGAATCACTTGAACCCAGGAGGCAGAAGTTGCAGAGAGCCAAGATCACGCCACTGCACTGCAGCCTGGGCGACAGAGACTCTGTCATAAAAAAAAAACAAAAAACCCACAAAATTATGTGAGAATCAATTGGCTATATGGAATTTACAACAAAGGGTATTGTATATATTATTATTCATAAATTGCTATACATCCTTTATATTAATAAAATTTATAATAAATGTATAAGTTTATATAGGCATACACTCCCCTAACCCCAGAAAACTATTAAAAAATAGATTTAGGGGGTAAAAATGCTGTTTTATTATATGGATATATTGTGTAGTGGTGAAATCTGGGCTTCTAGTGTACCCAACACTTGAAAAGTGAACATTGTATCCAACAGGTAATTTCTCATTCCTCACCCCTGACCTACCCCTTTACCTTTTGGAGTCTCCAGTATCTATTCTTCCACTCTGTATTTTCATGTGTACCCATTCTTTTTAAACATTTATCAGCACACCACTGGCAGTAGGTTTGGGCAATCACAGGATTTGCAGCTTCCTTTTCTGGATAAGGAGCCCTTCCCCAACATCTATCTCTACAGAGTGAACTTGGCTATGCCTGGGTAACCTTTAGTCTCTGTTAACCCCCAGGTTTTTGAGGGACTTTGAATGCACCAGGTTCATGGCTCTAGTACTGCTACAATTTTCCGTTCTATTTCTGGTCCATAATGATACTTATCTTGATTTTGTGGGTGGTTATATTAAAGAAACTTAAAAATATATTTTATTTATAATTGTTAGGGGTTTAAAGCAAGTTGAGGAGTACAGGACAGGAAGGCATTGTGCATTTTGTCACTGATTATCGTTATGACTATTGGGGTCTATAGCGGCAAGGGTGAGTGAACGATGGTACAATGACTTATCTGAGCAAGTCCACCTCACCCTTTAACTTTAGTATCGCCCTTTCTCTAAATTCTCATTTGTCTGTCTGTCTATACAGAATTAATTAATCTGTTTCTTACTTTTATATAATTAATTCTTTCATTCAACAAATATGTACTGTTTCCAGTATGATTTCATGTGCTAGGCCCTGGGCCCCACAATGAAGACTAAAACCAGACATGGTCTTGGCCTTTGCCAAACTTATGCTTTAGTGGAGAGACAAATGTTAATTAAGTAATCACATAAATTGCAAACCGTGATAAAAGCTATGATTAAAAATACATGGAGCTTTGATTACTTATAATAAGAAAACCAGATATAGTCTAGCATTCTAGCAAAGACTTTCTGGAGGCTGTGATATTTTAACTATAATTTGAAGGTTGAGTAGAAATTAATGGTACAAAACAAGGGAAAGCATTGGGTAATGAAGATAAGGAAGAAGACTGATGTGTTTGGGATGCAAACTCTAGGGGCAGAAAGTGGCCAGAAATGAGTGGGAAGACATGCAGAGGCCAGAGCATGTAGAGCTTTGGGAAGCCATTGAAGTGTTTGAGTAGTTGAATGGTATGATCTGATACATATTTTTAAGAAATCACTTTGTCAGTGGTGGTTTAGAAGGAAGCCATAATGTGGGTCATTCTTTAGAAGGCTATTAATGCAGCAATCCAGTGAGAAATCTTGGAAGCACAGACTTAGGAGTGGTGGTGATGTTGGAGAGATGAATGATTACAGAGAGATTCAGGAGGCAAGACTGACAAGACTTGGTGATGTATTGGCTTTTGGGAGTGAGAAGGAGGGCAGCGCAAAGAATATCTTACTGGCTTCTGTCATGAACAAGTGGAAGAGTGGTGCCAATTGTCGACTTGGAGAAAATTGTCAGAAGACCCAGTTTGAGGCCTAGTTTTGGAGATTCTAAGTTTGAAGTACCTTTGAGTCCTCACAGTGGAGATGTTGATTGGTAATTAGATATACCATATTTGTGCCTTTATATGGTGTCATGATTGGCATCTCTTTTGAGATGTTAACTCTTTCAGACTAGGAAACATGTTGTATCACTCAAACTTCTTATTTTCAGGCAGCAGGTGTGGACTCCAATTAAACAGAAAGGAGTTTATTGAAAATATATTGGGTATTTACCAGCTATAATGGAAGGCTGGAGCACTAGTCATGAGAATATGTTTCTAGAAACAAAGCTCCAAATTCCACATTGGAATTGGTCTGATGAGTAAACCATGGCAGAGCACCAGGTGCTACACTTGCACTCCTGCCTCTTTGGTGCCAATACCTCAACCTTCCTACAACTGCTACTTCATGTCATTTTTGTGCCTTGACCTTGAAGCCTCCATTGCTGATACTAAGTCTTCAGTTAGCATGCATGAGTCAGATATGGTTGTACTGATGGCCAGAGCCTAAAATCGTTCTCCATCTACAAGAATGACTAGCTATCTGAGTGTCTAACGCTTTCAGCTCTGATGAGGAAAGAAGCTTTTACCCCTCCACCAAGATAATAAAGAGTGAAGACCCCCCACACAAATGTAAGGGGTTCAGATTTTGAATGACTTAACGCAAATGGCAGATTTCCACTTGCATATATCTTATTCATGTTTGTGTACTTACCAACTCATATAGTAGTAGTAGCACAAGAGAAGTAATAAATAATGAATTCTGAATGGAATTTTAAAATTGTCTTAACAACAAGTTAGAGTAATTCAGTTAAAAATTCCCGCTTCATTTTGGTCATGTAGACGGTGTATTACTAGCTTATTATGCCTCGTTTTAATTTGTTTTTGTAAACTGACCTCACTGTGAAATTCTATAATTACTATTATAATTTATGCTTTAGAGAATCGTGTATTTCTTCCAAAACAACAACAATGGACTTATGTTTCTCATTAGGGGATATAGGGCACATTTCAATGCCCAAAATATTTTAGACATTTTATTTAAGAAAAACATCTTTCCATTGCTTTTTTCCTACCTGTGCCCTATGATGCTAAGGAAATAAATGATATTTGACATTTCCTATTGTTCCGTGGCACATTTTTGTCCTAGAACTTATTTCACATTCCATCAGTCCCACTCAGATTGATGGAGTACCATCATTTAGCATTTCTCTTGCCTTCTTCCTTTTTAATGTTTCAGGCCCTTAAGTTTTGTTTTTCCCTTCACAAATTTGAAAATTTTTTTGAAAAATTCTGCATTGTTTTCATAAGCTATGATACATGAGCCACAAAGATTCTAGTTGAATCTTGTTTAATGGTGTTGATGATTAATGAGGAAACAATTTTTTATTCAGTTGAAAGAGTAATCTTACTATATCATTTCTCCTCCAGACATGCAAATTAGATAATTTTACTTGCTTATTTCCATTTCACCTCTCATGTTTTGGTGTCAAAGGAAGCTTTTGCCCTTTTTTCCCCCCACTAATGTTGCAGTTTTCCCTGATGTTGGCATCTTGATGTTTTTTATTTTTATGAAAGCAAGAACTGTTGTTAGAAGAGGCATACTGTGTTACGATGCTGATTACCTGTCCATTTAATCTAAACTCTTGTGGTGGTTTGTACTGTGTCAATTATGCAAGGAACCATGTGTGTTGGAACACTCTTCCCTGCATAATTTTAGACTAACATTGGCCAAAAAAAAAAGACTTCGACAAGATTTGGAAGGCAGAAGTGAGGCAGTAACTATTACTCTGGAAGCTGGCTTGGTTAGGGTGACAGGGAGATGCAGAGGTGCCAAGAGGTTTCAGCTGATCTTTACTCAGTACCCAGCTTTTCTTCCTGACTGCTGACCAGGTTGAGCCACCATAGCTCTAGTCCTACACCCAGACTCTCTGGCGTGGGCTCCCTGAAATGGTAGGTGCACTTCCCATAGACCTCCCCGTGAACTTTCCTTTTACAGCCCCATTCTAGTGGCCTGATGTGCTTGGTTTCTCGGATTGGTTGGTGGTCTGATTCTCCAACTTCCCCCCTGGACCCCCACTTGCCCAGCCCTTTTTCTGATTGCGTAAGGTTTAATTCCTATAATACATCCCTTATTCCATAACTCATGGTAGGCCAGCTTCCTGGTTAAATGTTGACTGATTAAATTCTTTGTGCCGAAACTTATTCCGATGCCTTTTCCTTTGCCGCTTTCTTCTGTTATAAATTACTACATTTTTTCAAATTTAAGACTTCTCTCTTATGTAAGTTTGATTTCCATTATTAACAAGAAGTCTAAATTTATTGTTCTAGAGTTATTCAGTTTCTAATTCTAGTATATTTTCTGCATAACCAGAACTATAATTATATCTTAACTACTGTTTCTAAAGCTGATCATGCTGAAGACTTTGTGTAAAGTCACATTGGGCTGTGGTATCAGTTAATAATCAGATGATCTTATTTGAACAGTATAAAACATTTGTTTTGTACTGCACACTTCCTATTGGACATTTAGCTAGATTAGTTCACTTGAGTCGTTAGCGAATGTTAGTAATTTGAGTATGGGTTGATTAAGTAATCTGCTGTATAATTTTTTAGATTGTGGGTAACGGTTTTGAGATGTGGCTTTGTTTCATATTCACTCATAATGGCTAATGAAATATATATTGTCTACCTGAGAGTGAGGAAATTTAGAAAACTGCTGAATTAAAAATTATGTTAATTAAGTGTATGGAAACAAGCTTACAGGTAAAAAAGGAATGCGGACATTAACGGTGTTAATAACAAACCTATACTAGGTTTAATATCCAATATCTTTATCAGAGTTTCAGTGATTAGAAAACTAAAGTGCAGAGAGGATAAGAAATTTACACAAGTTCACAGAGCGAATAATCAGAAGTGGGTTCTGGGCCAAGGCTGTAGGATTCAAGTGCTCATGGTCGCAACAACTGCAGAGTCCAGCGCCCCCAGCTTCCTGCCCAGCACAATATGGCGAGAAGAGGGTAGACTTTGAAGTCAGAAAGGTAAGAGGTGACATGTCAGCCCCATAGCTTTCTAACTGTCTGAACTTGAGTAAGACACTTAAACTCATTTAGCTATAATTTATGAATTTAAAAATTGAGATAATAATTACACATACTCCCAGGGTGGTTGTGATAATATTGGTAAATTGCAAAACATGTTATATAATTGGTAGTCATTAGTTTGTTCTCTAGATGTATGTGAATTTTCTATATACTGTCCTTAGTGATAGACGAGGTGCTTAAAAAAAGCGTTTTTTGGGGGTATTATCTCACCATTTTCAGATGGAAGAAATATTGCTTAATTTAGAAATAAGATACACATATATAAACAGGGATGTGAAATAATGATATTCATAATAATAAAACATTGTATAACATCTAAATATCTGATGATGGACAAATATCATATCAACTTTGTTATATATTATATTATTCATGGACTGTTATGTAGTCATTAAAATGTTTATGAAGAGTTTATAACATGAGAAATGTTTAAATACCAGAGAAAAGTAATACACAGAATATTACATGTAAAAATACATTAAAAACTGCAAGAAAATACTTTAAAATATAAATAGTAGTGGGTCAATAAGTGAATTTTTTCTGTTTTATTTTCTTGTGTTTTCTAAATTTTCTCTGTTACTTTTAAAAGAAAGTATAAGCTTTATTTTAGAAGTTGTGAACTGCTGGAAGTTGTGAACTGCTATTGAGAATAGTGCTCTGCTATTTATTTATAGGTGTGAATCCCACAATAAGATGATAGAGAAGCTAATAAATTGCATTTTATTTCATTGGCAAAGCTAAAGAGGTACACGAGCAAACTTATTTTCTTAAATCGTTGGCATAGATTTTCTTCCTCCTTTTTCTTTTTTTCACAGTTGTTGCTAGGTGTAAAGGTGCTGGCACCAGTACAGCATTTAATTTTCTGCAGAGGAGTGCATGCAATATTTATATATTATATATCATTACTTTGAAATCAGTTTATGATAAAGGGAGCCAGAACTCTTCTATGGGGCCACTTTTTTCTGTTTAAAGAGGCATCCTTTCATTGGATTGTAGTAATGGCCATAGTACTTTAGCAAATAGCTATAAAACATGAAAACATCCTCCTTTCTTATATTAATCCATCAGGAAGCTTTCAGGAATTCTTCTTGTCTAAAATATTCATAGGCAGCAAAATGTCCTGAATGCCCTACAGAATTTGTGCAGAGCCAGGCAGATGATTGATAGTGAAGTTCTGTTCTGAGTCACTCACGGTATGTAATTCTATTTGTCTTGCCAAATACAGGAGAGCAGGCAACTCATAAAAGGTAAAGGTAACAGACACCGTATTTTCTTACATTTAAAAAAGAACTTGGTGTCTCCACTTCACTGTACTCTACTGAATAAAACAGACTTTTATTATATAAAATAAAAGGCAGGCAAGCTATTCTTTGTAAAGTAAAATAAAGTTTTATTAAACAGATGTCAGTTATTATATTGCATATTTCTCTTTGGCATATATTTGCTTGTATGGGCATATCTTAAGTAAATGATGTGTAAATGTTGTCTAATTAAAGAAAAACTAGTCAGGGTGCAAGCAAGGTATAAACTAGATGCTCTGTAGATTACTTAATGAATAAAATTTCATTTCCACCTTCCAGTGTTTTTGACATTAGTATTTCATTTTTCCATGAAATTGATGTTAAAACTGAAATTATGATCAGGTTAATCTTATGAAGTCAGGTAAAGCGATAGATGGGCATTAGATGATATTGCAGTTACTAGCCAGATTTAGCACTTCGAACTACTCTTATTTCCTGAGGGCATGATTCTGTCATTCATACTTGTACACAAGTCCCTGACTTTTGGCTGAGTCAGGACTTTGGAATCAGGTCTAGAGGATTTGCTTTTGGTTTACATGATTCAGTACATAAACTATCATTGTTCATGACAGATACTATGCTGCTCTATATCCAAAATGAATTGCAATGTACAGGTAAGATAGAACAAATTAATTACAGTAGTTACTTTTTTTTTTTTTTTTTGAGACAGAGTCTCTCTCTCTGTTGCTCAGGCTGGAGTGCAGCGGCATGATTTTGGCTCACTGCAACCTCCACCTCCCAGGTTCACATGATTCTCGTGCCTCAACCTCCCGAGTAGCTAGGATTACAGGTACACACCACCACATCCAGCTAATTTTTGTATTTTCAGTAGAGAGGGGGTTTTGCCATGTTGGCCAGCCTAGTTCTGAACTCCTGGCCTCTAGTGACCCACCTCCCTCAGCCTCCCAAAGTGCTGGAATTACAGGGTGAGTCACAGTGCCCAGCTAAATTACAGTACTTTTTTTTTCCCTGTAGTGAAAGGATTTTAGAAATATAAAAATACAGCATCACAATGAAGAACTTGTTGATAAGTCTGTTCAAGTCAGCTGGGGCCTGCCACATATGAGGAGGGTATATTTGAGCCAGTGGTTGGTTATAGGTGTGCTTAACTGATTATAGGCAGACTATAACCAGTTAAAGAGCAGGGGCCATATTTCAACATTATTCGACTTTCAGTCACATCTATTGCTTTGTACATACCTGTAGTAAGAAACCAACAAATGTTTCATTAAGCAAGAACCCAGAAGAGTCTTAGATTGTAGGCAGCAATAATTTAGGTAGAAATGACCAATTGATGGCTTTTCACAGGAGGTTTCTCTGACCTTGAAATTAAATTTTAAAACAATATTTATTTTTTTTTTTAGGGATGTAGTCTCATTTTGTTGCCCAGGCTGGACTTGAACGCCTGGGATCTATCAGTCTTTCCACCTCAGCCTTCAAGTTGCTGGAACTGCAAGTGTGTGCCACAGCACCAGGCTTAGACCTTGGGATTTGAGTGTCACTTTGACCAGTTTGCTTCACATTTCTCACTGATTTCTCTTCCTACGATATTTTCATGCTTTAGCATATTCCTTACGTGTCTTTATTCCTGGCATAAAAGCATGGTTACCTTTCAATTTTTGAGACAGACAATAAGTTTGCCCAGAAATTTGCCCACTAGGCAAGGAAAAACATTTGCTGACACAGGTAACCAGAGATATATATACATGTCTAACACATCCTGAAAACATCTTGTTGATTGTGATTTGTTGAGAATTTTTACATTCTTTCTGCTGAGGTTGTGAAAAGTTGCTTTTTTTTTGAGAATTGAAACTATTTATATATAGAAATATTTTTCTTCATAGTTGCTAAATTTACCATTGAAAATTTTATTTTTCTTAAGCCTTAAATAAAATGTTTTACCTGTTACCAGTCTTTCCTAATGAAATACATTGTTTACTGCCATAATAACCACCTTAGAGGGACTCCTGGTTTCTCTCTAGTTATTTTTATTAACTGATATTTCCCTGGAGAGTCTGATTCCCTAAGCATGGTCTGAATTGACAACAGGGACTTAAAGATGAGATGATTGGTGCCACTTATTTATTGATGTTGCCACATGGGAGGTTCTGGCAATGGAGTGGGTCATTTCTGTCTGCCTTTATAGCTGCCCCTTTGAGCAGTCCTTTGGAGCAGGAGCAATATCGATGGGAGGCAGCCTCATTAGTGCTGCAGCCATCATCAATTAAAACTTGTCCTTGGCAAAGATAGTCTCTCTTCCCTCTTGTTTCTTTGTAGAGCAAGTGCCTCTTTTTAAAGAATAACTTGACTTGGCTGTCTTTTCCCATGGTTGACAGAGGAACCATGGTTCTATTTCTATTAGTAGAAACAGTGTTTGCAACAACAACAAAAACAGTCATGAGCACTTATTGAGGACTTATCTGCTTTATATCAACATTACATATTCAACCTTGATGACTTGAAAAAGTGAGGAGAACTTGCTCAGGTAGACAAGCAAGTACCATGCTCCTGCCCTCTGCCACTCATTTGTTCAGCTTTTGTTTCTCCTTATTCTTCATCTAAGAGCTCAGAGAGCGTTCCGAACATGCAGCTGGGGAAACATGTTTGAGTTTTGGCTTGAGAAAGGCAGTAGATGGAGGAAGCATGGCCATATTTTGATAGGAGGGGTAATGGGGACAGAAGCCTCTACAGGCATATATAGAGTTGTCTTTAGATAGTCCCATTGTGTTTATGTATGGAAACGAACAATTCTGATTTCAGTGTACCAATGTAAACTTCTGCTATGAAGCTAGTTTAAGGCTGAGCAGCAAAGCAGAACCATAATTGTATATAACCTGGGTACACTCTATGCCATCAAGAATCCAGGTGTGACATTCTTTTCTAAATTGGGAATTTATGGCCATTGGTGCATTTACTCAGGTAAATGATATGATGACAAGACTGAATAAGCCATTAGTTCAGTGGCCAGCGTTCAAATGAGAACTGTTATCTATGTCTGTGTATATATCTGTCTATATACGTATGTATGTATGCATCCTCTATCTACCTACGTATGTATGTATGTATGTATCATCTATCTATCTCTATCTATCTATCTATCTATCTATCTATCATCTATCATCTATCTATCATCTATCTATCATCTATCTATCTATCATCTATCTATCTATCTATCTATCTATCATCTATCTATCATCTATCATCTATGCCTTTCAGGGACATGGAAATACTCTTTACATGGGGTTTAGTTAACCACTGGGACTTCATTTAATAGAAGCTGTTTGGAATGCTACTGGACTTTTGTTTTGCTGAGTAGAGTCTATCAGCTGGAGTATTTTGAATTTCTGTGTGAAAAGAAGATGGAGAGGTAGCAGGATTTGATGGGGTTGTGAGAAATTTTTTCTCTGTAATATAATATAACTTTTCTACTGCCTACTGATGAAAATTTGATAAAATTTCAATTTTAGGATTGAATTTGTGTCTAATTTTGAGTGTACTATACACTAAGATAGGTTCTGGGAGAGCACAGGATGAGAGCCAAGATTGTAAATCTGTTCCAACATACACAGTTTACATAGCAAAGGAAAAGGGGGGGATTGCAAACTACTCACCATTCCACCGAGTACAACAAAGAGGAGGGGCTTAGAAAACATTCATCCATGCACTGTAATGCCATTTCCAATGCCTGATATGATAGAAATTCAAGAAATGCTTCTTGAACAAACTTTTATATTTTAGAATGAATGAAAAGAAGGTGGCAGAAGAGTGGACAGTATTCCTCAGTAGTGGAAATAGAAAAGATATGCCCATGTTCACTCTGTAAGTGAAATGCTTAAAAGGTGTGTGTGTGTGTGTGTGTGTGTGTGTGTGTGTGTTTGTGTTTTAAGGATTAAAAATAAGCAAGAACTCTTCAAGAAATTCTATTTTTTGTGTTTTAAAAATAAAACCAGCAAGCCAGTGTACTGGCAGCACTCGAACCTTTAATATTAACTATGTCTATTTGAAAGAACCTGTTCATTATAGATATGTGGTGGGTGGAGGAGGAGTTATTTGGTTAATAAGAAACAGAATAAGAATAATCCACATAGACTGTATTTGATTATTAGTAGATTGCTTTCTTTTGAAGACCATGAAATGAGTCATGGCTCATAATTTTCTTTTCATTATTGCTATTATCATTATTATTTCAACTTTTAGATTCAGGGGAACATGTGCAGGTTTGTTACATGGTTATGTTGTGTGATGCTGAGGCTTGAGGTATGATTGATCCCATCTCCCAGGTACTGAGCATAGTGCTCAATAGTTAGTTCTTCAACTTTTGACCCCTTTCTCCATCCCCCAAGTGGTATCCAGTGTATATTGTTGCCATCTTTATGTCCATGAGTACCCAATGTTTAGTTCCCACTTATAAGTGAGAATATGCAGTATTTGGTTTTCTGTTCTTGCATTAATTCACTTAGGAAAATGGCCTGCAACTTCATCCATGTTGCTGCAAAGGACATGGTTTTGTTCTTTTCCTGTGGCTGCATGGTATTCCATGGTGAATATGTACCACACTTTCTTTATCCAATCCATACTGATGGGCATCTAGATTGGTTCCGTGTCTTTGTTATTGTGAATAGTGCTATGATGAAAATATGAATGCATGTGTCTTTTTGGTAGAACAATTTATTTTCTTTGGATATATACCCCTGTAATGGGATTGCTGGGTCAAATGGTAGTTCTGGTCAATTGGTTCCATGTCTTTGTTATTGTGAATAGTGCTATGATGAAAATACGAATGCATGTGTCTTTTTGGTAGAACAATTTATTTTCTTTGGATATATACCCCTGTAATGGGATTGCTGGGTCAAATGGTAGTTCTGTTTTAAGTTCTTTGAGAAACCTCTAAACTGCTTTCCATAGTGGCTGAACAAATTTACTTTCTCATCAACAATGCATAAGCATTTTCTGCAAATCAAAACCACAATGCGATACTACCTTACTCCTGCAAGAATGACCATAATCAAATACTCAAAAAATAATAGATGTTGGCATGGATGTGGTGTAAAGGGAACACTTCTCCACTGCTGGTGAGAATGTAAACTAGTACAACCACTATGGAAAACAGTGTGGAAATTCCTTAAAGAACTAAAAGTAGAATTACCATTTGATCCAGTGATTCCACTACTGGGTATCTACCCAGAGGAAAAGGAGTTATTATACAAAAAAGATACTTGCACATGCATGTTTATAGCAGCACAATTCACAACTGCAAAAATATGGAACTAGCCCAAATGCCCATCAATCAACGAGTGGATAAAGAAACGGTGATATATATATACATATATATGTGTATATATACGTATATACACATATTTATGTGTATATATGTATATACATATATATGTTATATGTATATGTATATATATATCACCGTTTCTTTATATATATGTGTATATATATGTGTATACATATATATGTATACACATATATGTGTATATATGTATACACATATATATGTATATATATGTATACATATATATGTATATATATGTATATATATGTGTGTGTATACATATATATACATATATATGATGGAATACTACTCAATCATAAAAAGGAATGAATTAATGGCATTCACAGCAACCTGGATGGGATTGGAGTCTATTATTCTAAATGAAGTAATTCAGGATCGAAAACCAAACATTGCATGTTCTCACTCATAAGTAGGAGCTAAGCTATGAGAATGCAAAGGCATGAGAATGATACAATGGA